>NC_069505.1:332059218-332379218 GCF_027579735.1 Bombina bombina
GGTACATTATTTCACTTGTGTTTTTATCTGTACATTTGAATCACCTGTATTCCACGGTCTTATAGTTTGATACACTTATTATTAGTACATACACACATTATTTATACCGATTCAGGTATCACCCCCACTCAATAGAAGTCACTTTAGACAATATTTACTACGTTGATTTTTGTTTTACACTCTGCTTTTAGCGCCATCCTTCTTTGATTTTTCTTGATCTACTTTTTCCGGTTATCCCTGTGGAGGGATTTCCTTGGATTGGCTGTGAGTGTCACTTTCAGCACAACACTATTTTTTCTTTGTCTCATGTACATGTATTAGTTTGGTTAGGATAAGGGATGGAGGAGAGATGGTAAGCCTCTCTGAATAGGTGAGTTTTCAAGGGCGTCTGAAGCTATACAAGGTTGGAGACAGTCTAATGGAGTGGGGTACAGAGTTCCAGAGGACATGAGCAGCACGTGTGAAGTCTTGGAGACGGGAGTGGGATGTAGAGATAACAGAAGTATAGAGACGTAGGTCAGAGGTTGATCGAAGAGGACGGGATAGAGGAATATTTCACGATGAGAGAGGAAATATAGTTGGGAGTTAGACTGTTGAGTGCTTTGTAGGTTAGGGCTAATACTTTAAATTGTATTCTGGAGTGTATGGGGAGCCAGTGTAGAGACTGGCAGAGTGGAGCAGCTGATGTAGATCGTCGACTTAGGTGGATGAGTCTAGCAGAAGCATTCATAATAGATTGGAGAGAGGAGAGGCAGTGTTTTGGAAGGCCATTTAGGAGTAGATTGCAATAATCAATGCGTGACAAAATGAGGGAATGAATAAGTATTTTTGTAGTTTTTTGAGTAAGGAAGGGATGAATTCTGGAAATGTTACGAAGATGTGAACGGCAGGATTTGGTACGCGCTACTATATGTGGGTTGAATGTGAGTTCTGAGTCTAGTGTGATCCCAAGACAGCGGACCTGGGGTGAGATGTTGAGTATAGAGTCTCCAACCATCAAAGTATAAACCATCTTTAAGTGGCCAATACTCTTGATAAATACCAATTAATTATTTACAGACAGACTCATCAAGGTATAAATGTTGAGCACTGGAACATTTTTTTTTTTTGCTAAGAAGATGAAACTGTGTGTGTCGCAGTCGGGTCAGGTAAAGGAGTAATGCATTGAAGAGCTGCATTTTGTCCCTTTTAGACTTTCATTACATTCTCCTTTATAAGACATTAGTGTTTTATGCTATTGGGGAAGAAAAGCTTTTATTTAGAATTAGACAATAGCCTAATCATGTTGTAGTTACTACATATTTTTAAATATTTTGCTCTCTCTACAGATGATATGGAAGCCCTTCCTGTCAAGCAGTTTGTTAAACATATCACCGAACTTTACTCTAACAACCAACATGGATTTTCAGAAGATTTTGAGGTAAAAATTTTTTTTTAGGATTTATAAAAACATTTTTTTTCCCTAGAAATATAATTTAAAGACACATTATACACTAGATTTTTTTTTGCATAAATGTTTTGTAGATGATCCATTTATATAGCCTATCCAGCTTTTTTTTTTTTTTTTAAATATATAGTTTTGCTTATTTTTAAATAATATTGCGCTGATTCACTGACTCCTAACCAAGCCCCAAAGTTTTAGGAGAATACTGATGTATACCTACTCCAGCGTGCTCCTGTTTGTGTAAAGGTTCTTTTTATATGCAGAGGAAGTGGAATGGTGGGTGGGGGGGGGGGGGAGTGCCTGCTTTTGTTGCTTTAGAACCACTTGCAGCAGGTATTCCAGTAACTTGGTGAAACCAGAGACCACTTAGCGTCACTTCTGACTCCAAACTTGGGTTACCATAACTTTTTCTCATGGGTCTCCCTATATCAATTGGTGGCTGCAGATATATGGACATATATGCCTCCTTTAATTGGCTTAGCTGAGGTGTTTAGCTATCTCCCAGTAGTGCAATGCTGCTCATCCAGCAAACAAAACCAAGAGAACATAGCAAATTTGATAAAAGACATAAATTGCAAACTTGTTTAGAACTGCATGCTCTACTTGAATAATGAAAGAAAAATATTGGGTTTTATATACCTTAAAAAAACTGGTGCCCAAAATTGCACGACATATTCAAAGTGAGGCCTCACCATTAATTTTATAAAGAGACAGAATTATCTTTTCATAACATAAATGTATAGCCCTTTTAATACATGACAGTGCCTTACTGGGTTTTATAACTGCTTAGAAACATAGAAACATAGATATTGACGGCAGATAAGAGCCATAAGCCCAGCAAGTCTGCCCGACCTTACCTAACAGTATAAACTTATCTAGTTTGTAGGATAGCCCTATGCTTGTCCCATGCATTTTTAAAGCCCCCCACAGTGTTTGTTGCTACTACCTCTTGAGGAAGATTATTCCATAAATCAATCACTCTTTCTGTAAAGAAGTGCTTCCTCAAATTACTCCTGAATCTACTACCCTTTAGCTTGAGCTCATGACCCCTTGTTCTTGAATTTTCCATTTTATGTAAAATACCCACAGCCTCAGTTTTACTAAACCCTTTAATGTACTTGAAAGTTGCTATCATATCACCTCTTTCCCTTCCCTCCTCTAAGCTATACATATTTAGGTCATTGAGCCTATCCTGGTAAGTTTTATTTTTTAGACCATGTACCATTTTGGTAGCCCTCCTTTGCACAGATTCAAGCTTGTTAATATCCTTCTGAAGATATGGCCTCCAGAACTGCACACAATACTCAAGATGAGGCCTAACTAATGATCTATAAAGTGGCATAAGAACCTTACTATTTCTGCTGCAAATACCTCTACCAATACATCCAAGCATTCTGCTAGCCTTACTCGCTGCATTACTACATTCTTTACTAAGTTTTAAATCATCTGAAATAATAATTCCCAAGTCCTGTTCCTCGTCTGTAACAGTCAGTAAAGTGTCATTGAGTCGGTAATTAACATTTGGATTTTTCTTTCCTAAATGCATTATTTTACACTTTGCTGTGTTAAACTTTAGATCCCAGTCGTTTGTCCAATCCTCCAATTGTTGTATATCACTTCTCATTTTGTCTACCCCCCCTGGAACATCCACTCTGTTGCAAATTTTTGTATCATCTGCAAAGAGACATACTTTCCCCTGTAGCCCTTTGCTGATATCGCAGATAAATATGTTAAACAAAACAGGCCCCAGAACTGACCCCTGAGGAACACCACTAGTAACAGCCCCCTCTGCTGAATGAACTCCATTTACTAAGACACTTTGTTTTCTGTCCTTAAGCCAGCATTCCACCCAGTTCACAATTTTTGAATCTAGACCAAGGAGATATAGTTTGTGAATAAGTTTATTGTGTGGGACGGTGTCAAATGCTTTGCTGAAATCTAGATATGCTACATCAACTGCTCCTCCCTTGTCTAATACTTTTGTTACATAATCAAAGAAGTCAATTAGATTAGTCTGACATGATCTCCCTGAAGTAAAACCATGCTGATTTTGGTCCTCTAAATTGTTTGTCTTTATGTAAGTCATAATTCTTTCTTTTAAGAGGCTTTCCATTAATTTCCCTACTACTGAAGTTAAACTAACTGGCCTGTAGTTGCCAGATTCTTCTCTACTGCCCTTTTTATGAAGAGGTATTACATTTGCTATTCTCCAATCATCTGGGACAGCTCCTGTTAATAGTGACTGATTAAACAGATCAGTTAATGGGACAGTTAGCACTGATCGAAGTTCTTTTAAAACCCTTGGATGAATATTATCAGGACCCACTGCCTTTGTAACATTTATTTTTGATAATGCTAACAAAACCTCATCCTCTGTAAAAAGATTACTGTTAAGCTTGTTTCTATTTTTCGTAGCATCCCTTAATGTAGACAATGTATCTTCACAATCTTTAGTGAAAACAGAACAGAAGTAATCATTGAGACAGTCTGCAATCTGCTTATCTCCTTCTATTATTCTACCATCAACTGATTTCAATTTTACTATTCCTACCTTATTTTTTCTTCTTTCACTGATATATCTAAAGAATGTTTTGTCCCCATGTTTTACTGACTGTGCTATCTTCTCTTCTGCATGAGCTTTAACCTTCCTAATTAACTGCTTAGTCTTTTTTTGTTGGAGTCTCCATATTTTCATATCATCATCTGCTTGTGTGTGTCTGTAATTTTTATAAGCTATCTTTTTTGTCTTTACAGCATGTGCTACTTCTTTGGAAAACCAAATTGGTTTCCGCTTTCTTTTACTTTTACAGACATGTCTAATACAGTGTGCGGTTGCATCTAAAATGGCACCTTTCACAAATTCCCACTGTTCTTGAACCCCTGTAATAAGAGTTTTCCCCTTTAAATAGTTTTTTAGGTATTCTCCCATTAATGAAAAATCTGCTGTCCTAAAGTCTAAAACTTTTGTTTTAGTCTGGGTGGACAGATCCTGAACATGAATACTAAACCAAACAGATTGATGATCACTGGATCTTATAAGTCACTCTGTTATCTACAATAAGCCCCAATATTGTATGATTTGCAAACACTGGTACTTGACTTACAATGCCCCTTTCAAGATGGTTAATATCATAAATAGATTAAGAGAAATAGAATATATATATATATATATATATATATATATATATTTGTGTGTGTATGTGTATATATATATATATATGTGTGTGTGTGATTATATATACAGTATATATATATATATATATATATATATATATATATGTGTATTTATATATATATATACATACATACATTATGTGTGCATGTATATATGTGCACACACACACATATATATATTAGGGATGGGCGAATGTTTCTAAAAATTCGAAAATTTTAAATGAATTCGTTCGTTCAAATCGAATTTCGAATGTTTAACATTCTAACATTCTATTTTCAAATTTTCGTTTTCAAATTTTTCAATAAAATTCGAAAATAGTTGTTTGAATAATAGAATGTTTAGCTATGTATTCATTCAATTTCGAAAAGTAATATTCAAATTTGAATGTGACATTCGAATTTGAATGTCACATTCGAATTTGAAATAGTATTTCTAGTCTAATACTGTGTTTTATAAATGTAATATTCTAATTTGAATGTGACATTCGATTCAAATGTGATATTCGATTTGAATGTGACATTCGAAATAGTGTTTCTAGTCTACAATTGTGATTTATAAATGTAATATTTGAATTTAATTGTGATATTCAAATGTGACATTCGAAAACTGCAAATAACATTTGAAAATCGGATTTTTAAGAATATTCGTTCTTATCAACATTCTATTATGTAAATCGAATTTCTACAATAACATTCGTTCTAACATTCGAATTTGGATATAAACACATTCACCCATCCCTAATATATATATCTATATATATGTGTGTATGGGTGTGTGTGTGTGTATATATATCTATATATATATATATATATATATATATATACAGAGAGAAGTGCACTCACAGGAACGAACAACTGGCTCAATAACATTATTAGCCTGTTCTATGGCGATTTACCACCTGGGTGCAACTTTTTAGCCCAGTAATGCTTTTCACAGAGTAGAACTTTCCTGTAGTATATCAGTCTGATCCCGCCTATTACGGTCAGTCCAGCGCCGAAATACCAGGCAATTCCTCTCTGAACAAGAAACACAGCAACCCCAGACGATCGTTTCGGCCTTCATTGGGCCTCGTCAGTGAGGTGTAGCTATATTTCTCTCTGTGTGTATATATATATATATATATATATATATATATATATATATATTCAGTTCGTAAGTGCATGCACTCTCACCATCAGTCTTCAGCTGCCAGGGTGCTATAGAAAATATCCATAGATTCAGTAGTAAATAAGCACTCTCTGGCCAAAGTCCAGAGAGTGCTTATTTACTACTGAATATATATATATATATATATATATATATATATATATATATATATATATATATATATATATATATATATATATATATATATATATATCATAAACTGTGTCAAGTCTTCTGTGTCCCTTTAAATGACCTTTCTACAACAAAAGGTTCCAGTAAATAATTTATATTCATTGTTTTATGGAGCAATTTACCTCATGATCTACTCTCTGGGATACAATTAAAAAATGCTGCAGTAAATTATTTTTATGTTCAGTCATCTTGATTGTATTTAAGTGAGATATATTATTGTCCCATAAACTGGTTTGGTAGAATGCAGATGTGACCCACACAGTGGAGATATCCAGGGGCTTGGCCTAAAATGAGATTCTTGAGCAATAACAATGCAATTATGTAGCTGGGTGATAAATGCTCCTTTCATCAGAAGCTTTCTGAGTGTTGCCAAATGTGTGGTTTAGTCCAAACTGGATTGAGACACAAAGGGGAATTTCAGTGCACTTGACGAATACAATGCTGAATATATATGGAGAACAGTAATATTCTGTGTGTAATTCTATGAGCAGTGTTTGATGTAAAACAAAACATTACTACCCTAGGTCAGAGAAAAAAAGCCTTTAAGGGACATTATACACTACATTTTTCTTTGCATAAATGTTTTGTAGATGATCCATTTATATAGCCTATACAGCTTTTGTTTTAAAAAAAATAAAATGTATTGTTTTGCTTATTTTTAAATAACATTGCACTGATTTTCAGACTCCTAACCAAGCCCCAAAGTCTTAGGAGAATACTGATGTATGCCTACTCCAGCTTGCTCCTGTTTGTGTAAAGAGTTTTCATATGCAGAGGAAGGGGGAGGTGGGGTGTCTGCTTTTTTGCTATAGAACCACTTGCAGTGGGTGTTCCAGTTAACCTTTTCAACAGAGCTAAACTGTTTTTAAAAGGTTTTATACTGGATTTTTAGATCCGTATCTGTGCATATTATCTTTATCTCTCTCTACCATCTCTCTCTCTCTATGTTTCTCTCTCTGTCTCTCTCTATCTTTCTATCTTTCTCTATCGCTCTCTCTCTATCTCTCTCTGTCTATAGCTTTATCTCTCTCCCTATCTCTCTATCGCTCTCTCTCTCTCTCTCTCTCTCTCTCTAATTCTCTCTATCTCTCTCTCTATCTCTCGCTCTCTCTATTATCACTATCTCTATCATCTCTCTCTCTCTATCTCTTTCTCTCTCTGTCTCTCTCGCTATCTCTCTCCCTCTCTCTCTATATCTCTCGCTATCTCTCTCTCTTGCTAACTCTCTCTATAGCTCTCTCTCTCTATAGCTTTCTCTTTATCGCTTTATATCGCTTTCTCTCTTGCTCTGTCTCTCCCTCTTGGTCTCTCGCTCACTCTTGCTCTCTCTCTATCTCTCTATCGCTCTATCTCTCTCTATCTCTCGCTCGCTCTCTCTCTATCTTTCTCTCTCTGTCTCTCTATTTTTTTCTCTATCTCTCTCTCCCTCTGTCTCTCTCTATCCCTCTGTCTCTCTCTCTTTCTCTCTCTCTCTCTCTCTATATATATATATATATATATATATATATATATCGCTAGCTCTCTCTATAGCTCTCTATAGCTTTCTCTCTATCGCTTTCTATCGCTTTCTCTCTATCGCTTTCTCTCTCTCTCGGTCTCTCACTCGATATCTCTCGGTCTCTCTCTGTCTCTCTCTGTGTCTCTCTCTCTATCGCTCTCTATCACTTTCTCTCTCTGTCTCTCTCTGTCTTGCTCTGTCTCGCTCTCTCTCTCTCTGTCTCTCTGTTATATTATGTTATACAAGATAATATATAGTTTTGTAGCTAGCTCTTGATACCTGATAATATCTTTGTTATTACAGGCAAGATAAAGAGCTAGCAATTTTATTAAGGACACTCACGAAGAAAATCAGTGAAAGTTTGTCAAGCAATTTCAGTTATACAATTGAGTTGAACAGTATAACTGAACCAATAACGAATAAGGCAGAAACTATAATAAAACTTCTTTATAACTAAATTCAAGCTGTGAGAGTTCTTAGTTATACAGCAGAGCAAATGCGGAGTATGTTTCAATTTATCGAAAGCACTTATCAGAGTTGTAATACAATTATGCAACAAAGTAGCAATACCTTTGGTTCTGTTAGCACTGGAGCGTTGCAGCGTTACAGCGTTACACGCTGTAATGGCGGATGAATCTGAGGCTTTTCCTGAATGTGGACAGGCTAGATCAGGGATCTAGATTGAGGGAGAAAAGAGGTCAGCGGTTATGATACTGCGGTAAGTACCTTTGACAGACAGCTTGTGTTTGTGACTTTATCACAGTGTGATGTTTTATCCGAAGTTGTAAAAGATTCCTCTGAGTAATGGAGAGGAACAACACTCGGATAAAGTTCTTTACAGGTGAGTCGAGGACAGACTGAGAGAGCAGGTAAGGCCTTGCACTGAGGAGAAAAGCAACACAGCAGTTTAGTGGTTATAAATGAGTACTTGATATAAAGGTATTAGCTGCAATAAGTCCTTTAGGAAAATGAGAATAAGTTGTTGGTCTTTAGAGACTTGATCACTTGGGAGAGAATTTCCAACGATAAGAGGAATAGTACAAAATAATCAAGCAAAGTTCTGTACAGGAAGTGCCTTTTTATAGGCAGGTAAGAGGTGGAAGTGGAATGTCTTAAAGGGACATTACAGATCCCCCCCCCTCAATGCATCCGCTCCGAGGATGCGGGTTTGGTAGGGTATCTTAAGTGAAAAGCATCCAAAAGATGATCAGCATGGATATGCGTCCTGGGCACCCAAGAATCCTCCAATTGAATGGGTGGAGATGGTTTCTTTGGCCGATCCCTGAAAGTGTCTTGGACATAAGGTTTTAGTAGTGCCACATGGAATGTGGGATGTATCCTGTATTTCTTTGGTAGATCCAAGGTAATAGAAGTCGGATTGAGTATCCTTTTTATCGGAAAAGGTCCAATGAATTGACTAGCCAATTTACGGGAAGGAACTGACAACCTCAAGTACTTAGTGGATAACCAGACCACCAAGTTTATAATTCGGACTGTCCCTGTGTCTTAGGTCATAATAATGTTTTTGTGATAGCTTAGCAGATTTTAGATGTTCTTTTAGGAGAACAAGGGACTCCTTAAGATTGGTGAGGTAAGAAGTAGCTGCTGGTGAATCGGAATGTACACGAGAGATCTGGACGGTTTGAGGATGATAACCATAGGTGGCAAAGAAAGGACTGAACTTGGTTGAAGCCGAGACTGAATTATTGTATGAGAATTCAGGTAACGGGAGTAAAGAGATCCAATCGTCCTGCAAATGGGTGGTGTAACAACGTAGATATTGCTCCAATATCCCGTTAACTCTTTCAGTGAGTCCGTTAGCCTGGGGATGGTATGATGTGGTTAGTTTAGATTTGATATGTAAAGCCAGACATAAAGCCTTCCAGAAATGTGAGGTAAATTGGGATCCACGATCCATTATGATGGATTGAGGAATTCCATGAAGTCGCACAATGTGTTTGATGAATGCATCTACAGTCTCAGTTGCAGATGGTAACGAGGTTAGGGGAACGAAGTGAGCCAATCTCGTGAGGTGGTCGACTACTACCATGATGGTATTATGATTTTGGGAAATTGGTAGATCGACAATAAAGTCCATAGATATTACAGTCCAAGGAGTATCTGGGACTGGCAAAGGAGTGAGGAGGCCAATAGGTTTCAATCTTTCTGTTTTGTTTCTAGCACATACTGTACAGGATGCAATGTAATGCTGGATGGAATCAGCTATCTTGGGCCACCAGAAAAATCTATAGATTGCTATAGATTTTTCTGGTGACCTGAAAGTGGGGTGTCATGGAACTGTTGTAATATGTAAGTTCTAAGTTGTTGGGGGATATAGAGTTTGTCATAGTAGTAGTAAAGACCTGTGTAATACTTTCTTAAGGATGGAATATTAGGTATAATGTCAGTTCGGAGGGCCTGGATAATGTTGTTTTCGAGTGTTGTAAGGTGTCCTACGACTTTGTGAGGGGGTATAAGAGTCATGGTGTTTTCGGACTTCTGATTCTGCTCATGCAAACGTGAAAGAGCATCAGCCCTTGTATTTAAATGTCCTGGCCTGTAGGTTATCAAAAAGTTAAACCTGTCTAAAAACAGTGACCATCTTACCTGTCTTGAGGAGAGAGTTTTACTTTGACGTAAATATTGAAGATTCTTATGATCAGTGTATATTATAAACGGTTTGTTTGTTCCTTCCAAAATATGTCTCCATACTTCTAATGCGGTTTTAATGGCCAATAACTCTTTATCACCTATTGTATAGTTTAACTCAGCTGGTTGTAACATCCTAGAGTAGTAGGCAACTGGGTGTTGTATCCCATCTATAGTATTTCTTTGGGAGAGGATAGCCCCAAGACCAGTGTCTGAAGCATCTGTCTCTAATATGAATTCACAAGTGTGGTCTGGGATAGATAAGATGGGTGCTGTTAGAAATTTTTCTTTTAATAATCTGAATGAGGTTTCAGCTTCCTTGATATCAAAAACATTGGATAAGTCATGGTATTCAGGTGGTATGACTGTCTGTAGAGTGCCTATAGTCTGTTGTGGAAAACATGTGTTTTTGCAATAATGTGAAGTGAAAGCAATCTTGGAATTTTCCCAATTAATACTAGGGTTATGTTTTACTAACCAAGGTAATCCTAGTATGACAGTGTGGATAGCTGTTGGTATTATGTCGAAACTTTGATACTCTACATGCCCATCTGTTGTGTGTATCAGTAATGGCACAGTATAATGGGCTAATGGTCCGTTTTGGATAAAAGATTCATCTATTACCTTAATAAAGAGAGGATTTTTCTTTGTGACAGTAGGAATTTTATTTTTTGTAACAAAGGAGGCACCAATAAAGCATCCATATGCACCAGAGTCTATTATGGCCTCAGTCTTGACCTGATGAGATTCCCACTGCAAAGATAAAACCATAGTGAGTGCAAGATTGTCTTTCTGTAAGGATACAGTATATAGATGTGATGGCTTACCCTTCTTTGTATGTTGTAATATGGGACAGGTTGCTACAGAATGTTCCTTACTAGCGCAGTAAAGACATAGGTTCGAGATGCGCCTTCTTGCTTTTTCCTCAGCTGTGAGGGGAGCCATGATCACGCCAATTTCCATGGGCACAGATACAGGTGTACTTCTGTCAATGTAAGTTGCTATGGGTTTCTTGTGAATCACGTCCGTGGTCAGTCTCTCAGTGCGGCGTTCCCTCAGTCTGCGGTCTAAGGTGATAGCCAGCTTGTTAAGTCCATTTAAAGTGTCAGGCATCTCTACCCTGGATATCTCATCCTTCAAGTTGTCATTAAGGCCGAGTCTGAATTGATTTTGCAACGTGATGTCATTCCACAAGGTGTCTGTGGCCCACATCTGGTGTTCCGTGACGTAGTCCTCTACAGGACGTTTCCCCTGTCTCAAAGCTCTAAGTTTGGTTTCTGCGTTTATTTGTTTATTGGCATCTTCATAAAGTGAGGCCATGGAGGCAAAAAATGAATCAAGAGAGTCTAAAATTTCATCTTCTGTTTCAAAAAATCGGTTAGCCCAGGCCCTGGGTTCACCGGCTAAGTAGGATATGACTGTGCACACCTTTATCTTCTCTGTGTGATAGGTGCGAGGTTTCATAGAGAAAAGGAGGAGGCAAGCATTTTTAAAACCCCTAAAATCAGACCATTTCCCTGAAAATACTGGAGGTGGGTTAATGTGTGGTTAAGGAGGGTCTGAATTTCTAGGGGTTATGATTTCTTTGTATACGTTCTTTCGTGCAGTATTCTCTGCTTGTAAGTCAGTGAGTGCCCTTGCAAGGTAATCAACCTTTTGATTCAGAGTCTCAAACTCTGTTTTAATGGCCTGTGCGTCCATTTCTTTTTTTACGGCTTGATTATTATGTTATATTATGTTATACAAGATAATATATAGTTTTGTAGCTAGCTCTTGATACTTGATAATATCTTTGTTATTACAGGCAAGATAAAGAGCAAGCAATTTTATTAAGGACACTCACGAAGAAAATCAGTGAAAGTTTGTCAAGCAATTTCAGTTATACAATTGAGTTGAACTGTATAACAGTGAACCAATAACGAATAAGGCAGAAACTATAATAAAACTTCTTTATAACTAAATTCAAGCTGTGAGAGTTCTTAGTTATACAGCAGAGCAAATGCGGAGTATGTTTCAACTTATAGAAAGCACTTATTAGAGTTGTAATACAATTATGCAACAAAGTAGCAATACCTTTGGTTCTGTTAGCAATGGAGCGTTGCAGCGTTACACGCTGTAATGGCGGATGAATCTGAGGCTTTTCCTGAATGTGGACAGGCTAGATCAGGGATCTAGATTGAGGGAGAAAAGAGGTCAGCGGTTATGATATTGCGGTAAGTACCTTTGACAGACAGCTTGTGTTTGTGACTTTATCACAGCGTGATGTTTTATCCGAAGTTGTAAAAGATTCCTCTGAGTAATGGAGAGGAACGACACTCGGATAAAGTTCTTTACAGGTGAGTCGAGGACAGACTGAGAGAGCAGGTAAGGCCTTGCACTGAGGAGAAAAGCAACACAGCAGTTTAGTGGTTATAAATGAGTACTTGATATAAAGGTATTAGCTGCAATAAGTCCTTTAGGAAAATGAGAATAAGTTGTTGGTCTTTAGAGACTTGATCACTTGGGAGAGAATTTCCAACGATAAGAGGAATAGTACAAAATAATCAAGCAAAGTTCTGTACAGGAAGTGCCTTTTTATAGGCAGGTAAGAGGTGGAAGTGGAATGTCTTAAAGGGACATTACACTCTCTCTCTCTGTGTCTCTCTATCGGTCTCTCTCTCTCTGTCCCTCTCTCTCTCTCTCTGTCCCTCTCTCTCTCTCTGTAGCTTTCTCTCTCTCTCTAGCTTTCTCTCTCTCTCTCTCTCTCTCTCTCTCTAGCTTTCTCTCTCTCTCTCTCCCTATCATCTCTCTCTATCTTCTCTCTCTCTCTCTATCATCTCTCTCTCTCTATCATCTCTCCCTCCCTATCATCTCTCCCTCCCTATCATCTCTCTCTCTATCATCTCTCTCTCTATCATCTCTCTCATCTCTCTCATCTCTCATCTCTATCTCTCTGTCTCTCTCTCTGTCTCTCACTGTCAACAAAAGTGAATACACCCCTAAGTGGAAATGTCCAAATTGGGCCCAATTAGCCATTTTCCCTCCCCGGTGTAATGTGACTCATTAGTGTTACAAGGTCTTAGGTGTGAATGGGGAGCAGGCGTGTTAAATTTGGTGTTATCTCTCTCATACTGGTCACTTGAAGTTCAACATGGCACCACATGGCAAAGAACTCTCTGAGGATCTGAAAAAAAGAATTATTGCTCTACATAAAGATGGCCTAGGCTTTAAGAAGATTGCCAAGACCCTGAAACTGAGCTGCAGCACGGTGGGCAAGACCATACAGCGGTTTCATAGGACAGGTTCCACTCAGAACAGGCCTCGCCATGGTCGACCAAAGAAGTTGAGTGAACATGCTCAGCGTCAAATCCAGAGGTTGTCTTTGGGAAATAGATGTATGAGTGCTGCCAGCATTGCTGCAGAGGTTGAAGGGGTGGGGGGTCAGCCTGTCAGTGCTCAGACCATACGCCACACACTGCATCAAATTGGTCTGCATGGCTGTCGTCCCAGAAGGAAGCCTCTTCTAAAGATGATGCACAAGAATACCCGCAAACAGTTTGCTTAAGACAAGCACACTAAGGACATGGATTACTGGAACCATGTCCTGTGGTCCGATGAGACCAAGATAAACTTATTTGGTTCAGATGTTGTCTTGCGTATGTGGAGGCAAAAAGGTGAGGAGTACAAAGACAAGTGTTTCTTGCCTACATTCAAGAATGGAGGTTGGAGTGTCATAGTCTGGGCCTGCATGAGTGCTGCCGGCACTGGGGAGCTACAGTTCATTGATGGAACCATAAATGCCAACATGTACTGTGACATACTGAAGCAGAGCATGATCCCCTCCCTTTGGAGACTGGGCCACAGGGCAGTTTTCCAACATGATAACAAACCCAAAGACACCTCCAAGACGATCACTGCCTTGCTAAAGAAGCTGAGGGTAAAAGTGATGGACTGGCCAAGCATGTTTCCAGACCTAAACCCTATTGAATGAGCATCTGTTGGGCATCCTCAAACAGAAGGTGGGGAGTGCAAGGCCTCTAACATCCACCAGCTCCATGATGTTGTTATTGAGGAGTAGAAGAGGACTCCTGTGGCAACCTGTGAAGCTCTGGTGAACTCCATGCCCAAGAGGGTTAAGGCAGTGCTGGAAAATAATGGTGTCCACACAAAATATTGACACTTTGTGCCCAATTTGGACATTTTTACTTAGGGGTGTACTCGCTTTTGTTTATAACGGTTTAGACATTAATGGCTGTGTGTTGAGTTATTTTGAGGGGACAGCAAATTTACACTGTTATACAGGCTGTATACTCACTACTTTACATTGTAGCATAGTGTAATTTCTTCAGTGTTGTCACATGAAAAGGTATAATAAAATATTTACAAAAATGTGAGGGGTGTACTCACTTTTGTGAGATACAAATATATACTGTGTATATATATATATATATATATATATATATATATATAGCTGTCTCTTTACCGTCCTCTCTTCTAAATCTATATCTACCCAAAGTTGTATTCACCGCTTCCCAAGATGTCTGTCTGTCTATCTATTTATCTATCTATCTATCTATCTATCCAGCCATCATTATCTATCTATCTATCTATTACTGTTCCTTTAACCCTGTATTGGGGTAAAAAAACAGTTTGTGGTCAGGAGTGGTAGCATATCCTGAGTAAGATACAGCTGGCGAGCCAATCAGGAGTGGCATATTTACGCACCCACCAATCCCAAGCTTTGTACTTTTCAGGACTGGCACTGAAGCGTTCCAGGTTTTCAAAACTATGTTATGTGTTTAACAAAAAAAAGAACATCAAACCCAAATTTTTTCTATCATGATTCAATAAGAGCATGCGATCCTAAACAACGTTCAAATTTGCTTCCATTATCTAATTTAATTATTGCACTTGATATCCTTTGTCAAAAAGCAAACCTAGGTAGGCTCAGGAGCAGCAACACACTATTGGGAGCTAGCTGCTCATAAATACCTATTTTCATTGGCTCATCTGATATGTTCAGCTAGCTTTCAGTAGTGTGTTGCTGCTCCTTTATCAAAGGATACCAAGAAAATACAGCAAATTTGATCATAGTAAAGTAAATTGGAACATTGCTCAAAATTGTTTGCTCTATATGAATGATAAAAGGAAAATGTTGGGTTTCAAAGCTCTTTAATAAACACATCATTACTAGTGGGTGTTCATATAGGAATAATACAATGCTATAACAAATTACATTTGAACAAAAAAAGATGTTTGTTGCAGTTAAAGGGACATGAAACCCAATTTTTTTTTTCCATGATTTAGGTAGAACATACAATGCTAAACAACTTTCCAGATTACTTGTATTATCAAATTTGCTTCATTATATATGTATAATTTGTTGAAGGAGCAGCAATGTGCTACTGGTTTCTAACTCAGTATATATATATATGTAGTCACCAATCAGCAGCTGGAACCTAGGTTCTTTGCTGCTCCTGAGCTTACCTAGATAAATCTTTCAGCAAAGGATAACAAGAAAAGGAAACAAATTAAATAATAGAAATAAATTGGAAAGATTTTTCTGTCTAAATCACGAATGTCTAATTATGAAGTTACTGTTCCTTTAAAAAAAAAATATAGATCAGATTTAGTGCTATGAAATTCATTTTTATCATGATGATTTTTTTTCTCTCAAAGGGGGATCTCACCAGTGTCCACCAATTAATTTTATATGCCATGGGCACACACTAGGCAGAAGACTGCCAGTCATGCTGAATGCTGGCATATGTGTGAGAACAGGGCATATGGCCAGCAGATAATAGGACTGATATATGCTGGAAACTCCCTCTACAGAAAGGGGACAGCCGTGCTTTCTTTAGAACTTAATGTGCACACAACACGCTGCAGATGCAGCCATATTCGTGTGCGCACATATTTACCCCCTGAGTATGTTCTAAATGCCAACACTGACATTTTAACACTGATAGCTTCCAACAGAAACATTCTTGGAAACATTTAATTTAGCAGAAATGGTTCTAATTGGATTTGAATTGTATCTCTATGCATACGAAAATGGGTTTTTATGTCCCTTTAAATAAAGTGGTTGGTATTTACTATTTAAATGTGTATAATGTTGATATTCCTCTGTCTCTCACACTGGCATTTTTTTAGTAGTTTAGATTTTAGTTTCATTATATAGGGCTAGATTACAATTGGAGCACTAAATTATCGTGCGCCCGCCAATGGGCAAATTTGCCTGTTTGCGAGTGCACGATAATTAGCCATACTTTACAAGTGGCTGGTTATTGCTACCGTGAGCTCACGGTAGCAATTAGCACTCCAAAAATTAACCAGAGATTTTTAATAAAAACTAGGCGTTTCAAAAAAAAAAAAAAAAAAAAAGCACTAAAAAGTGCTTTTACATTGCAGTCTATGGGAACTGTGTGTTCCCATAGACTGCAATGTAAATATATACGATTATATACATATATATTTGTGATAATATTTGTATATACACATATACTGTATATCTATATTTTCATATCCTATAATATAAAAGGCCAAGTGTGTTTGTCCAAAGCTGTCATGCGCAGTAGAGACAGCACAGGACAAACACACCTGGCCTTAGAGTCTACCTGATCTGCTGCGGCACGGTGGGCGGAAGTGGGCATGAGTGAGAATGGTCGGGCGTGGGAGGGGCACGCACGCGAGAGAGAGGGTGGAAGGAGATAGAAAGAGAGGGGGAGAGAGCAAAAGAGATGGGGAGAGAGCAAAAGAGATGGGAAAGAGCTAAAGAGAGGGTAAGAGGGGAGAGAGCAAAAGAGAGGCGAAAGAGCAAAATAGAGGGAAGAGAGAGAGAGCAAAAGAGAGGAGGAGAGAGAAAATAAGAGGGGGAAAGAGAGAGGGGAAAGAGAGGGGGAAAGAGAGAGCAAAAGAAGAGAGGGGGGAGAGAGAACGCAAAAGAGAGGGGGGAGAGAGAACGCAAAAGAACGGGGGAGAGAGAGAGCGCAAAAGAGAGAGGGGAGAGAGAGAGTGCAAAAGAGAGGGGGGAGTGAGAGCAAAAGAGAGGTGGAGCGAGAGAGCGCAAAAGAGAGGGGGAGAGAGCATAAGAGAGAGGGGTAGGAGAGAGCGCAAAAGAGAGGGGTAGAGAGAGCACAAAAGAGGGGGGGAGAGAGCGCAAAAGAGAGGGGGAGAGAGAGAGAGCGCACAAGAGGGGGGAGAGAGAGCGCAAAAGAGAGGAGGGAGAGGGAGCAAAATAGGGGAGAGAGCAAAAGAGAGGGGGGAGAGAGAGCAAAAGAGAGGTGGAGCGAGAGAGCGCAAAAGAGAGGGAGAGTGAGAGCAAAAGAGAGGGGGAGGGGAAGAGAGCAAGGGGTGGGACCGATGTACTGCAAAAAATGGCCTGTGTGAATGGTCTTTAGGTCTAGTACATATTTATTTAAAAATTATGCCCATCGCTGCGCTACTTAACCCCTTCGATGCACAAGGTTCTGATGCCGTCTCTGACTGCATCTGAACGAGGCTCCTATTGGAGCCTATGGAAGCACGCTCTCGTATTATTTTATATAATCACATGCTGCTAGATTTAGAGTTCTGCGGCCAAAGGGGTGCGTTAGCTACGCGTGCTTTTCCCCCCCCCGCACCTTTTAAATACCGCTGGTATTTAGAGTTCACAGAAGGGCTGCATTAGGCTCCAAAAAGGTAGCGTAGAGCATATTTACCGCCACTGCAACTCTAAATACCAGTGGTGCTTACGGACGCGGCCAGCTTAAAAAATGTGCTTGTGCACGATTCCCCCATAGGAAACAATGGGGCAGTTTGAGCTGAAAAAAACCTAACACCTGCAAAAAAGCAGCGTTCAGCTCCTAACGCAGACCCATTGTTTCCTATGGGGAAACACTTCCTAAGTCTGCACCTAACACCCTAACATGAACCCCGAGTCTAAACACTTATTAACCCCTAATCTGCCGCCCCCTGCATATTTTTTTAACCCCTAATCTGCCTCACTCCCGCCTCAATAACCCTATAATAAATAGTATTAACCCCTAATCTGCCCTCCCTAACATCACCGACACCTAACTTCAAGTATTAACCCCTAATCTGCCGACCGGACCTCACCGCTACTCTATTAAATGTATTAACCCCTAAAGCTAAGTCTAACCTAACACTAACACCCCCCTAATTTAAATATAATTTTTATCTAACAAAATAAATACACTCTTATTAAATAAATTATTACTATTTAAAGCTAAATACTTACCTGTAAAATAAACCCTAATATAGCTACAATATAAATTATAATTATATTGTAGCTATTTTTGGATTAATATTTATTTTACAGGCAACTTTGTATTTATTTTAACCAGGTACAATAGCTATTTAATAGTTAATAACTATTTAATAGCTACCTAGTTAAACTAATTACAAAATTACTTGTAACATAAATCCTAACCTAAGTTACAATTAAACCTAACACTACACTATCAATAAATTAATTACATACAAATACCTACAATTATCTACAATTAAACCTAACACTACACTATCAATAAATTAATTACATACAAATACCTACAATTAAATACAATTAAATAAACTAACTAAAGTACAAAAAATAAAAAAGAACTAAGTTACAAAAAATAAAAAAATAATTTACAAACATTAGAAAAATATTACAACAATTTTAAGCTAATTACACCTACTCTAAGCCCCCTAATAAAATAACAAAGCCCCCCAAAATAAAAAAATGCCCTACCCTATTCTAAAATACAAATAGAAAAGCTCTTTTACCTTACCAGCCCTTAAAAGGGCCTTTTACGGGGCATGCCCCAAAGAATTCTGCTCTTTTGCCTGTAAAAAAAACCATACAATACCCCTCCAACATTTACAACCCACCACCCACATACCCCTAATCTAAACCAAACCCCCCTTAAATAAACCTAACACTAAGCCCCTGAAGATCTCCCTACCTTATCTTCACCACGCCGGGTATCACCGATCCATCCAGAGGAGGCTCCGAAGTCTTCATCCAAGCCCAAGCGGGGGCTGAAGAGATCCATCATCTGGCTGAAGAAATCCATCATCTGGCTGAAGAGTTCCATCATCTGGCTGAAGAGGTCCATCATCGGGCTGCAGAGGTCCATCATCGGGCTGAAAAGATCCATCATCCGGCTGAAGTCTTCTATCAAGCGGCATCTTCAATCTTCTTTCTTCCGGATCCATCTTCATCCCGCCGATGCGGAAAACCCATCCTGGCCGACGACTTCCCGACGAATGACGGTTCCTTTAAATGACGTCATCCAAGATGGCGTCCCTCGAATTCCGATTGGCTGATAGGATTCTATCAGCCAATCGGAATTAAGGTAGGAAAATTCTGATTGGCTGATGGAATCAGCCAATCAGATTGAGCTTGCATTCTATTGGCTGTTCCGATCAGCCAATAGAATGCGAGCTCAATCTGATTGGCTGATTGGATCAGCCAATCGGATTGAACTTGAATCTGATTGGCTGATTCCATCAGCCAATCAGAATTTTCCTACCTTAATTCCGATTGGCTGATAGAATCCTATCAGCCAATCGGAATTCGAGGGACACAATCTTGGATGACGTCATTTAAAGGAACCGTCATTCGTCGGAAAGTCTTCGGCCAGGATGGATGTTCCGCGTCGGCGGGATGAAGATGGATCCGGAAGAAAGAAAATTGAAGATGCCGCTTGATAGAAGACTTCAGACGGATGATGGACCTCTTCAGCCGGATGATGGATCTCTTCAGGCCGATGATGGACCTCTTCAGCCGGATGATGGATCTCTTCAGCCGGATGATGGATCTCTTCAGGCCGATGATGGATCTCTTGAGCCCGATGATGGACCTCTTCAGCCCCCGCTTGGGCTTGGATGAAGACTTCGGAGCCTCTTCTGGACGGATCAGTGATACCCGGCGTGGTGAAGATAAGGTAGGGAGATCTTCAGGGGCTTAGTGTTAGGTTTATTTAAGGGGGGTTTGGGTTAGATTAGGGGTATGTGGGTGGTGGGTTGTAATGTTGGGGGGGGTATTGTATTTTTTTTTTTACAGGCAAAAGAGCAGAATTCTTTGGGGCCTTCCCCCGCAAAAGGCCCTTTTAAGTGCTGGTAAGGTAAAAGAGCTTTTCTATTTGTATTTTAGAATAGGGTAGGGCATTTTTTTATTTTGGGGGGCTTTGTTATTTTATTAGGGGGCTTAGAGTAGGTGTAATTAGCTTAAAATTGTTGTAATATTTTTCTAATGTTTGTAAATTATTTTTTTATTTTTTGTAACTTAGTTCTTTTTTATTTTTTTGTACTTTTGTTAGTTTATTTAATTGTATTTAATTGTAGGTATTTGTATGTAATTAATTTATTGATAGTGTGTTAGGTTTAATTGTAGATAATTGTAGGTATTTTATTTAATTAATTTATTGATAGTTTAGTGTTAGGTTTAATTGTAACTTAGGTTAGGATTTATTTTACAGGTAATTTTGTAATTATTTTAACTAGGTAGCTATTAAATAGTTATTAAATATTTAATAGCTACTGTACCTGGTTAAAATAAATACAAAGTTGCCTGAAAAATAAATATTAATCCTAAAATAGCTACAATATAATTATAATTTTTTTTTTTTTTTTTTTTTTAAATATTTTTATTTTGAGCATACAAAAAAGAAAAAGTACAACGAACAGAGAGAGGGTACAGAGTCATGAACTTCTCCAGCTTAGACTTTTTAACACATTGTAAAAAGGAAAAAAACAAAAAAAAAATTACATTTACAAGTCTCTGGTTCTCCCAGGACGATTAATAGTCCATATCTCTATCTCTCTCTCTAGATTTCCATGGCTCAATTTTCCATTTTCTATTGTTTGAAATACCATATCATCGATACCAGATATACAAATACCAACAAAATTTGCACCGCAATTTGTTTACCTTTACAATTTTGATGAACAGTGTATCTTAATATTTTTCCACTAATCGCATCCTATTCACCCAAAAATTGCAATACCTCAGTGAAAAATAAATCTTATCTTTCTTTACTCCCTTCTTTATTTCTTTCCTTCCCTTCTTTATTTCTTTCCTTCCCTTCTTTTTGTGGAACTTCTCCAATCCTAAAAATAACCACACACAACAACAACGACAACAGGAGAGAAAGAAGAGAAAAAAAAAAAAAAAAAAAAACACAAGGGAAAATTTTTTTTTTTGTTACTCTCTCTCCCTCCCCCCATCCCCCCCGTGCCCCCCCCCATCCACCCGCCTGCCATATATTTCCATGATTATTCTGTTTAGTTTAGCCATTGTATAGGTAATACTTCTGCTGCAATTAATTCAATAAATGGAACCGTATTTCTAAGTGGCTCTGTAAATTGTATTTGTTGCTCTATTGGCCATGAACAAATATACTTCTTCCATTTCTTGAAAAATTTTATAAATGTTTTTCGGGCATCCACTCTCAAGTTGTGTCTTTCAATAATCATCTGTAACTTTATGTTGTTAACTAGTTCACTTAAACTGGGAGCTTGTTTATTTTTCCATGTCTTAAATATTACATTGCGTGCAAGTAAAATCACAATATTCAGTAGTTGCCTGTCCCAAACTTTCTCCTTATGGCACAAAAAAAATATTGCTGCGGAGTCTAATACCACCTTGTCACTGAGATATTTATTAACCCAAAATTTTACCTTTAACCAGTATTGTTGTACCTTGGGGCAACTCCAAAGGCAATGTAATATATTATCCCTATCTTCACTGCATTTATGGCACACATTTTGTTGTGTGGTTACCCATTTACTCATCCTTTCCGGTGTTAAGTAATAGTTATTTATTAACTTGCGTTGTGATTCTCTCAGATTGACCCTGTCTGTGGTCTCTTCTACTCTTTTAATACTACTTGTTATGTCCTCTTCTTGTATATTACCAAAATATTTCATGAATTGGTGTTTCAGTTTATTTATATGTTGTTGTCCTATATTTTTCAGTATCTGCTGGTACCAGTATGATATTGATCTAAAGCCTGCCTTATATATTTTTAAACCTGCCTCCATAAACTCTTGCCCCCAGTCCGTCCCATGTTCACTGTTTTTTGTTTCTATGTAGTGGCGAGTTTGTAGGTATGCAAAAAAATTCTTCGCCGGGAGTCTATATTCTGTTGCTAAATTTTCATATGTTTTAATCCCGGTGTTATCCAACATCTTTAGTTGTACAAATTCTTTAATACCTTTTTCCTGCCATTCCTGGAATACTATATTCTGAAACCCTGGTTGAAAATCCACGCACCCGATTATTGGTAATATTTTAGAGACCTGGTAATTTTGTCTTAAGATTTTACAATACTTCTGCCATGCAAGCACTACATTTGAACATGTTAGTAAATTGCTGATATTACTTGGTAACTTCTTGTGTGGGCAGTGTAATATAGCTTTTAAATTGAATGGTTTAACCATTTCTGCTTCCAACTTATAATATGTGACATAGTTTGATTCTGTGAGCCAGTCAAGGCCAAACTTTACTAGGGTAACAATATTGTAATATTTGATACTTGGTAAGGCAAATCCCCCTACTTGCTTATTTTGTATTAATTTTTCCATTGACATACGCCCTTTCTTCTTCCCCCAAATAAACCTTCCACATGCCCTGTTATATTTATCCAGATCCTTTCTAGAAATAAAAATGGGAAGATTTTGCATCAAAAACAGTATTTTTGGAAAGAAGATTGTTTTTAACAGCATAACCCTAGCGGATAGGGATAGATAGTACATGTTCCATTTGTCTAAATCTAGTTGTATATTATCAAAAATATCTCTGTAGTTTAACTGGTACCATTCTCTGGGGTCCCTGCTTATTCTAATTCCCAGATAATTAATATAATTTACTTCCTTGAATATACAGTTTCGACTATATCTGTTTTTTTCCACCCACATGAGTTCTGATTTATTAGGGTTAATTTTGTATCCTGTAAAGGAACTAAAATTGCCTATAATTCCCAGCACCAAAGGGATACTACTAACAGTATCTTTTAAAAACAATAATATGTCATCAGCATATAAAGATATCGTCATTTTTTGGCTACCTATTTCTACCGCTTGTACTTTCTGCCTGATATAAATTGCTAGGGGCTCCAGTGCTAAGTCAAACAACAAGGGTGATAGTGGACACCCCTGCCGCGTACCCTTTCCGAGCGTTATATACTGTGATAATTCCCCATTTACTAGTAATTGTGATCTTGGTTTGTTGTATATTGACTCTATCAGCTGTATAATATTTCCTGAAAATCCAAACTTTTCCAGGGCTGAAAACAGATGGTCCCATACGATGGAGTCAAAGGCCTTCTCGGCATCAATTGTGATGACTGCAAGATCCCCAACTCCGTCGCATGGGACCCGCCGTCCCCCCCCCTTACCTATATAATTGTAGTAATCTAGCATTGTTAGGACTCTTCGCATATTTCGTACTGCGTTTCTCCCTGGTATGAAGCCTGCCTGATCGGGGTGTATTAGTTCCCCTATAATTCTTTTCAATCTCTCTGCGATAACCGCCGTTAAAATCTTATAATCTTGGTTTAACAATGAGATTGGACGATATGAGGCTAGGTCCTCTGGATCTTTACCTTTCTTGTGGATTAACGTGATAACTGAATCTGCAAAATATCGCGAGTTCATCCCCTTGTTCATATAATATTCATTATATAGCTTGATAAGTATCGGGGTCACCAGTTCTACTGTTGACTTATAGAACTCTGCAGGAAGACCATCTGGCCCTGCCGCTTTCCCTACTTTGAGTTTTTTGATAATTTTTACAACTTCTGTCTCTGTGATTGGTGTATTTATTTTGAGCAGTGCCTCTCTTGTTATTTGGGGTAACTTAATCCCTTGCCAAAATTTCTCTTTCTCCTCCTGATTTATCTGCTGTTTGGAATAGAGATTTGAGTAATATGTAAAAAATGCCTGCCTTATTTCTGAAGAGGAATTTAACACTCTGTCCCCTATTCTGATTGTTGTTATTATATTCTTCTTACTGCGAAATTTGATTAACTTAGCAAGATGTTTAGCATTTATACCTTGTTGTCTTTGATAGACCGCCCTTGCTTTTACGTCTTCTCTAACCCATTTTTCTTTGAGAAAGTTATCTCGCTCCGCTTTTTTAGATATATAACTCTTCATTTGGGTTTCCTTTATACTGCTCAAATGCATTTCTGAGCTGGTTAGCCAGTTGCATCTCCCTAGCCTTATATTTGCGGGTCAGCAACACCATATGCGCCTTTACCTCCCCTCTGAGGACAGTCTTGCCTGCCTCCCACAGGATTTCCGTTCTATTCATATATTCCTTATTATTCGTAAGATATTCTTGCCACGTTTTCTGCAGCCAATTTACAAAATGTGGGTTGTTATACATAAACCCTGGGTAATGGAATGTGTTTTTATTTTTGCTGGGTCTAGATGTGGTTGAAATCTTGAGTGAAATTATTGCGTGATCTGACAATATTATATCTGCTATGCTTGATTTTAATTCTAGTCTGAGTAATTGTTCTTCTACTAAGAACATGTCAATACGTGAGAAGTTTCTGTGTGCCTTAGATTCACATGTGAATGTTCGTTCGTCCGGATGTTGCAGCCGCCAAATGTCATTTATTTTTAGTGTCTTAACAAAATGTCTCAGATACTTTGCTTCCCTGTAATTTGCCTGTTTACTTCTGATTTTAAATTTATCTATACCAGGGTATAATGTCATGTTCATATCCCCCGCAATTATCAGATTTTGTCCCAGATATGGTGTTACTTTTTGTTTTATCTTTTGCCAGAAACCCTTATCTAGACCGTTAGGGCCGTATATATTACATATGGTCCATATCTCATTCCCTGACTTAATTTGTGCAATCAAATATCTCCCATCCGGATCTACTTCTTGCTTTAATATACTATAACTCAGATTTTTATTGAAGAGTATCGCTACCCCCCTTTTGCGTTTATTACACGGTGTGGCAATTATCTCCGTAATCCAATTTGTCTTTAATTTCTCTATCTCTGGTCTTTTCAGGTGTAATTCCTGTAGGCATATGATGTCAGGTTTACCTTTTTTAAGCATTTTTAAAACATTTTTACGTTTAGCCGGGGAGGTTATCCCTCCCACATTCCATGATAATAGACTTAGTGTATTAGGTGTAGCATTCATTCCTTACCTAAGTTGTATATTTTGACTTAAAAAGGGGGCAGGAGACACCAGGACGGGTAAGAAGAGAGGAGAGAAACCAACCCAGAGGGAGGAGGGGAGGAGCGTGAGAGGGAAGAGAACAACAAAACAAAACAAAAAAAACAAAAAAAAAAAAAAAGGGGGGGGGGGGGAGTTCCCTCCTATACATACCCAAAACTTCTGTTATAATGTTATTTTTATACATTTAATTGATAATATTGTTTCAATCAGTATACTGTGCTGAATTAAATTTTACACTGCAATATTATTTTCCTCGCAAAAGGCTTTTGCTTCATTCACCGAGTTTAAAGCAATGGTGCCCTCCATACTTAGTACCGTTATTTTGGCTGGATACCTCATGTTTGCCTTCAGCCCTGCTTTAATCAGTGCTGTACAGAAGGGCGCCATTGCCCCACGCCTGGTGGATGTCTCTTGAGAGAAATCTTGGAACAGGTGTACCTGTTTGTTCTCAATCATGAAAGGTTGTGCTCTTCTATAGTGGCTCATCACATTAAACTTATCCTGAAAATTTAAATATTTGATCAATACCATTCGTGGGCGTACATTACCATCTATGGACTCTTTGCTATTCCCTATTCTGTGTGCTCTTTCGACTTGTAATTTTGTATTGCCTAACTGTATCCCTAGCAGGCTAGGCAGAATTGTCTCCCCAAACCTTAATAGATCCGTATACTCCTTTGTTTCTGGGAGTCCCACTATTCGCACGTTGCTGTGCCGTAACCTGTCCTCAAGGTCATCTACCTTGGACTGCAACGTTTTAATTTTATCAGTGTATAGATTCATATTTGTTTCCTGATTGTACATTTTATCCTCTAGGTCTGAGACCCTATCTTCAACTTCTCTCATTCTGACCGCAAATTGCTTCACCTCTTGAGAAAGATCCGCTATCTCTCTTTTGATTATCTCAAATTGCGGTAGAATTAAATCAGCAAGTTGATTTATTGTTAACTGTGTCTCAATTTTTTTTCCTGGGCTCTCTGGATCTATTTCTGTGCTGCTTTCCTGCAAAGCTTTCAACTTTTTGTCTTTCTTGACCGGCATATTAGGGGATCTGTTTCTCATATTCGTGATGTACTTATCCATAAAAGGAAGTGTAAAAAAAAAAAAAAAAAAAAAAAAACGTGGATAAGAATGGGTATGTGCCTCTACTATTTTCCTTCTACTTCTGTGATATTCCTCCTTTACTATACTTTAACCTCACTTGACCTTAATATTACTTGGGGTAGAGACATGGTTTTGTCTCTTAACCTATATGCTTAAGTGCTTTGTGCCCCCAATTATCCCAACCCCTTCTGCGTGTCTTTGGCCCTACCCTTTAAGATTGTGCCTGAATTAGTGCTCTTTTCTTAATCAACGCTTCTGTGACTCAGAACCTTTAATACTTGTGTGCGCTTAATGGTTGTCCCCTCCCTTTAGAAGGCCAACCTTATCATGTGTTATCTAGAATATGTAATACCCACTTTTAGCCACTTAAGGGTTTTGCTCCTTTATACTTTTCACCTGTGTTTTTAAGTCTTCTAATTGTTAGATCTGCTTTCTGGCTTTATTGCCTTTGGCTACTGTTTTTTCTGTAGAAAAGCCAAAGATCAGTTTTTAATCCTCTTCTATCCTGTTATGGGAGTAAAATTTTCTATTTGCCTGGCTATACTACACGCCCCACATGATGTAAATAATATTCCCTTGTACAACCATTCATATAAGGCCTTTTTGCAAACTGACATATTGCATTATTACCAGCTTCATTTCCTGAGAAACAAAGAAAAGACAGAAAAAAAAATAGAGAAATAGAAAAAAAAAACTGACAGGTGAATATAAATAAATCACTTTTTAAACGTGTCCTCAAAAAGGGAAAAAAGAAAAAAGTCCATAAGTAGCGTCCACACTTTTTAAGCGTAATGTCCTGCTTTTACTGCTTTTACTTTTCCCTTTTCTTCCACCTTTAATATTGCGCAGTGCTGGTTCACAGTTCTCTGTGTAGCTACTATCTGGCCTTTACCAGACCTTCATGCTCTGCAAGAATTTGCGCCCGCTCTAGGGCGTAACTATTCGTTAGTTCCACAAAGAAAGTTCAGTGTGTGCTGTGCCTATATATAAACATTCTTTCTGTACTGCACACTTTCACTTTAAATCCACCTTGTTTGCAATATTGTCGTATGAGACACGATCTATGACAGTCAATAAACTTTTTGCTGTACCGAGTCCAAAGTGTCTCTCTTCACCACAGACCCACACTGCTTTTCTGCCTCAAGCAACCAAACTGTATGTTTGCAATATTGTCTTGTGAGACACATCCTTTCTTAGTCAATAAACCATTTGCTGTACCGAGTCTATGGTATCTCTTTTCACCACTGACACACACTGCTTTTCTGCCTCAAGCAACACAACTTTATGTACCATTACACTTATCTTATGATACTTGCGATTTTGCAGCTCTGGTACTTGCGTGTCTGTCTCCGGCTTTTAATCCTCTACTCCGGACCACTTCACCGTTAATTTATATCCTCCCCACATCAGGCACGATACCTCGCATCCGGTGTAGGGCTGCTCCGTCACACGGGTCATAGAAACGGAATTATGAAGATTTTTATGGTTTACCACTCAAAGTCGCGCCTGCAGACTGTTAACTTGCCGACCTTGCCTGTGCGTTGCGCCTTTTTTCCTTTTTCATGTGTCTTGGCTCAGTGTGTGTCTGGGCCAGTACCACCCGGCCTTTGTGCGGTTGTAATGGGGCTTCCGGCACCTCCGCTCGCCTGACTTCAAGCTGCTCCCTGTACAGAGCTATAATGCCCCAAAATAGGAGTCTACGGTTTAGGCAGGATCTTCTCTGGCTAGTGTTTAGCTGTCGGTTCCTCCACGAGACGCTCCAGCGTCGTGCTTAGTGTTTGCCACGCCTACCGGAAGTCAGCCCAGCATCTATAATTATAATTTATATTGTAGCTATATTAGGGTTTATTTTACAGGTAAGTATTTAGCTTTAAATAGGAATAATTTATTTAATAAGAGTTAATTTATTTTGTTAGATAAAAATTATATTTAACTTAGGGGGGTGTTAGGGTTAGACTTAGCTTTAGGGGTTAATAAATTTAATAGAGTAGCGGTGAGGTCCGGTCGGCAGATTAGGGGTTAATACTTGAAGTTAGGTGTCGGTGATGTTAGGGAGGGCAGATTAGGGGTTAATACTATTTATTATAGGGTTATTGAGGCGGGAGTGAGGCGGATTAGGGGTTAATAACTTTATTATAGTAGCGGTGAGGTCCGGTCGGCAGATTAGGGGTTAATAATTGTAGGTAGGTGGCGGCGACTTTGGGGGCGGCAGATTAGGGGTTAATAAAATATAATATAGGGGTTGGCGGTGTTAGGGGCAGCAGATTAGGGGTACATAGGGATAATGTAGGTGGCGGCGGTGTGTGGTCGGCAGATTAGGGGTTAAAAAAAATTAATAGAGTGGCGGCGATGTGGGGGGGGGGCCTCGGTTTAGGAGTACATAGGTAGTTTATGGGTGTTAGTATACTTTAGAGCACAGTAGTTAAGAGCTTTATGAACCGGCGTTAGCCCGGAAAGCTCTTAACTACTGGCTTTTTTCTGCGGCTGGAGTTTTGTCGTTAGATTTCTAACGCTCACTTCAGCCAAGACTCTAAATACTGGCGTTAGGAAGATCCCATTGAAAAGATAGGATACGCAATTGATGTAAGGGGATCTGCGGTATGGAAAAGTCGTGGCTGCAAAGTGAGCGTTAGACCCTTTCCTGACTGACTCTAAATACCAGCGGGCGGCCAAAACCAGTGTTAGGAGCCCCTAAAGCTGGTTTTGACGGCTAACGCAGAACTCTAAATCTAGGCGATTGTGATTTACTTCTAATACCAGCACACATTATATTTAGAGCTCCACTTGTACTCTAGCCCATAATTAGATACACTCCCACGAGGATCAGAAAATACAAAACATTTAAGTAAAAGGATGCAGAAATGTGTGTAAAAAAAGTTTTACTCTTATTTTCTGCTTATGCTTTTTAATACATAGCCGCACAACAATTATTTGTTGTGAATGACCTATACAGCATAAACATATCACAAATCTGTAGATTTATTTAATTGGGTTCAGCTTGCGTTTGGTGGTGCTAAAGATATGTCTCACTGAGCAGGGATACTGAGTCCTTTAACATTGTTAATGGTATTCAGGGCAAACACCTACTGTCCAGGGAGCGCTATTTGATCTGCGTTATCACACGCATCGCCATTTTCTCAATTATTTATGAACTTGAAATCCCTTGTGCTGTATATCACAGCTGGTTTTGACATCATTTAATTATTCAAAATAATCAGCTGCTGACTATAAACTTGAGCTGACTCTAATTAGCCTTTGCTTTTTTTCAGTGTCAAGTCACTGGTCTGAGACAGTTGCATGCTTTTTGGAGCAATATAATCTCTGTAATCAATTAGTTCAATGTACTAACAAATATATAAAATATAGTTATTATTGAGTATTAGTAATATGTATCCGTGTTTAACAAAATAATATATTTTGTTCTTTAATGGGATACGACACCCAATTTTTTTCTTTCATGTTCAGATACATTTAGTCACCAATCAGCAAGCGATACCCAGGTGCTGAACCAAAACTGGGCCGGCTCCTAAGTTTATATTCCTGCTTTTCAGATAGATACCAAGAGAATGAATAAAAATTGATCATTAGAGTAAATTAGAAAGTTGCTTAAAATTGCATGCTCTCTCTGAATCATGAAAGAAAGAAAATTGGGTTTCATATCCCATTATTGATTATTTTTATAGACACATTAGAGAAACATTAAAGAAATCTTGTAGCACAAACAGTATAAAATAATAGAAAAACAAATTTCAGATCTTTATGATTTATTATATATACAGCTGATTGAAGTTACCTATAGGCATTTATAATTATGAGCATACATAGACATTATTACAAAAATAACTGCATACATTGATTTGTGCCAATTATTATTTTTAATATTATTAAGGAAAATAGTCACATCTGCTTTTTGCATAATATCATCTGCCATTTATGCTCCTGGCTCATAGCACATCTGTTCCAGAATAATTATTCTGTAACCTGCAAATACTGCAAGTCAAATAGCTGGTTCAGACAATTCACAGCAGTTTTAAAATTTAGGTAGAGGTTTGGCTTTTTTCCCCCCTCTCTAGTGTGTGTTGGACAGAGCACATTTTTGTTGCACAAAGCCAAGAGTCATTTAAAGAGACAGTCTACGCCAGAATTGTTATTGTTTAAAAAGATAGATAATCCCTTTAAACCCATTGCCCATTTTTGCATAACCTACACAGTTATAATAATATAATTTTTACCTTTGTGGTTACCTTGTATCTAAGCCTCGGCAGACTGCCCCTTATTTCAATTATTTTGACAAACTTGTATTTTAGCAATAAGTGCTAACTCATAACTAACTCCACAGAAGTGAGCACAATGTTGTCTATATGGCACACATGAACTCACGCTCTCTAGCTGTGAAAAAATGTCAAATGCAATCAGATAAGAGGCGGCATCCAAGGACTTAGAAATTAGCATATGAGCCTACCTAGGTTTAGCCTTCAACAAAGAAAACCAAGAAAACAAAGCAAATTTGATTATAAAATTAAATTGGAATGTTGATTAAAATGATATGCCCTATCTGAATCATGAACGTTTAATTCTGATTAGACTGTCCCTTTAATGTGACTATATTGTTCAGCCACAACTCCAAAAAATATCCTAAAACGTGCTTTGTGTAAAGAGATCAAAATAATCCTTTCAAGATTTAAATCCATTTATATAACCCATTAAAATACAGTGTTATTAGCTCTTATAGTTTGTAGTATATGCATTAGCCAAACATACTTATGCATTGTTTATATCAATAATGAATTGCTTCATTTTTTAATTATGTGATGCCGGCTGCCCACTCTGAGGCAGTTTGCAGATATTAATTTAAACATTTTTATGGTATTAATGGCTTCATGATAGTTATATGAAAATTGCTCTGTGTAGAATACAAGAATGCTGATAATGTGGTTATAAATCTGTCTCCTGATTCTTCTTTACAACTTTAGGAAGTTCAGCGATGCACAGCCGACATGAATATTACAGCAGAACACTCCAACCACCCAGATAATAAGCACAAAAACAGATATATCAACATTGTAGCATGTAAGTAAATATTTCTGTTTCTCAGTCTCACAGTACATTGGGTACAAACAAATTAAGCTTTATTGGATACAGAACCAAACATTTTTGTAACTGTTATAGAAATGTATTAGTTAAAGTGACATAAGGTGCAAGAATAAAAGGCTCCAGTGTGTTGTAATATTTTATTATTGCTCTATTATTATGCAACTATGTGTTTAACCACTGCAAATAAAACAAACATGCAGATGGTGATATGTTTTGAAAGACAAAGTTTGCATTAAATAATGATAGTTTGTTTGATAATTGAAGAATATGCAAAATGTCATCCTAGAAATTCATTAAATGGACATTAAACACTTATGTGTTATATAAATTGTTATATATGTTATGATATATATATATATATATATATATATATATATATATATATATATGTGTTTGTGTGTTATATAAAATGTTATATATATTATATATATATATATATATATATATATAATGGTATATATGTTATGATATATATATATATATATATATATATATATGTGTGTGTGTGTGTTTGTGTGTTATATAAAATGTTATATAGACTTGCTTTAAAGGCAATAACACTTATATATATGTATGTGTATTATATATATATATATATATATATATATATATATTTTTTTTTTTATATATATATGTATGTGTGTATATATATATATATATATATATATATATATAATATCTGTTTTCTTTGCACAGCATTTTATTTAAATTAAACCTACAATTGAAAGTATTCAGTATCTTTTTTTTTTCTGGATTGTTTTCCCCAATGGCCTGAAAATGAAAATGTGATACCTTAATTTCACAGCACTTAAACTTTACATTGATATTTTAGAACTACTAATTATGCAAAATGAAAAGCGCATTCTCAATGAACTTCTAAATGCATAATAGAGAGTTTAAAAAAATTCCATGTCAAATACTATTAGTTCACTCAGCAGAAAGCATCCATATCTCTCTAATGAAATTTGACTGAGCGCTGTCAAATCAAATAACACCCTTCAGTCAAGTGTGGCTCTAAATTCTGACTTTTACTAGGCTGATACTAGAAATTCTATATATGTGTGTGTGTATATATATATATATATATATATATATTTATATATATGTGTATGTATATATATGTATAAATATATATATATATGTATATATGTGTTTATATATATATATATATATATATATATATATATATATATATATACACACATACATACATACATACATGGCTTGAAATTTCCAGTGATCCACTAGTCCCGTACAACTTAGAAATTGGAGCTGACTTTTTCCTATCTTTAACATTGAGTGGACTTCCCTCTGGGCTAGTAGCTTTTAACCACTTACTACTAAACTATAGTGATATAATTTTCACCCCTGTGTGTGTTTGGGTGTGTATGTGTATATATATATATATATATATATATATATACATACATTAATTAATATATCACATTACTGACCTCACAGTCACAAATGCTCATTCAATAATGTAGGTGCAAGCACTTTTAAAATCACGTTTCTGAACAATTGTGGACTTAAAGCGCATGGAGGCCTGTCCCCTATAAAAACCCGATCATGAAGACGTGAACTAGTATCAGGATCTCCTAGATAGATACAATGTTGCAAGTTCACACTTTACAGTTTACTTAATGTTAAAATCCGGTAAAAGAAGATAAGTCCTTTGCATAGAAACCTATAGTCTCCATCTTGTTTTCAGTTCACGCTGAAATGGAAAAGGGCTTTAACAAACAATAGATGTAAATATTGTAAAATAAAGAAATAATACTTGTGAAAAAAATGAAAAGCAATTATATACACAGCTTGCCTATCCTAACAACCTAAAAGATGCATTTGGATAGTTTAGCAGTGATGTGGATGGAAACAGATTACAATACTTTTCTATAAAAGTCACAATTCAACAATCTCATTTAAAAACCTGATTAAAAGACATCAGTGCTATTGGGAAAAACACAACAGTGCGGATGTGATTTACAATCAAATATTAAAATTAAAAATAAAAACACTCCATTCATAGATGTTTGGGTCCTAAAGTGAATTTCCTGTCAATATTCATAGCTGTACAGGATATCGGGTATTTAAAACATATACATATGTATTTGTACATATGCAAATCTGGGATTCTTCTCTGTATACAGCCTCTCCTATAGGGTTGAACAGAGCTTTTATGAATCAATACCATATATATAAATAAACCTCTAGAATGTCTTCTATTAAAAGTGTTTTCCACAGTACTGTTTGCAAAAAGCCGTGAAATAGTGTCAAAGATGTACAAAATGCATTTCCGAGAACTTATCAAGTGTCTAGAGGTGTTGAATTAAAAAGTCAAAAAGGTGTTGAAAAGTGATCTGGAAATGTATTGTGATTGCCAGGAACTTTTTGGCCCCATATGAGAAATGTTCGCTTTTATAGAGGATCTGAAAATCCGTTTGCAATTGCAGGAGGCATACCAAAGTGATATATATATTGTGATTGCGCTGAATCATAAAGTAGCCTTTTTTGCCCAAAAAGCCACAGCCAATGGATTGTGATTAAGGCCATACTTATCTAGGGTCAGTACTACAAACATAATATGAACAAATCAGAGCATACAATTTTTTTCAACTGCATTGTCCCTTTAACATCTGCACTCGGAAATAATCAGATGTAATATTTGCAAATTTTCACTTTGCATATTTTTTTTTTTTTAATTTCATATAGATGACCACAGTCGTGTGAAACTGAGGCCTTTGCCAGGGAAGGATTCCAAACACAGCGACTATATTAATGCCAATTATGTGGACGTAAGTTGTCTTAAAAATATCAGACGAGAACTTGTCATTATATATTTTTTTTAATTTCATTTATATCAAAGGATTACTGCATCATTTATTCAATCCATAAAAGATATTCCTTTTTCTCTTGTCTTTAAATAATTAATTTTTTGCCACGAGGCAGCTTTCATCTTATGTTTGCTTATGTTTGAAGGGATACAACAAAGCCAAGGCGTACATCGCTACCCAGGGACCTTTAAAGTCTACTTTTGAAGACTTCTGGAGAATGGTTTGGGAGCAAAATACTGGTATCATTATTATGATAACAAACCTTGTGGAAAAAGGTCGAGTAAGTATTGTGTGCTGTAGTCAGCTATATTATTCCCTATAGTCAATTTACTAGTGGTCTCTCTCTCTCTCTCTCTCTCTCTCTCTCTCTCTCTCTCTCTCTCTCTCTCTCTTTCTCTCTCTCTCCGTTCTCTCTTTCTCAGTTCTCTCTTTCTCAGTTCTCTCTTTCTCTCTCTCTTTCTTTCTTTCTTTCTCTCTCTTTTTCTCTCTCTTTTTCTCTCTCTCTCTTTTTCTCTCTTTCTTTCTCTTTCTCTCTCTTTCTCTCTCTCTCTCTTTCTCTCTCTCTCTCTCTCTCTCTCTCTCTTTCTCTCTCTCTCTCTCTCTCTTTCTCTCTCTTGTTCTCTCTCTCTCTCGCTCATCCTCTTTTTTTTCTCTCGCTCTCTTTTTTTCTCTCTCTCTCTCCCTCTCTCCTTTCTCTCGCTCTCTCTCTCCTTTCTCTCGCTCTCTCTCTCCTTTCTCTCTCTCTTTCTCTCTCTTTCTCTCTCTTTCTCTCTCTTTCTCTCTCTTTCTCTCGCTCTCTCTCGTTTTCTCTTTTTCTCTCTTTTTCTCTCTTTCTCTCTTTTTCTCTCTCTCTTTCTTTCTCTCTCTCTTTCTCTCTCTCTTTCTTTCTCTCTCTTTCTCTCTCTCTCTCTCTCTCTCTCTCTTTCTTTCTTTCTTTCTTTCTCTCTCTCTCTCTCTCTCTCTCTCTCTCTCTCTCTCTCTCTCTCTCTCTCTCTCTCGCTTTCTCTCTTTTTTCTCTCTCCCTCTCTCTTTTTCTCTCTCCCTCTCTCTTGCTCTTTCTCTCTCTCACCAAGGGTCCGCACTCACTAGATTTACTTATCTCATACAATTTTCAAATATGTGCTTGTGACTGATGAACTTATCCTTAATGTTAATGTTCCCCATGATTAACATGCCCTTATCATTAAGGAGGCCATGTTTTCAAGTATATACATGTCCTGTCTTTCTTGTGATCACACAATCGGTTCATACTAATATTATTTATGTAATATTCACAATTGTTTTATATTCATATGATTTGTATTAATATTTATACATTATATAGTAAATTGGTTTGTTTATTTTGTTGCCATGGAAACCATTAGCATTTTCCCCTCAGTGTCTAGGTAGGGCTTTTAAACTCTATCTGCACTATTTTCTGGTTGGTCTGAGGAAGAAGAATTGTTGAAATCCAGCGAGTGCGGATACTAGTCTAGTCTATTTATCTTGACATCCTAGTTTGTGTGTGTACACACAAACACACACACATACATATGCGTATATATATATATATATATATATATATATATATATATATACATACATCAAACAACAAAGAATAGCGTTCATACCATTTATGATTTCAAAGCACCCTCAGAAAGGATATGATGAAAAGGAAACTCCAGGCATTACTTAAAAAATATAAAAATGTATTCCTTAAAACGGATGGTATAACAGACATCCAAATGAAAAGAGCCAGCAGCAACGACAACAATCAGGTGTTAGAGCTGATCTCCATGCAGACGCGTTTCGTGCCCATACGCACTTGTTCACTGCTCACCTGGAGATCAGCTCAATCACCTTTTTCTGGTTGGTCTGAGGAAGAAGAATTGTTGAAATCCAGCGAGTGTGGATACTAGTCTAGTCTATTTATCTTGACATCCTAGTTTGTGTGTGTACACACACACACATGCATATATATATATATATATATATATATATATATATATATATATATATATATATATATATATACATATACATATACACAGTGGATATAAAAAATCTATACACCCCTATTAAAATGTCAGGTTTCTGTGATGTAAAAAAATGAGACAAAGATAAATCATTTCAGAACTTTTTCCACCTTTAATGTGACCTATAAACTGCACAATTTGATTGAAAAACAAACAAACTTCTAGGTGGAGGGAAGTAAAAATAAAAATCTAAAATATGGTTGCATAAGTGTGCACACCCTCTTATAACTGGGGATGTAGCTGTGTTTAGAATTGAGCAATTACATTCAAAATCATGTTAAATAGGAGTCAGTACACACCTGCCATCATTTAAAATGCCTCTGATTAACCCCAAATAAAGTTCAGCTGTTCTAGTAGGTCTTTCCTGACATTTTCTTAGTCACAACCTACAGCAAAAGCCATGGTTCGCAGAGAGCTTCCAAAGTATCCGAGGGATCTCATTGTTAAAAGGTATCAGTCAGGAGAACGGTAAAAAAGAATTTCCAAGGCATTAGATATACCATGGAACACAGTGAAGACAGTCATCATCAAGTGGAGAAAATATGGCGCAACAGTGACATTACCAAGAACTGGACGTCCCTCCAAAACTGATGAAAAGACGAGAAGAAAACTGGTCTGGGAGGCTGCCAAGAGGCCTACAGCACCATTAAAGGAGCTGCAGGAATATCTGGCAAGTACTGGCTGTGTGGTGCATGTGACAACAATTGCCCGTATTCTTCATATGTCTGGGTTATGGGGTAGAGTGGCAAGACGGAAGCCTTTTCTTACAAAAAAAAACATCCAAGCCCAGCTAAATTTTGCAAAAACACATCTGAAGTCTCCCAAAAGCATGTTGCAAAAGGTGTTCTGATTTGATAAAACCAAGATTAAACTTTTTGGCCATAATTCCAAAAGATATGTTCGGCGCAAAAACAATACTACATATAACCAAAAGAACACCATACCCACAGTGAAGCATTTTGGTGGCAGCATCATGCTTTGGGTCTGTTTTTCTTCAGCTGGAACTGAGGCCTTAGTCAAGGTAGAGGGAATTATGAACAGTTCCAAATACCAGACAATATTGGCACAAAACCTTCAGGCTTCTGCTAGAAAGCTGAACATGAAGAGGAACTTCATCTTTATGTATGACAATGCCCCAAAGCATACATCCAAATCAACAAAGGAATGGCTTTACCAGAAGAAGATTAAAGTTTTCGAATGGCCCAGTCAGAGCCCAGACCTGAATCCAATCGAAAATCTGTGGGGTGATCTTAAGTGGGCTGTGCACAAGAGATGCCTTCACAATCTGACAGATTTGGAGTGTTTTTGCAAAGAAGAGTGGGCAAATCTTGCCAAATCAAGATGTGCAATGCTAAGAAACTCATACCCAAAAAGACTGAGTGCTGTAATAAAATCAAAGGGTGCTTCAACAAAGTATTAGTTTAAGGGTGTGCACACTTATGCAACCATATTATTTTAGTTTTTTATTTCTACTTCCCTCCACCTAAAAGATTTTAGTTTGTTTTGCAATTGAGTTGTAAAGTTTATAGGTCACATTAAAGGTGGAATAAGTTCTGAAATGATTTATCTTTGTCTCATTTTTTTACATCACAAAAACATGACATTTTAACAGGGGTGTGTAGACTTTTTATATCCTATATATATATATATATATATATATATATATATATATATATATATATATATATATATATATATATATATATATATATATTATACTGTGTGTGTGTGTATGTGTGTGTGTATATATATATATATATATATACTGTGTGTGTATATATATATATATATATATACTGTGTGTGTATATATATATATATATATATATATATATACTGTGTGTGTATATATATATATATATATATATATATATATATATATATATATATATACTGTGTGTGTATATATATATATATATATATATATATATATATACTGTGTGTGTGTGTATGTGTGTGTATGCGTGTATATATATATATATATATATATATATATACTGTGTGTGTGTATGTGTGTGTATATATATATATATATATATATATATATATATATATATATATATATACTGTGTGTGTGTATGTGTGTATATATATATATATATATATATATATACACACACACATACATACATACATTGTGTGTGTCAGTAATTGAGCACTGCATTGCAAAAATTTGACAAATTATTCATGATTGAAAAAAATTCACACTTTTTAAGTATTTTATTTAGACACAGGAGAAGTGTATAATAAAACATATACATTGCTTTGTTTTTACAATAATTAACTAATTTACAGAGGATTTAATTTTGAGTTTAATATTCATTTAAAGGTCGGGATTAATGTTCATTTAATGTTTTAATCTAGCAAACATAATTAATGCTCATTTTAAAGGTCATGATAAATGTTCATTTAAAGTTTAGTTTATTAGACATAAGTCATGAAATGCTCATGAATGACTAACAAACATCCCACATTAAATCCTCAGTTAGACAACACATCTACTCGGAACTAATCAAGTAATGATATGAGATGTTAAAATGACCTTAACTTTATTAACAAAGAACTGTAGACATAAGCAAAATCATGTCCCTTTAATCCAAGCCAACTGCTGTTAGTGTTCCATTAAAGGGACACTCAAGTCAAAATTAAAGTTTCATTATTCAAATAGAGCATGCAGTTTTAAACAACTTTCCAATTTACATCCATTATCAAAATGTGCACAGTCTTTTTATATTTAAACGTTTTTAGTCCCCAGCTCCTACTGAGCATGTGCAATAATTTACAGAATAAAGTGTATGCATTTGTGATTGGCTGATGGCTGTCACATGGTACATGTATGCATTTGTGATTGGTTGATGGTTGTCACATGGTACAGGAGGAGTGGAAATAAACATAACTTTTAAAATTGTCAGAAAAAAAAATCTACTTCTAATTTGAAGTTCAGACTAAGTAATATTGCATTGTCTTGTTATCTTGCATTTATTGATTATGCAAATCTAATGTGTTTACTGATCCTTTAAAGGGACACTAAAGTCAAGTTTTATGATTTAGAGAGCATGCAATTTAAAAAAAACTTTTCCAATATACTTCCATTATCAAAATGTACACTTTCTTTTTATATGCACACTTTCTGATACTCTAGCTCCTACTGAGCATGTGCAAAAGTGCACAGTTCATACGTATATGCATTTTGTGATTGGCTGATGGTTGTCACATGACACAGGGGAAGAGAATATTGAATTAACTTTGAAATTTGCTGGAAAATATTTTACTGCTCATTTTAAATTTAAAATAATTGCTATTGCGTTGTCTTTTTATTTGTTAATTTATTTTTACTTTATTTAGTGGTCCTTTAAAAAAATTATATTTCCAATTTTGTTTATTTTCCATATGTACAAGTACACAGCAACTCCAACTCTCATAAAACACTTCAGCCATAAAATCTACCCAACAATTATTTTCTGTGATGCTTTACTGCTGGCATAAAATTATATTGTTTGGATCATACGGATATGATAAATGGTTGGGAGAGATTTTCTACTAGACATGTGCGTTTCATTTTGGCCAATTCGGAGATTCAAATGCATCCGGATTTTCGAATCGGCACCATAACTAAAATCCCGAAAAATTCTGAAAATTAATAAATCTGTTTTCGAATTTTTGGATCCATTATTCGTATTCTGAATTTTTCATTGTTCTAATCTAAACCGCAGTTCCCCAACATCGCTGACACTAACTAAATCACTAAATAAAGCTATTAGCCCCTAAACCGCCATTCCTCAACATCGCCGACACTAACTAAACCTATTAACTCCTAAACCGCAGTTCTCCGAAATCGCCAACACTAACTAAACCTATTAACCCCTAAACCGCAATCCCCCGGCATTGCCAACACTAACTAAACCTATTAATCCCTAAACAGCCATTCCCAAACATCGCCAACACTAACTAAACCTATTAACCCCTCAACTGCAGTTCCCTGACACTGAATAAACCTATTAACCCCTAAACCGCCGTTCCCAAACATCGCCAACACTAACTAAACATATTAACCCCTAAACTGCCTGCCCCCACATCGCAACAATCTAAATAACCCCTAAACCTAACACCCCCTAACTTTAACATAATTAATATAGACCTAAATTAAAGTTACAATTATTAACTAACTACCTATTTAAAAATAAATACAAACTTAACTGTGAAATAAAAATAAAACCAAAACCTAAGCTAGCTACAATATAACTATTTATTAACTACCTAGTTAAAATAAATACAAACTTACCTGTGAAATAAAAATAAAACCTAAGATTACACTAATAAAACCTAAGATTGCTAAAAAATAAAAAAACTAAGATTACTAAAAAAATTAAAACTACAATTACCAAAAATAATAAACACTACAATTACAAAAAATAAAAAAACTACTATTACAAAAAATAACAAATTAAATTATAAAAAAAAATAATATATTTCTATTCTAATACCCCGTTTAAATTAAAAAAAAAAAAAAAAACACCACAAAATAAAAAAAACTAATCTATAATAAACTACTAAGGGCCCTTAAAAGGGCCTTTTGTAGGGCATTGCCCTAAAGTTAATAGCTCTTTTGCAAAAAATGAAAACAAACACCTCATTACATTTCAAACCCCCACCCCCTAAACCCACAAAATATAAATCTACCCATTACCCTGAAAAGGGCATTTTTATGGGTATTGCCCTTAAAAGGGCATTTAGCTCTTTTCTTTCATGTAATTAGAGTCCATGAGCTAGTGAAGTATGGGATATACATTCCTACCAGGAGGGGCAAAGTTTCCCAAACCTCAAAATGCCCATAAATACACCCCTCACCACACCCACAATTCAGTTTTACAAACTTTGCCTCCTATGGAGGTGGTGAAGTAAGTTTGTGCTAGATTCTACGTTGATATGCGCTCCGCAGCAGGTTGGAGCCCGGTTTTCCTCTCAGCGTGTAGTGAATGTCAGAGGGATGTGAGGAGAGTATTGCCTATTTTGAATGCAGTGATCTCCTTCTACGGGGTCTATTTCATAGGTTCTCTGTTATCGGTCATAGAGATTCATCTCTTACCTCCCTTTTCAGATCGACGATATACTCTTATTTATATACCATTACCTCTGCTGATTTTCGTTTCAGTACTGGTTTGGCTTTCTACAAACATGTAGATGAGTGTCCTGGGGTAAGTAAGTCTTATTTTCTGTGACACTCTAAGCTATGGTTGGGCACTTTGTTTATAAAGTTCTAAATATATGTATTCAAACATTTATTTGCCTTGACTCAGGATGTTCAACATTACTTATTTTCAGACAGTCAGTTTCATATTTGGGATAATGCACTTGAATCAATTATTTTTTCTTACCTTAAAAATTTGACTTTTTTTCCCTGTGGGCTGTTAGGCTCGCGGGGGCTGAAAATGCTTCATTTTATTGCGTCATTCTTGGCGCGGACTTTTTTGGCGCAAAAAATCTTTTCTGTTTCCGGCGTCATATGTGTCGCCGGAAGTTGCGTCATTTTTGACGTTCTTTTGCGCCAAAGATGTCGGCGTTCCGGATGTGGCGTCATTTTTTGCGCCAAAAAGCATTTAGGCGCCAAATAATGTGGGCGTCTTATTTGGCGCGAAAAAATATGGGCGTCGCTTTTGTCTCCACATTATTTCAGTCTCATTTTTTCTTTGCTTCTGGTTGCTAGAAGCTTGTTCATTGGCATTTTTTCCCATTCCTGAAACTGTCATTTAAGGAATTTGATCAATTTTGCTTTATATGTTGTTTTTTCTCTTACATATTGCAAGATGTCTCACGTTGCATCTGAGTCAGAAGATACTTCAGGAAAATCGCTGTCTAGTGCTGGAACTACCAAAGCTAAGTGTATCTGCTGTAAACTTTTGGTAGCTATTCCTCCAGCTGTTGTTTGTATTAATTGTCATGACAAACTTGTTAATGCAGGTAATATTTCCTTTAGTAATGTACCATTGCCTGTTGCAGTTCCATCAACATCTAAGGTTCAGAATGTTCCTGATAACATAAGAGATTTTGTTTCTGAATCCATCAAGAAGGCTATGTCTGTTATTCCTCCTTCTAGTAAACATAAAAAATCTTTTAAAACTTCTCTTTATACAGATGAATTTTTAAATGAACATCATCATTCTGATTCTGATAACTCTTCTGGTTCAGAGGATTCTGTCTCAGAGATTGATGCTGATAAATCTTCATATTTATTTAAAATGGAATTTATTCGTTCTTTACTTAAAGAAGTACTAATTGCTTTAGAAATTGAGGATTCTGGTCCTCTTGATACTAATTCTAAACGTTTAGATAAGGTCTTTAAATCTCCTGTGGTTATTCCAGAAGTTTTTCCTGTTCCTAGTGCTATTTCTGAAGTAATTTCCAGAGAATGGGATAAATTGGGTAATTCATTTACTCCTTCTAAACGTTTTAAGCAATTATATCCTGTGCCGTCTGACAGATTAGAATTTTGGGACAAAATCCCTAGAGTTGATGGGGCTATTTCTACCCTTGCTAAACGTACTACTATTCCTACATCAGATGGTACTTCGTTTAAGGATCCTTTAGATAGGAAAATTGAATCCTTTCTAAGAAAAGCTTATCTGTGTTCAGGTAATCTTCTTAGACCTGCTATATCATTGGCTGATGTTGCTGCAGCTTCAACTTTTTGGTTGGAAACTTTAGCGCAACAAGTAACAGATCATGATTCTCATAATATTATTATTCTTCTTCAACATGCTAATAATTTTATCTGTGATGCCATTTTTGATATTATCAGAGTTGATGTCAGGTTTATGTCTCTAGCTATTTTAGCTAGAAGAGCTTTATGGCTTAAAACTTGGAATGCTGATATGGCTTCTAAATCAACTCTACTTTCCATTTCTTTCCAGGGTAACAAATTATTTGGTTCTCAGTTGGATTCTATTATCTCAACTGTTACTGGTGGGAAAGGAACTTTTTTACCACAGGATAAAAAATCTAAGGGTAAAAACAGGGCTAATAATCGTTTTCGTTCCTTTCGTTTCAACAAAGAACAAAAGCCTGATCCTTCATCCTCAGGAGCAGTTTCAGTTTGGAAACCATCTCCAGTCTGGAATAAATCCAAGCCTTCTAGAAAAGCAAAGCCAGCTTCTAAGTCCACATGAAGGTGCGGCCCTCATTCCAGCTCAGCTGGTAGGGGGCAGGTTACGTTTTTTCAAAGAAATTTGGATCAATTCTGTTCACAATCTTTGGATTCAGAACATTGTTTCAGAAGGGTACAGAACTGGTTTCAAGATGAGACCTCCTGCAAAGAGATTTTTTCTTTCCCGTGTCCCAGTAAATCCAGTGAAAGCTCAAGCATTTCTGAATTGTGTTTCAGATCTAGAGTTGGCTGGAGTAATTATGCCAGTTCCAGTTCTGGAACAGGGGATGGGGTTTTATTCAAATCTCTTCATTGTACCAAAGAAGGAGAATTCCTTCAGACCAGTTCTGGATCTAAAAATATTGAATCGTTATGTAAGGATACCAACGTTCAAAATGGTAACTGTAAGGACTATCTTGCCTTTTGTTCAGCAAGGGCATTATATGTCCACAATAGATTTACAGGATGCATATCTGCATATTCCGATTCATCCAGATCATTATCAGTTCCTGAGATTCTCTTTTCTGGACAAGCATTACCAGTTTGTGGCTCTGCCTTTTGGCCTAGCTACAGCTCCAAGAATTTTTACAAAGGTTCTCGGTGCCCTTCTGTCTGTAATCAGAGAACAGGGTATTGTGGTATTTCCTTATTTGGACGATATCTTGGTACTTGCTCAGTCTTTACATTTAGCAGAATCTCATACGAATAGACTTGTGTTGTTTCTTCAAGATCATGGTTGGAGGATCAATTCACCAAAAAGTTCATTGATTCCTCAGACAAAGGTAACCTTTCTGGGTTTCCAGATAGATTCAGTGTCCATGACTCTGTCTTTGACAGACAAGAGACGTCTAAAATTGATTTCAGCTTGTCGAAACCTTCAGTCACAATCATTCCCTTCGGTAGCCTTATGCATGGAAATTCTAGGTCTTATGACTGCTGCATCGGACGCGATCCCCTTTGCTCGTTTTCACATGCGACCTCTTCAGCTCTGTATGCTGAATCAATGGTGCAGGGATTACACAAAGATATCTCAGTTAATATCTTTAAAACCGATTGTACAACACTCTCTAACGTGGTGGACAGATCACCATCGTTTAATTCAGGGGGCTTCTTTTGTGCTTCCGACCTGGACTGTAATTTCAACAGATGCAAGTCTCACAGGTTGGGGAGCTGTGTGGGGTTCTCTGACGGCACAAGGAGTTTGGGAATCTCAGGAGGTGAGATTACCGATCAATATTTTGGAACTCCGTGCAATTTTCAGAGCTCTTCAGTCTTGGCCTCTTCTGAAGAGAGAATCGTTCATTTGTTTTCAGACAGACAATGTCACAACTGTGGCATACATCAATCATCAAGAAGGGACTCACAGTCCTCTGGCTATGAAAGAAGTATCTTGAATTTTGGTTTGGGCGGAATCCAGCTCCTGTCTAATCTCTGCGGTTCATATCCCAGGTATAGACAATTGGGAAGCGGATTATCTCAGTCGCCAAACGTTGCATCCGGGCGAATGGTCTCTTCACCCAGAGGTATTTCTTCAGATTGTTCAAATGTGGGAGCTTCCAGAAATAGATCTGATGGCGTCTCATCTAAACAAGAAACTTCCCAGGTATCTGTCCAGATCCCGGGATCCTCAGGTGGAAGCAGTGGATGCATTATCACTTCCTTGGAAGTATCATCCTGCCTATATCTTTCCACCTCTAGTTCTTCTTCCAAGAGTAATCTCCAAGATTCTGAAGGAATGCTCGTTTGTTCTGCTGGTAGCTCCGGCATGGCCTCACAGGTTTTGGTATGCAGATCTTGTCCGGATGGCCTCTTGCCATCCGTGGACTCTTCCGCTAAGACCAGACCTTCTGTCGCAAGGTCCTTTTTTCCATCAGGATCTCAAATCCTTAAATTTAAAGGTATGGAGATTGAACGCTTGATTCTTGGTCAAAGAGGTTTCTCTGACTCTGTGATTAATACTATGTTACAGGCTTGTAAATCTGTATCCAGAGAGATATATTATAGAGTCTGGAAGACTTATATTTCTTGGTGTCTTTCTCATCATTTTTCTTGGCATTCTTTTAGAATTCCGAGAATTTTACAGTTTCTTCAGGATGGTTTAGATAAAGATTTATCCGCAAGTTCTTTGAAAGGACAAATCTCTGCTCTTTCTGTTCTTTTTCACAGAAAGATTGCTAATCTTCCTGATATTCATTGTTTTGTACAAGCTTTGGTTCGTATAAAACCTGTCATTAAGTAAATTTCTCCTCCTTGGAGTTTGAATTTGGTTCTGGGGGCTCTTCAAGCTCCTCCGTTTGAACCTATGCATTCATTGGACATTAAATTACTTTCTTGGAAAAATTTGTTCCTTTTGGCGATCTCTTCTGCCAGAAGAGTCTCTGAATTATCTGCTCTTTCTTGTGAGTCTCCTTTTCTGATTTTTCATCAGGATAAGGCGGTGTTGCGAACTTCTTTTGAATTTTTACCTAAAGTTGTGAATTCCAACAACATTAGTAGAGAAATTGTGGTTCCTTCATTATGTCCTAATCCTAAGAATTCTAAGGAGAAATCGTTGCATTCTTTGGATGTTGTTAGAGCTTTGAAATATTATGTTGAAGCTACTAAGTCTTTCCAAAAGACTTCTAGTCTATTTGTTATCTTTTCCGGTTCTAGAAAAGGCCAGAAAGCTTCTGCCATTTCTTTGGCATCTTGGTTGAAATCTTTAATTCATCATGCCTATGTCGAGTCGGGTAAAACTCCGCCTCAAAGGATTACAGCTCATTCTACTAGGTCAGTTTCTACTTCCTGGGCGTTTAGGAATGAAGCTTCGATTGATCAGATTTGCAAAGCAGCAACTTGGTCCTCTTTGCATACTTTTACTAAATTCTACCATTTTGATGTATTTTCTTCTTCTGAAGCAGTTTTTGGTAGAAAAGTACTTCAGGCAGCGGTTTCAGTTTGAATCTTCTGTTTATGTTTTTCATTAAACTTTATTTTGGGTGTGGATTATTTTCAGCAGGAATTGGCTGTCTTTATTTTATCCCTCCCTCTCTAGTGACTCTTGCGTGGAAAGATCCACATCTTGGGTAATCATTATCCCATACGTCACTAGCTCATGGACTCTTGCTAATTACATGAAAGAAAACATAATTTATGTAAGAACTTACCTGATAAATTAATTTCTTTCATATTAGCAAGAGTCCATGAGGCCCGCCCTTTTTTGTGGTGGTTATGATTTTTTTGTATAAAGCACAATTATTCCAATTCCTTATTTTATATGCTTTCGCACTTTTTTCTTATCACCCCACTTCTTGGCTATTCGTTAAACTGAATTGTGGGTGTGGTGAGGGGTGTATTTATGGGCATTTTGAGGTTTGGGAAACTTTGCCCCTCCTGGTAGGAATGTATATCCCATACGTCACTAGCTCATGGACTCTTGCTAATATGAAAGAAATGAATTTATCAGGTAAGTTCTTACATAAATTATGTTTTTCGGCCCATTAAAAAAAAAGCCCTAATCTAAAATAGAAACCTAATACTAACCCCAGAATCGGTACTCATTTGCTGAAGACCGGCGAACGATCTTCATCCCAGGGGCGAAGCATCTTTATCCAGGGGGCTCCATGTTTATCCATCGTGGGAACGGCATCGTCTTCATCTCTGCGGAGGTCCGACGTGGAGGTCCTCTTCATGTGATCGTCCGCCGCACACTGAGGATTCAATGCAAGGTACCCCTTTTATATTGGGGTACTGTTGCATTCCTATTGGCTGAAAAAATTAAATCAGCCAATAGGAATGAGAGATGCTTAAAGATTTTAATTTTTCAGCAAATAGGAATGCAATGGTACCCCAATATAAAAGGGGTATCTTGCATTGAATCCTCAGTGTTTTCGGCAGACGATCACATGAAGAGGACTTCCACGTCGGACCGATGGACCTTTGCCTCCGCGCATCAACCTCTCCATCTCCGCAGGGATGAAGAAGATGCCGGTCCTGCGATGGATGAACATGGAGCCGCCTAGATGAAGGTGCTTCGCCACTGGGATGAAGATCGTTCACCTGACTTCAGCAACTGTGAGTAACGATTTTGGGTCTATTTTTTTTTTTTTTTTTTATAATAGGTAATAGAATAGGATTAATTTTTATTTCTATGGATAATTTTGTTTGCTATATTAGTCTTTTTTATTTTTGTAATTTTAGTTTTTATTATTTTTTTTTAATTGTAGTTTTAATTTTTTAGTAATCTTAGTTTTTTTTATTTTTAGAAATGTTACTTTTTATTAGTGTAAGCTTAGGTTTTATTTTTATTTTACAGGTAAGTTTGTATTTATTTTAACTAGGTAGTAAATAGTTATATTATAGCTAGCTTAGGTTTTATTTTTATTTCACAGGTAAGGTAGTTCGTTAATAATTGTAATTTTAATTTATTTTAGGTCTATTTTAGTTATGTTAAAGTTAGGGGGGGTTAGGTTTAGGAGTTAATATAGTTTAATTTAGATCAGAGATCAGAAGCAAAACTGCCCCATAAGATATTTAAGTGATCCTTTACATCTACAATTTCTGCTTGAGCCAATAATCGTAATTTCTGTATGTTTCACAATCCAGCAGCCTGAAGCTGAGAACATTACATGTTACAACCAAATGGACTTAAGCCATCAATGAAGTCATAAGTAGATCTGCTGCAAACAGCATATTGAAAGTGCCTTTTGTTTATGCTGCTTCAACAGACAATGGCGTTAGTCTGTTGACCTTAGGGAGAACAAAAATAGAAAAACATAGAAGTTTTTATTTTGTAATTTGCATTTATATTCCCCTTAGTTGAATAGTCCATGGTTTATTATAAGTTTTCTGAGGTTTCTTTTTATTTGTGTAAGAAAATTGTGAAAAGCCGACTTTTTTTTGTATTTTTCATATTTACTGAAATACTGTAAGGGAATTCAAGAAAGCCTGGGCTATCTATGCACACAACAATCCAACAATTATGCTTAAACTTTAGATGGTAATATTGCTTGATGGGCCTTTTAGTTGTTAAAGGTAGACCTCTTGTTTTGTCTAAAAACGTGTTTTGTCCTACAGTCCCTAGACAAAATGTTGCAAGTTGCCTTAGCCTATTATTTGTTTTTCAGCATTTGCGAGCTACAGAAATTGCTTTTTGGCCTCTTTATGAAGCATGGGACAAAGCACAATTTTAAGACAAAAGCAAGAGCTATTTAATGTAATTATAGCTGCCATCCAAATCTATGTTTTATTAAACAAACTATAGAAACAACTTTATAGAATAAACTAGAACAGACATTGACAAACTAATGTTAAATATACCAGTCAGAATACTGATATATGAACAGTTTTTGCATACAAATGCGGATTACCCTGCAATATTAGGAGACAGGATACAATTTTAGGACCCAGGCAACTTCTATGGTTTCAGCATTTATCAATTCCTGAGGTAAAAACCTTTCCCCCATTTTTTTTAAGGCTGAATGATGTTACTTTTGTTGCAAGACTTATTTCAGATTATCAAAATCAACTGCAGTGAATGGAAAGTATATTGTTACTTCAAAATATTTAGCGTATATACACAAAAAACAATCATATTTTGATAGGAATTTTATTGGGGGGGGTTTCATATTTAGCATATATACACAAAAAACAATCATATTTTGATACAAATTTTAGGGGCATAAATGTACCTTATTTCACAAATGTACCTTATTTCACAATATTAAAATGTTATTGTTGTTCTTATGTGTTTTTTTTTTTTACAGAGAAAATGTGATCAGTACTGGCCAACAGAAAATAGTGAAGAATATGGAAATATTGTAGTCTCTTTGAAGAGCACAAGAGTGTACGCATGTTATACAGTGCGGCGATTCACTATCAGGAACGTAAAAGTTAAGAAAGTAAGTAAAGTTTTTTTTTTTTTTTTAAGAAATGAAAATGTATTTTTCTTTATAATAAACCCAAGATCAATGATATTATTTCACTTAAAGGGACAGTCCAGGGGCGTATTTAGGTTTTGTGCTGCCCTAGGCACTCAAAATTCTGCTGCCCCCCCCCCCAGGTTTAAGGCCTTTTTTTAGACATAATATTTTTGGGGCAGGGTGTAAAAAAATAAAAATGTCTTTTTAAGTAGATGTTCATCAGGGCTTGCATTCACTCTGGATACACACACACACACACACACACACACACATATATATATATATATATATATATATATATATATATATATATATATATATATATAAATATATATTACGACATTATTTTGCAAGTCAGATGATTAAAGTGTTTATATCAGAAAAAAATATCCTTCACTGTATGATAGTTTGTCAGTAGGTAGTTGTTTAACCTTAAACATCTTCTTTGGTGATTGACAGTTATTTAAGCAAAATATCTGCTTGGATAAATATGTAATGAATATATAAAATGGCCTTTAAAAGTACTTAAAAAATTCAACAGTAGTTATGATAGGTTTAGGAATTGTATCCTAGGGGATAAAGTCACATGATACATTCATAATAAAGTATATACTTGTATTGCTTCTGAATGTATTAAATGCATACAACATATTTTCAGTTGTGTTTTAAGTTACATAGTTGTATAGATTCAGCAATAAATACTTATTCTTTGCATGTATGACAGATAGACAAACAGTAAATGTACAAGTATTTAGTGACTAATCTGTTTAAGTATTTTAATGCCTAATGAAGATGTATTGAAGGGAGAAAGGCATATGCTGTTTCACAGTGGTCACGGTGTAGTGCACACTGCACTGTGTAGTCTGTGTGAGTCTCAATCACGCGGTGGAGCCAGGAAGAATACCGCATTCCCTCTCAGTCCAGGCCAGGCTGCTCAAGTGAGCTCCGCCTCCACTGTCACCACGTCATGTGCACCCACATACAATCCCATAGGACAGCAATAGCTGGGCCAGACATTTAAGTCATTTGTAATTGGTTGATTTAGCCACCCGGCCCTGAGTTCAGTAGAGTGGCCCTAGGGACTCAAAATTCTGCTGCCCCTTAAAAATCGGCCTCCCTAGGCACCGGCCTCGTTGGCCTATGCCTTAATACGCCCCAACAGTCTATTCCAGAATTGTTATTGTTTAAAAAGATAGATAATCCCTTTATTACCCATTCCCCAGTTTTGCATAACCAACACTGTTATATTAATATACATTTTACCTCTGTGATTACCTGGTATCTGTCAGTATATTTATGAAAATCTTAGCAGTGCTATCCAAATAATATATATAAGTTTATGGCAGGGTTATAAACACAATACAAAGAAATAGAAACCCTTATCAACCATGCACCTACTAGACCATACAATTAATATAAATATCTGAATTCTTTTATTTAGTTAATATCCATAAACATATTGAAGTATATTTGCAATAAAAGGAAATGAAACAAAATTTATATGCGTTAAAACCAACTCTTAAGATATGCTATCCTTCTTACAAAACCCAGAAAGATATACCTTCACAATTCAGCCTTTTATTTATTTAACACAATGGGACTAAAAACCTTTAACATCCAAGCAATACAATTCTAAACAGTGTTTATACAACAATAGAATAATATATATATTCTGCTATTTAACTGCAATTTATCCTAATACAAAATTAACTGACAATATCAGAACTTGCATAGATGAGTTACTTGGTCAATCAGATACAGATTTAAACAATATATATATATATATATATATATATATATATATATATATATATATATATATATATATATATATATATATATATATAGGCTGTGAAATGCTAACTAAACACACTGTTTCTTTAAATCTATTAAATACAAATTGACTATGCATATAACTTATCTTATAATAAAACTTTTATATACATCACCAAATAACAGCAATCCAGTTCCCAGTTTTTGCAACGGATCCAATTTCACACCTCATATAAAATAAGTGTAATTGCAATGGAATAGGAGAAATATGGCCCACTTTGTTTTTGTAGTTTGACTGTGTCCCACGCAAAACAGTTTTCAGTCAGTTCAAAAAACTCTCTCCTTCCTTCTGTATACACTATATGTTGTAATCATTGGTGTGAAATATGGGTGGCCCTTCGAAACCCTGTCCCTCCACTGGACAACTGGACATCCCATCTCCAACAGCCAAAAATCCCCCCGGCTGTAGTTCTCTCGTGGCAACACCGGGTGGCATCATTACAAACATGCATAGCAACATTTGAATCAACTTAAATCAGTATTTCTATTAAATGGTTATTCATTTTATCATAATTTATTGCAACAACTATTCACAATATTTGTTTTGGATAAGTTATATCTTAATGAATTTTCTGATCATTTTGATATGAAACATCAAATACATCTAGCATTATATTAAAATAACTTATATTTCATAGTTATATCACATCAAATATATATCTCATAGTCATATCACATCAAAGTAACTTCCATATTTTCATCTCACTATATTTTAAAAGATGTATGTGAAACTTTATAAACATTTATTTGCACGTTTATATGATATGACTTAATTCATTTCATGCGGCATTCCGTCTCTTTCTAAGATTGATGCTCATGACCAATGGTTGTCTGCAATAAAAATAGAAATAATTATTAGAGATGATCCAAGCATTAATATGTGTATGGTCCATAAGTATTTATTTATATCCTTAAAACACAGAGGCTAAGTAAGATCTTTTATGTTTTCAAAACATATATATCATTTCTATGTATATCTGAATTTATTTCCTATATAAATATCCCCTGCAGCAATTATCTATTTAATACAATGTGCTTAATTTCAATATATATATCATGAACCATTCTAAACATACATGGAAAACTGGCATTGTTCCCCTTGCAAAATGTATTTAATTTTATTTGTGTCACCTTCCCCCAAGATGGGGTTTTTTGCAGTACGTCTTCAAATAGAGATTCAGTGAGATAGAACTGTTGTATCACACGTGTCAAATTCCAAAGGGGTCCTTGAACACATTCTTTTCTCACCTCACCAAATGTTCTGAAGTTATAAAAATCTGCATATATAGTCAAATGAATAGGGTCACTGAGCTATTTCCTTTAGAAAAGAAATGTTTGTGTGTTTTACACTACAGGGGTCATGCTTCAAAAAGGCTCTACTGATCGTCAATCCTGATAGACGTGTATTAGAAGCTGTGTTCAACAAACTCATGTTCAATTAATCCTGAGGTCTCATCTAACATATACAGTGTATAAAATATACATATATATATATATATATATATATATATATGTACACATATGTAATATTCATCATAATATTCATATACTCTGACATAAATCCCCCTTCCAACTTCAAATAGATGTAGGACACATGTATTTGAATTGGCTTAAAGTCAGTGGTATTTGATGAGGATCAACCGTATACCTCATAGACAGTCTCTTATGAAGAAAGTTTGTTATTTTGAGCTTTCATGTTTATCAGTTAGGCATCTTTAAATTACAGTATGTCTTTAGTGCATTTGGGGATATGACACTTCATTCTCCCTCTATGACTTGTAGTTGGGATCTGGGATGACATGCCCGCAATTGATTGATATGTACCCATTTATCTATGAAACCTTCATTTTTGGGGATCCGTATTTTATAGGCCACTGGAGATATTTTGTCAGTAATGACAAAAGGACCTTTCCATGAGGGAAGAAATTTCTTCTCCCTAACCTGATCTCTTCCAAAGTTATAAAGATAAACTTTATCATTTATTTCATATTCCTTTTTGGATGTTTTGAGATCATAATAGGTTTTAGTGGCAGTTGCGGCTCTTTCTAAATTCCTTTGAGCAAATGCAAAGGCATATTGCAGGTGCTTTCTTAGGTTTTCCACATATTGATGTGTATTGGCAGCATTTATCAAGTTTTGGTCTGATGTACGGTACAGCAGATGCTGAGGTAGAACCATTCTTCTACCAGTCATCAGTTCAAAAGGTGACATCTTGGTAGCACTACTTGGAGTTGCTCTTAATGCCATTAAGACTAGAGGTAGTTTTACATCCCAGTCTTTACCTGTTTCACTCACAAACTTTTTGAGGATTTTAACAATAGACTGGTTGTAACGCTCTACACCACCACTTGAGGCAGCTCTATAAGCAATATGGAGCTTTCTTTTAACCCCTAGTATTTTCCACATTTTTGTCATCACTTCGCTAGTGAAGTGGGTCCCCCGATCTGATTCGATTCTTTGGGGCAAACCAAATCTGGAAAATACATGGTTGATGAGCAATGCTGCACATGTTTCAGCACTATTGTTAGGTGCACTAATGCATTCTACCCATTTAGTGAACAGGCATGTCACTGTTAACATGTACTTGTTACCTCTTGATGATCTTGTTACTGGACCGATAAAATCAATTTGTATATCTGACCATGGCATTACCATCCCCCTCTTCTGCAATGGCGCTCTATGCGTTGGTGCAGTGGGTTGGAACTGTGGGCAGATTAAACACCCTTGACAGTAGGTTTGAACATCTTTCAACATGTGTGGCCAAAAAGCATAATCACGCAATATTTCATACGTGAGTTTGGCACCGCGATGACCAGATGTGGGAGCATCATGGGCATGTTGAAGCATTAGACCTCTGAACTTGGTGGGTACTACCCACTGCTGGATGCCAGTTTTGGAGGTTCTAATTAACAAACCATCCTGTAACTTGAATTGTGATCTAGATTTTATTAAGATTCTCAGATCTTCTTTGCCAATACAATCATCTTTTGAGATGGGGTTGCTTTCAGGATCTTCTATGTGTTTATAGAAGATGCCTACAATGGGGTCTTCTTTTTGACTAGTGATCAGGTCCTCACTAGGAGAATCCTGACTCCATTTTACCAAGTTAGGCTCACTCTGTTGTTTTGCCTGGTTTCTGGTAATGGCTTCTACCTGAATTGCACCCATTAAATGGTCAATATTAAGGAGTTCTCCAGTTATGGCTCCTTGTTTGGCTAATGAATCCGCAAGGTCATTGCCTTCCTTATCAGGACCTAAAACTCTGGAATGACCCCTGGTCTTTTTCCAGTGTATGGTTAAATCATTGGATACTACCAGATTATCAATCTCGCAGAACAACTTGCCATGCTTGACTGGTTTGTTATTGCTTTTCTGCATGCCATTTCTTTTCCAAGTTGGCAGGTATTCAACAAAACTGTCACGCACATAATTTGAGTCAGTTATGATCACAAATTCATGAATACCATGTTCAATAGCCATTCCAATGGTTTTGAAAACAGCAGTTAGTTCAGCAACTTGACTGGATCTTGGTCCAATGTTGAAACCTATAGATATATTTGGGAATCCATTTGCCCCCGTTATACCAATGCCAGCGACTAATCTGCGCTCATTATCAATAGTGGCATGGTAAGAACAACCATCAACATACACCCAAGGTAGTGTTTGACAATGGTCCTCATTGTATATTTTATATGGGGAAAGCAATTGTTCCTCCAGAAAATCATCTTCTGATAATTCTTCCCCAGGATCTCTAGCAGTACAGTCGTGGAGCTCAGCAAGCCCTTGTGCGACTGGATTCTTTTTATTCTGCTTGTAGCGGATTTCTAGTGGCCAGCCTTGTAAGGAAAGAGTCCACGCTGTTATGCGGCTATTAGACAAATTCCCATCTCTTATTCTCTCACTTTGCAAATATAGCAAAGGCTGGTGGGCCGTTTCTACAATAATTTTCTCGCCCTGTATATAGCTGCGGAAATTTTGTAGAGCCCATACAGTAGATAAGAGGGCTTTTTCGCAATCGCTAAATTTTATTTCTACTGGGGATAGATTTTTGCTCGCATAAGCAATGGCTTTGTTCAAATTATCATGCTTTTGGTATAAAACAGCGCTCATGCTTATATCTGTGTAACCTGTCTCTAAGAAGAAAGGTTTACCACCTTCAGGGTACGCTAAGCAAGGTGCTTGAGTGAGTTTTCTCTTCAGCTCTCTGATGGCTGTCTCTTGAGACTCACTCCAGTGCCATTTCACCTCTTTCTTTAGGAGAAGTAGTAGTGGTTTAGCTAATTCCGCATAATTATCAATGAATTTGCGAGAATAATTTGTCATACCCAGGAATGATCTCAATTCCTTTAAGTTAGTTGGGTTTTTAGAATTCACTATCGCTTCCACCTTTTTCTTCTGGGGATTTAATCCGTCAGAGGTAACTTCATGTCCCAAGAAGTTTACACGAGTGCGGCACCATTGAGCTTTTTGCAGGGATAATTTGACACCTGCCCTTTAAGTTGGCTGAGGACGTGTTTAAGCTCTGCGATGTGTTTTTCAAAGTCTGTGCTTTTGATTAAAACATCATCAACATAAGATAAGGTCCCCCTTTCCAGTGCGTCAGGCATAGCCTTATGCATGAATACAGCAAATTCATGTCCAGAATTTATGTATCCAAATGGAAGTCTCTGAAATGCATACTGAACCTTTTGGAAGGAGAATGCTAGCTTATATTGGTCCTCTTCATGTACCTTTATGGTCCAATATCCCTGTGCACAATCAATGGCACTGAATATTTTGGATCCCTGCATTTGTGCTAGGCATTGGTCAATGTATGGTACAGGCCAGCCAGACATGTATACTCGTTTGTTTAGCTGTCTTAAGTCAGCACACAAACCCCATTGTCCATTGGGCTTAAGGACACCTAGAATAGGATTATTATAAGAGCTGTGCACCTGTCTGATAATACCTCTTTCTTCCAAATTCCTTATGATCTCTGCAAGAGAATCATATGAGGCTAAGGGAAGTCTGTATTGTTTGACAAATACAGGTGGTGCATTAGGATCTGTTTGTATCCTTGCAATGTGCAAGTCTGTAGTACCACAGTCATAAGAATCCTTAGCGAAAATATCCTTGTATTCCATTAGGAGTTCTCGCAGCTGTTGGCGTTCATCATCGCTGGAACAGCCATTAGCTAAGGATATTTGCTCTTCGACTATTTGCAGAAATCCTGGAAAGATTTCAGGCTGTCCTATTTCATAGGCTTCTTCCAACCTAGAGGTGAGATCCCCTTGATTATAGTTTACATTGCTCCCATGACTCTGGGTATTGGGGTAATCTTGCTGTTTGATTGGCTGATCAAACACTAGAGAGGCTTCTTCAATTTTACAGATGCCTTCCTCTGAGCTGAAGGGATAAATAGACTGAACATTAAATAGACCCTCTGGCATAGATGCAAAGGATTGTTCTATTAATTGTTCTTCAGTTAAGTATCCTTCAGGTATTAGCCCAATTACATTATTCTGGAATCCAAAAGTGTAATAACTTGATTCCAGTGCATATCCTATGGTAGTTCCCTTGGATAATGTTATATCCTGTGGGGTCATGTTATGCACAATAATATGTATTGGAACAGTTCCAATATTCACCATAGGAGTGTAGGTTACTGTGACACCCAGATTTTGTATTCTATGGGAGAGGCAAATCAGTGTTTCAGAAGTTTTTAATTTCTGACCTCTCTTTACCTGTAAGGGTAACAGAAATTTATCAGCCCCAGCAGGAATTATAACATCACTAGATACCTGCATATTCACAGCATATGGCAATTGCTGGTTTGATTTCAGGGCTGCATTTTCATCCTGAAATACTTCAGGGTCCCCCTTTAACCTGCTCCAGAGGCAAGAATTAATCAAATCTATTTGTATGGCATATCTATGTAAGATATCATTGCCAATGTATATTTGATTATGGGGAGTATTTAAAACTAAAAACAGGTGCTTCACTGACTTATTACTAATAGAGATAGATAATAAGCACTTAGCTGTGATGTTATAGCTTTCAGACCTGTCATCCAGGCCGTTGACACAGTGGTCTTGGGGAGAAAGATATTTAATCACTTTAGGTTCAGCTATTTGCGCTAATAAACCTTCGCTTATACAGCTAGCTTCCTGTTTTAAGTTTATTTTAGCATACTTGGTTTTACCAAGGTCATGCACTTGTATAGGGATAAATAGATCCTCTTTAACTCTCTCAATCCCTGTGAGGTATTGAGCGTGGCCTCCCCCCTTAGGGATTTTATGATCCCCCTTGTGGAGTAATATGGTTAATACATCGCCATCTAGGGAAATATTCGCTATCTTTCCAGGCGAAATTTTAAAAGTATTACCATCAGAGCCACTAAAAGGAGTCTGATCATCTATTTGTAGAATAGTGATTTCAGGTACAGAGTTATTTCTGAAATGAATCTCCACAGCATCTGGTTTCTCTTCCACCACGTGACAGCTATGTCGGGCGCGAGATATACCAGATTTTTCATAATTGATAGGCCGTCTAACTTGTGACCAAATTACATTATTTATGCAATCAATTATGGTGCTTAATCGCTTCAGGAGATCACTACCAATAATTAAACGATCAGTTGGCAGATCCACTATAATGACAGGGTGTCTTATGACCCTGTTCCCCAATTTAAATTTTAACCAGGCAGTACCGTAGACTTTTAGGGAGTCACCCCCAACACCTATTAGAGAACCGTCAAATTCTCTTATTTTGGGTTTGTGGGGTGTTAGCTCATTTAGCTGTGTGTAGTACCTGTGGGATAAGATAGTTGCCTGTGACCCAGTGTCAATTAATCCCCTGATAGGGTTGGAGACTGAATCTTGCAGCTCAACTAGTACATAATATCTTCCTGCAGTTTCTATCATTTCACACATAAAATTTGCATTCTTGTACATCTGTGGGCTTCGCCACGTTTTACCTGGATCCGCTGTGTCATTCGATGCAGAGGAAATTTCATACCTACCTGTTTCCCCTATGACAAGGTCAGCTGGGTTCTTGTGTACTGCATCTGTGGAAATAATGTTAAGAGAACACTGCAGAGGAAAAGTTTGGTTAATTTTTCCCGGCTGATGTCGCTCATTGTCACAGCTAATTTGTCCGTTTCCGGTCTGTGGGGAGATAACATGATTAGTATCATTAATATTTATTACTACATTTTGTATATCTCTCCCCTCCCCTTCAGGTGATACTGCAGTATTTATGACTGTGCCTGTGGTCCACTGCTGACCACTGGCTGTACCCCTAAAAAAGTATTGTTCGGTTGCTGAGCCGTAGATTTTTGACTCATATTAGCGATTTGTTCGCTCAACCGATTTAATTGGGTAAACAGCATATCTACCTGATTGTACAAGTTACCTCTACCCCTGGGCCTATCTCTTGGTGCCCCATTGTACTGATTCCTGGACCATTGGGTTCCCTCAGAATCAGGGCCACTATTTCTATTCTGGCGTGGTTGCCCCTGGGGTTCAGCTTGTTCAGCATTAGTACTTTGGGGAGCATTATATACCTGGGGTGTCTGGTTACCCTGAGAATATCTTCGCCGTCTATTGTATCTACCCTTGCGCGGATACCAATTATTTGGTGAGTATTCTCTTTGTGAGTAATTATTCACCTGATTATGTCCCCCACTTTGGTTATAGTCTCCCTGCGCCTCAACCTGTGTAGGGGGAGGGGCAGAATTAAACCTCTGTGGAGATGGCCTGTTTTGACTGGCCACCTCTGCATAAGTCCTCTTGTTAGACTCCAAATTGAGTGGGCTAGGTGACACCCTAGTTTCTGCCACAATTTTGGGTTTTGACTCCTTTTTAACCCCCTGCTCACTGGACTGCTGAATAGAGTATAACTTCGTACTCTCTTTGATCAGCCATTCCAATGAGCAGTCCTCATCAAAATCTCTAGCTAAGTTGATTTTGATGGGTGTAGGCAATGCTTCAAAAAATAAATTTACAAATTCTGAGCCATCAAATCTGGGATTATCTTCAACCATACTGTACGCATTTTTCAATACAGAAAGGAATTCGACTGGACTCTGATTTGCACGACACTTTAAACCATATACCGCTATTTTCGCGGCAGTTTTAGTGCGATATTGCCCGAATTCTTTTCTGCATTGTTGTTTTACCCCATTCCAGGAATGAATATTCATATCCTTTAGTGAAACAAAGAATTTGTGATGCCTACTATCAAATACCCAAGGCAGAAATTCAATTTTCAATTTCTCACTTGTAACATTCATTATAGCTAACGCATTTTCAAAAGCCTGTAAATGATCAATTACAGATGTTGTTCCCTTATTGGAGAATATAGGTACTGCGCGTTGTACGAAGGTGATTATTTTATGGGAATCATAGACTTTATCAGACTTATTTGGGGATTCTCTGTTAGATTTTCCCTCCCCCGCATCAGCTGCGCTACAGCTGTCCTCTGGATTTATATCCTGAGGGGATTGTCTATTTGGGAAATCTACTTCTGACCCGTTAGGGGTCATTTGTCTATGTTGTTCTATATATTTTCGTACCTCGTCCCTGACGCGTTCGCTAAAGGAGTTAGCATTATCTGTATTATTCTCATTGCTAATATAGGGGTTTTCATTATGGCGATGTGACCTTTTTAAATCGCTTAATTCTCTCTGGCTTTGCGCAAGCTGTTCATTTAAATCTTGTATCTGCGCGATTAAGTCCATATTGTGCTTATCTAAGGTGGCTAGGTTTTGGGCAAATTCATCCATTTTATTTTTGGCTATTTTTAAACCCTCTTCGCGTCTGCGCGAGGAACGAATACTATTTTCTAGCTCCTGTATTTGCAATCGTTTGTCTGTTACACAAAACGACATTTCGTCAATTATGCATATTAAAAGGGGCCAGGATTTTAGTATTAGTTCATCTCGCTTTTTGGGAGCTTCGCATTGATTAATCATTAATAATTCCTGGAAGAATTCATTCTCTTCATTCCACATATTATTATTAACGGTAATATTTTTAGCCCTAGTTTCAAGCATATCCATAAAATCATTTAATTCACCCGCAATATTAAACTTCCCTTTAAGGTAACTTAAGATATCTTTCTTAAGGACCTGACCTTTAGTAATAGGTATGGTTATGGGACCAATTTCATTGCTATGTATAGAATTAAATGAGTCACTTCTGGCTACAGACATTATTGTATTGGTTTAGTATTTATTTAACTAAAATGCTAATACAATTTTTGCCAATAAAAAGAGAGAAGGAAAAATTTTATATTTAAAAAAAAAAATATTATTAATTTTGAAATATGAAAAATTAATATTCCGAAATATGAAAAATTAATATTTTTGATTAACTTTGAAAATATGAAAAATCAATATTTTTGATTAATTTTGAAATATGAAAAATTAATATTTTTATTAATTTTTCAAAATTAATCTTTAATAATATTTCAAGATATTAATACAATCTCGAAATATGAAAATTAATATTTCAACTTTTAAATTTTTTTTTATATCTTCAAAATATTAATATCGAAATATGATTTTTTTTTTTTTTTTTCTTCTCTTTTATAATAATTTCTATTTACTTACAAATATATTATATCAATTATGATGGAATATTAATAAATCTCAGAAAAAGTGCCTCCAATTATTATGTCAGTATATTTATGAAAATCTTAGCAGTGCTATCCAAATAATATATATAAGTTTATGGCAGGGTTATAAACACAATACAAAGAAATAGAAACCCTTATCAACCATGCACCTACTAGACCATACAATTAATATAAATATCTGAATTCTTTTATTTAGTTAATATCCATAAACATATTGAAGTATATTTGCAATAAAAGGAAATGAAACAAAATTTATATGCGTTAAAACCAACTCTTAAGATATGCTATCCTTCTTACAAAACCCAGAAAGATATACCTTCACAATTCAGCCTTTTATTTATTTAACACAATGGGACTAAAAACCTTTAACATCCAAGCAATACAATTCTAAACAGTGTTTATACAACAATAGAATAATATATATATTCTGCTATTTAACTGCAATTTATCCTAATACAAAATTAACTGACAATATCAGAACTTGCATAGATGAGTTACTTGGTCAATCAGATACAGATTTAAACAATATATATATATATATATATATATATATATATATATATATATATATATATATATATATATATATATATATAGGCTGTGAAATGCTAACTAAACACACTGTTTCTTTAAATCTATTAAATACAAATTGACTATGCATATAACTTATCTTATAATAAAACTTTTATATACATCACCAAATAACAGCAATCCAGTTCCCAGTTTTTGCAACGGATCCAATTTCACACCTCATATAAAATAAGTGTAATTGCAATGGAATAGGAGAAATATGGCCCACTTTGTTTTTGTAGTTTGACTGTGTCCCACGCAAAACAGTTTTCAGTCAGTTCAAAAAACTCTCTCCTTCCTTCTGTATACACTATATGTTGTAATCATTGGTGTGAAATATGGGTGGCCCTTCGAAACCCTGTCCCTCCACTGGACAACTGGACATCCCATCTCCAACAGCCAAAAATCCCCCCGGCTGTAGTTCTCTCGTGGCAACACCGGGTGGCATCATTACAAACATGCATAGCAACATTTGAATCAACTTAAATCAGTATTTCTATTAAATGGTTATTCATTTTATCATAATTTATTGCAACAACTATTCACAATATTTGTTTTGGATAAGTTATATCTTAATGAATTTTCTGATCATTTTGATATGAAACATCAAATACATCTAGCATTATATTAAAATAACTTATATTTCATAGTTATATCACATCAAATATATATCTCATAGTCATATCACATCAAAGTAACTTCCATATTTTCATCTCACTATATTTTAAAAGATGTATGTGAAACTTTATAAACATTTATTTGCACGTTTATATGATATGACTTAATTCATTTCATGCGGCATTCCGTCTCTTTCTAAGATTGATGCTCATGACCAATGGTTGTCTGCAATAAAAATAGAAATAATTATTAGAGATGATCCAAGCATTAATATGTGTATGGTCCATAAGTATTTATTTATATCCTTAAAACACAGAGGCTAAGTAAGATCTTTTATGTTTTCAAAACATATATATCATTTCTATGTATATCTGAATTTATTTCCTATATAAATATCCCCTGCAGCAATTATCTATTTAATACAATGTGCTTAATTTCAATATATATATCATGAACCATTCTAAACATACATGGAAAACTGGCATTGTTCCCCTTGCAAAATGTATTTAATTTTATTTGTGTCACCTTCCCCCAAGATGGGGTTTTTTGCAGTACGTCTTCAAATAGAGATTCAGTGAGATAGAACTGTTGTATCACACGTGTCAAATTCCAAAGGGGTCCTTGAACACATTCTTTTCTCACCTCACCAAATGTTCTGAAGTTATAAAAATCTGCATATATAGTCAAATGAATAGGGTCACTGAGCTATTTCCTTTAGAAAAGAAATGTTTGTGTGTTTTACACTACAGGGGTCATGCTTCAAAAAGGCTCTACTGATCGTCAATCCTGATAGACGTGTATTAGAAGCTGTGTTCAACAAACTCATGTTCAATTAATCCTGAGGTCTCATCTAACATATACAGTGTATAAAATATACATATATATATATATATATATATATATATATGTACACATATGTAATATTCATCATAATATTCATATACTCTGACATATCTTACCTTCTGCAGACTGCCCCTTATCTCAGTTCTTTTGACAGACTTGCTTTTCAGCCAATCAGTGCTGACTCACAACTCCACGGAAGTGAGCACAATGTTATCTATCTAGCACACGTGAATTAGCACTGTCTAGTTGCGAAAAACTGTAAAAATCCACTGAGATAAGAAGTAGCCTTCAAGGGCTTAGAAATTAGCCTATGAGCCTACCTAGGTTTATCTTTCAACAAAAGAATACCATGCAGCAAAGCGAATTTGATGATAAAAGTAATGTAAAGGAAAGTGGTTTAAAATTGCATGCCCTATCTGAATCATGAAAGTTTAATTTTGACTAGACTGTCTATTTAAAGTGATGGTAAACCTTAACTAATCAAATGTCATATATTTAATCTTTTTGGTTTTTAATCCATGTGTAAAAGGGTTAATCTAGTGCATATAGTAATGCTTCTATTGCAATGGTATGCCTGCCCACTTGGATGAACTGTATTGTTTTTTATGACAATTCCAGTGAACATCCAATCAACATGTGTGCCATATGACAATCTTGAAGTCCAGCCCCTTTAAAACCTTAGAAAGGTTGTGTAGAGAGTGGATGTGACTGCTCTATACTTCACAGCCCAGCCCAGCCAAAAGAGGAAATGAAGGGGGGCGGAGGAACTGTTCCAATTAGTATTATAAATCTTTTATTATAAAATATATGTACACTTTTAAAAAAATATATACTGTATATTATGTGGTTTTACTTGAAAACTAATATATTTTTCAGTCCAACATTCTTATAGTCTAAAATTTGCCATAACTTTAACATCTAAACAATCCTTCTCATAGAAGCAATCTGTCTATGCGAATTAGCTATCAAATATCAACTTTGAAATGTCAAAATTCTGACCTTTGCCCATCTGAAGATGTTCGATGAAAAACACTTGAAAAAAATTAAATAAGTAAACATTTCTTAGTCTATTCAATTTTATTTCTGAAAATATACGTATAAAATCTCTCCTATTGTAAAAATATTAAACGGTATTAGCAGGAGCATGGAAATTCGTTATTTCTCATTTGACAGGCTATTAGAGTGTGACGTCACGCATCTGAGCCCGTACAAATCACTGCTCTTGAAAGCTCCATTTGGAAACAATTTATTTCAGCAGCTACAATTTGTTCTCTTCATTCTATGTGCACAAACCATAAAATTGCTCACTTTCCTTTAGTTTATCTATTACAACGGACTTTATGCAACAGTATTTAGTCCGAAGTTTTCAGTAGAGCACCAAATCCTCAGGTCTCTTCCTATGCAAAATATACAATTTCAACCAGATCATATACCCCAAAAAAACATTTTTTTCCTGAAAATATTTTAAATTAAATAATGATGGTAGATAAGCTAATGTGTGTAGCCCTGCCTTTTTGGTATTTATAGCTATAGAGCTAGAAAATAAAGGGCCAGAATATGAGTTGAGTGCAATTGAGAGCTTTCGCAACAGTGCTAATTGCGCTAGAAGTAATTTTTTTTGCGTATTCTGCTCAATAATGATTGGTGGATGCATACCAGCTGTGTTCTTGAGCAAATTAGATAAATGAAGAAATTTGGAAAATTGTTTAATATAGTATGTTCTATCCGATTCATGAAACAAAAATGCTGGGTTTCATGTCCCTTAAAGGGACAGTCAACCATAGAATTGTTATTGTTTTAAAAGATAGATAATCCCTTTATTACTCATTCCCCAGTTTTGCATAACCAACACAGTTATATTAATGTTCTTTTTAGCTTTGTGATTACCTTGTATCTAGGAACCTTCTTCCAGCCCCCTGATCACATGACTGTGACTGTTTATTATCTATTGTCTTAAATTTAGCATTGTATTGTGCTAGATCTTAAATAACTTTCTGTGCCTGAACACAGTGTTATCTATATAGCCCACGTGTACTTTCTGTCTCTTTGTGTTGAAAAGAGATTTAAAAAAGCCTGTGATAAGAGGCAGCCCTCAAAGGCTTAGAAATTAGCATATGAGCCTACCTATGTTTAGTTTAAACTAAGAATACCAAGAGAAAAAAGCAAATTTGATGATAAAAGTAAATTGGAAAGTCAATTAAAATTAAAAGTCCTATCTGAATAATGAAAGTTTAATTTATACTTGACTGTCCCTTTAAATGCTTTCAGCTTAATATATAATTTAAATTATATGTGTTAGGAGTTCTGGAATAATTAAATTCCAGGTTTTTATTTTAAAATATGTTCAATTTCAGGGCCAAAAAGGAAACCCTAAAGGACGTCATAATGAGAGGACGGTTATCCAATATCACTATACCCAGTGGCCTGACATGGGTGTTCCAGAATATGCTCTGCCTGTACTGACGTTTGTTAGGAGATCTTCTGCTGCCCGGCATCCAGAAATGGGCCCTGCAATTGTACATTGCAGGTACGTTGTTTGCATATATTTGTGTATGTTTTTCTTAACACACCAGTTCATTTAATATTAGAAATTTTATTAAAATGTATATACTCCCAAAGATATCTAAATGTTGATACTTTTTTTAGTGGTCCCTGTCTACCAATGAGCATTCATACAGCAGTATAAGTTGTGCACCTTGTGCATTTCCTGCTAGTATCAATTTCAAAATAAACATTCCAGTACAAACTATTCCAGTGCTCAAGCTCATGACTGAGCACACACTTATTACACTTGCGTCTATTCAGCACCTAGGGCATGCTTCCATGATAGTCTCAGAGTGAAAAACTATGGGTCTTTTTTTAATTTTCAAATTCAGTGCAAGATATTATGGTGCTGTATATCCTCATAATAGTTTGGGTTAAAATGTATTTTTAATCCTCTTTAATTTGACCATTTTTGTATGCCCAAAACATGTTTAATTGTTGTTTATTACGTATGATGTATGTTTTGGCAAATAGCAACACTGTCTAATGAACCCCTTTCCACCATTGGGACGTTCAGTGCCATCCTAACTGCAGTGGGCTTTAGCACCTTTAGGAAGGCATAGAACTTCCTGGCCGTTTGACTGTACTGAAGCCAAAGACGCTTCCTGAATGGGATTGCGGGTTTAAGAGTGTGCCAAGCATCATTGAAATCACGCAATCACATGAACAATCGCTTGATTTAACTTTTTACTTATTTGCTTACATTGGAACTTTGTTGTGATGTAGACATATAAGTCTGGACGGGAAGGGATTAACTTTAGAGCATTTTATTATTGTACTGTTTCTTGCATAAAGCTTTGTTTAACCAGTGCAAACACATAAAATATATGTGTTTTATAAATCTAGGATTACGTAACATTTTTGTAAAACTGTAACATTAACATTTTTTTTTTAATGGTCTTTCTTATAGTGCTGGTGTTGGCCGGACTGGTACATATATTGTGATAGACAGCATGTTACAGCAGATAAAAGACAAAAACACTGTTAATGCTCTGGGATTTCTGAAACACATCAGAACACAGCGAAACTACCTCGTCCAGACAGAAGTAAGCTTACTTTTTAATATAAATAATGTTGTAAGAAGTAGAACAAGTGTTTCTATGCACATGTGCGTTACCATTTCTCTCTTTCTCCACGGTGAAAACAAGCAGCCAGGAGCTAGTCCACATGGGCTTTAATGGCTTACACAATACAGCCTCTTATGGACTGCATTGTCTCCTGCCTCCTTTTGTAAAAAAAAAGGGGTCAGTGAACATTTTAGAGCATATATGTATTAAAGAAATAAAAAAATATAACATATTTTTTTGGATAGGCATCAATGCTTTGTAATAAGTGGACTGTAAGTGATGCATCAAACATACTATATCACTCTCTTTATATAATATGTATTTTGATGTAATAAACTCTGCAAACACATATTTAAAAATCAGAAACTGCTTCTTTTTCCTCTCTCCCATCTCTAGGTGGCGATATCAATCACCCTGACCATCGCTTGTTCAGGGTTATTGACATGCCCTACTCTAGGGTATTTGGTTGCCCTGGAGCAGGGGAAGTATTGCTCATGAAACCTTGTGCAATGTTAGCTACTTAACGACTGGAAAATACCCTGTATGTCGATGGTCGTTAAGGGATTGTTTGTTTATAATAGTGCGGGTCTTGCCACTAACGGAAAGATCATGCTATTACACCCTTCCTCCCTCTTGCTGGCTTCCTAAAATAGCGCAGTCTCGCTGCACTATGAAAAAAGCAACTCCCATAGAAAGACCAGTGACATAAATTGTACGTTGCTGATCATTAAGGGGTTCAATTTTGCTGTGCAATGCAACATCACATGTGGCAATTGCACTACTGGCGAACCTGTCCACCTGCAGGGATGGTAAATGTGGATATAATTTTAACCACTTGTTAGGATTAATGAAGAAAGGGAAGGTTCTAGTTACATGCTTGTGCAATGCCACCCCATACTTACTGGCAGACAATCGCCCGCTAGTAGAGGCTATCGATCATCCCGATCGGTCTCGGAAGCAGCATCCACTTCTTAATAAATGGAGCCCATAGAGTTAGTTGATTCATGGGCTGTTTTAGTTAAAGGGGCATTCAAGTCAAAATTATACTTTCATTATTCAGATAGAGCACGCAATGTTAAGCAACTTTCCAATTCACTTCCATTAACCAAATGCACACAATCATTTTATATACACTTTCTAAGGTGCCAGATCCTACTTAGCATGTGCAAGATAGGGATGGGTGAATGTTTTTATATCCGAATTCGAATGGTAGAACGAATGTTATTGTAGAAATTCAATTTACATAATAGAATGTTGATAAGAACGCATATTCTTAAAAATTCAATTTTCAAATGTGACATTCGAATTCGAATGTTACATTCGAATGTCACATTCAAATTCGAATATTACATTTATAAAACACAATTGTAGACTAGAAACACTATTTCGAATGTCACATTCGAATCGAATATCACATTCGAATCGAATGTCACATTCGAATTTGAATATTACATTTATAAAACACAGTATTAGACTAGAAATACTATTTCGAATTCGAATGTCACATTCGAATCGAATGTCACATTCGAATCGAATGTCACATTCGAATTTGAATATTACATTTATTAAACACAGTTGCAAACTAGAAATACTATTTCGAATTCGAATGTCACATTCAAATTTGAATATTACATTTAAAACACAGTATAAGACTAGAAATATTACTTCAAATTCGAATGTGATATTCGAATGTAGCATTCGAATTCGAATATTACATTTATTAAACACAGTTGTAGACTAGAAATACTATTTCAAATTTGAATGTCACATTCGAATTGAATGTCACATTCGAATTTGAATATTACATTTCGAAATTGAATGAATTACATAGCTAAACATTCTATTATTCGAATGAATATTTTCGAATTTTATCGAAAAATTCGAAAACGAAATTTGAAAATAGAATGTTAGAATGTTATATAAACATTCGAAATTCGATTCACATAATATATGTATATACATCTTGTGATTGGTTTATGGCTGTCACATGATGCAGTGGGAGAGTAAATAAAACTATGTTTTAAATTGGTCTGAAAAAAAAATATACTACTCATTTGAAATTCAATCTAAGTGCATTGCTTTTTATTTTGCATTTACTGATTATGCTATTCTCCTGAGTTTAGTGGTCCTTTAATTAAGGTGTGTGGGTGTTCACAGCTAGGGATTATTGTGTACAGGGTAGTGTGTAGACTATAGGTTTTGAATAGTATTCAATAGTGGTTAATGGGCTTGTTCCTGAGCCAGTTCCGAACAAGACATGGTTAGTTATTTGGTGACATGCTTATTAAACTTCTGATTGGCTCATGGGTTGCATTTCTCACAACCAAACATAAACTTTCAGGATTGTCATGGGTTTAGGGGCTGCCATCTTAACTACTAGCAACTTCCTTGGTCAAGGCAAATGTCTCAATTCCTCTAACATATCTGAGCATTTTATTATTGCAGTGCATTATGTATTATACATAGGGATGGGCAAATGTTTCGCAACATTCGAAAAATGAAACTAATTTTAACACATTTGTTAGTTTCAAATTTCTAATGTTTGTACAACATTGTAACGTTTGTTTAATGTAAAAGTATTTCTAATGCTTTCTTTAAATGTAATATTCGATTTGAATTTTCTAATAATTCGATTCGAATTATGCAATATTCAAATTCGAAAAATTTGAATAAATATATATTTGTAATATTATTTCTAATGCTTTATTTAAATGTAATATAATTATTTAATATTCAAAAAATTTGAATTAAAAAATTTGTAATAGTATTTCTAATGCCCTCTTTAAATGTAATACTTGTATTACGTAATATTCAAAATAGAAACATTACAATTTATATATTTGTGTCATGTATCCAATTTACTAAATTCCCTACCACATGAACTATTGAACTTTTGAATAGTATTTGTTAAATTAAATGTTATATTTGAAATTTCGAATGTGGACATTTGATCTATTTATAGACATTCAAATTTGAAAACTGTAAATAGCATTTGTACATGCTGATAATTTGTCAAGCCTGACAGTAGATCACAATGATTCCAGCAGTGAAATTGTTAATTATATGCAGTGATTCTGTCATATTATCCATTTGCTGAAAATGTCAGTACTACACAATTCATGCTGGGAGAGCCCGGCTTTTGGTTTGATGCGGAAGAACTCAAAGGGCGCAAGTTTATTGTTTGCTAAATTGAATCCACTAATATCTTTTTTCTTTTTTTTTTCTTTTTATCTTTTCAGTATAATTTTTTTTCAGCAAAATATTTGATGTACATAAAGATGACTTTGTTAATTACACATCTGCTTTCCTGATGGGTAATGTGCACTTTAGCTGTTGTAGGATCATAAACTCGCTTTCTTTTTTTTGTATTTCACAGGAACAGTATGTCTTTATTCATGATGCATTATTAGAGGCCATTCTTGGGAAAGAAACTGAAGTGTCTTCAAACCAGCTGCACAGTTATATGAACACTATCTTGACACCTACAGCAGGAGGGAAGACAAGACTCGAGAAGCAATTCAGGGTATGAATATCATAGGAAAACAGCCAAATCCACTTACTTTCTGACAAATATTCAGACATTCAAATGCTGACATGGCTGACATGCCGACCTTACTCAAAGTATATTGCAAGATCCAATTTCTTTTTTGACGTCTTCCAAAAGGACTGTTGTAATATATATATATATATATATATATATATATATATATATATATATATATATATATATATATATATATATATATATATATATATATATATATATTAAAAAAAAGTACAAAATAAAATAAATTGAGCTGTAGGTAATCTATAAAGTACATTCTGTTACTGGCAATCAATAGTTTGCTTCTAGTTTATTATCCTGAAAGCTCAATTAATATTATTTATATATTTATTTTTAATTTATTTATTCTGTTTGGTTGTTATTTGGTTGAATGGTGAAATTTTGATATTTGAATTACAGAACAATTTTTCCTTTTTTAAATTGTTTTTTCCATTTAAATATCTTTATAGTAAGTATCTATACTTTGAATTCTTATTTTGATAGTTGAATCGTCTTTTTGATTATCAGTGACTTCCCTCGATAAAAAGAGAAATATATATATTTATATTTGTTTTAAAAAAAAACTAAATGTGGAAGGCTTATCAGGCATTTACAATTTCTGTAGACTGAACGGATGTGGCAAAAGTGAACTTATTTTACCAATCATGATAACATATTCAGTCATCCATTAATAAATGTTTTTACTTTTGATAACGTATATTGGGCAAGATTACAAGCTGAGCGCAAAATATTGCTTCTGCGAAAGTGATATTTGTGCTCCACTGAGTAATACCAGTGCACGCAAATGTGCACTGGTGTTACGAGATAGGTGAAATACAAACGTGACCTCGCGTTCACATTGCACAGAAGCATTGTGCTCATGGGAGTGCACTTACATAGGCTACGATGGAAGCCTCGTTCTCATGCTGTCAGACACGGCATGCAAACTAGCGCAGCAGGTAAGTCGTGCAGTGATGGGAAGCAATATTAAATATATATTTATATGCTTTTATACATATATATTTATTGAGAACACACAGTCCCCATAGACCGCTATGTAAAGGCACTTTTCAGTACTCTATTTTTCACCCATATAACTTTTTAGTGCAGTTTTTTTTGTTTATTAGTAAAAATTCTCCTTTATTTTTAATATTGATAACTTGACTACACATTTTTGGGGGGCCAATTGGGGAACATTTAAAAAATTAACCAGAGGTCTGACCTCGGGTTAATTTTTTGAGCACTAGTTGCTACCACAAGCAATGGCTAGTTATTTATCACTCACCTGCAAACTACGAATTTGGCCGTTTACAGGTGCAGAATTTACAGCTCCTGCCCTTGCATGATTAGCTGTGTGCAAGCAGGGGCGGCATCCTTTGGCTGTCCAGTGATAGCTATACTTCTCCATATGATCCCTGCTCTGTGGGTTTTTGTTTTTGTAGATTTTTATTTTATTACAAGGTAGTGTGAATATAATGCAAATAAAGTTCTATTATTAACAGTTCAAAACTGATGCTGGAAATTATAATTTCTTTCATGTAATTGGCAAGAGTCCATGAGCTAGTGACGTATGGGATATACATTCCTACCAGGAAGGGGCAAAGTTTTCCAAACCTCAGAATGCCTATAAATACACCTCCCACCACACCCACAACTCGGTTTTACAAACTTTGCCTCCTATGGAGGTGGGGAAGTAAGTTTGTGCTTAGTTTTTATGATTTTTTTCTATGATAAGCTCTTCTAAGCATTCTGAAGCCCAATTACTCTCAGAGTACAGTGTTTGTCAGATGTGAAGAGAGTATCGCTATTGATTTGATGGTTTCTCTCACGGGAAATCTTTTCAAAGGTTCTCTGTTATCGGTCGTAGGGATTCATCTCCTACCTCCATTTTCAGATCAATATTCTCTTATATACCATTACCTCTGCTGTAGTTTTCAGTACTGGTTTGGCTATCTGCTATATGTGGACGGGTGTCTTTCGGTAAGTATGTATCATTATTTACAACACTCTCAGCTATGGTTTGGCGCTTTATGTATTAATATAAAGTTTTAAATATATGTTTTTTACTTATATTTGCCATGAGTCAGGTCTATGTATATTTCCCTTTTGCAGTCTAAACAGTTTCAGTATAGGAATAATGTTTGGGTAGTTTAAATAAACTTTTTTTTCTTACCGGGGCTTCAGTCTTTTTCTAATTTGAATTGTTTCTCTTTTTTTTTTTTTGCAGGCAAATCTAAGCTTGCAAGGACGCAAATTGCTGTTATTTATTGCATCATTCTTGGTGCAGAATTTTTTTGGTGCGAAGTTGCGCCTTAGATGGTGCAAATTTCGTCATTTCCTGTATCTTTGTTGATGCTAGTTGTTTTGGTATGAAGTTGCGTTTGTTATGACGCGAGTTGCGTCATTTCCTGGTGTTAGTTTTGCGCCAAAATTTCTTTAACTTCCTTTTGCGTAATGCGTCATTCTTGGCGCCAAAATTTTGTTATTCTACCCCTCTCACTCTATTGCTCGCTGATTTCATGAATTTTTTAAAACTATTATGCCTGCTTTTTGATTTTATTTTTTGTTTAAAAAATACTTTATTCTCCTATCTACTGAAACTATTATATTGTGGAAATGGTATGTTTTGCCTAATGTTATTTTTTTCTTTTTTTGTTACATTTTGCGAGATCCTGACTCTGATGTTACTGTAGAAACTATGATGCCCTAAACACTATTTTACAAAGCTAAGTGTGTTGGTTTTATTATTAAGCTGTTATTTTCTTCAGCTCAATTTTGTGGCATTTATTTATTTATTTTATGCTTTAAAATGTTTCTAATGTACAATGACATTTACTGCTTTTACTTATTCAGTTCATGTACTTGATTTCATCTGCAAACATCACATGTTACTGCTTTTATCATAAAGGTTATGACTGCTATTATGTCTTTAAGTAAACTTTCGAGGTATTTTCAAAATTGTAAAGATTAAATTAATTTTGTTTTGACCGACAGCATACTTAAGTTTATTCTACTGATGAAGGTTTGCTTTGGCTCAAAGGATCCTGTATCAGAGACAGTTTAATTAAAAATTCTCCTTATTTTTAAAATTTTCATTTGAACATTCTTTGTTAAGGAAATTTGGAGTCTAGTCCTCCTATTACTATTGGCTAGATTACGAATTTTGCGTTATGAGTATAACGCTGCTTTTTCACTACCGCTGCTATTACGAGTCTTGTAGGTACAGCTGTACCGCACACTTTTTTAGCTGTCACGCAACGTAACTACAGCACCTTTCAAAAAGTCATTTTTCAATGGGACTTCCATAGCGCCGGTATTACGAGTTTGCCTATAACTACAAGATCTGTACCGTCACCTGTCAGTAGTTATAAGTTTTACGTTACAAAGCTGTAGCATAAAACTCATAACTAAAGTGTTACAAAGTACGCTAACACCCATAAACTACCTATTAACCCAAGATGGCGTCCCTTGAATTCCGATTCTATCAGCCAATCGGAATTAAAGAGTAAAAAATCCTATTGGCTGATGCAGTCAGCCAATAGGATTGAGCTTTAATCCTATTGGCTGATAAAATTAGCCAATCGGATTGAGCTCGTATTCTATTGGCTGTTTCAATCAGCCAATAGAATGCAAGCTCAATCCTATTGGCTGATTTTATGCTATTTTCAGAGCTCTTTCAGGCTTGACCTCTTTTGGGAGAGAACTTTTCATTTTTTTGCTTTCAGACAGACAATATCACAACTGTGGCATATGTCAATCATCGAATAGGTACTCTGTCCCTTAGCAATAAAGAGGTATCTTGAATATGTTCTTGGTGGAATTCATCTCCTGTCTAATTTCTATGACCTTTTTATCTCAGGTAGACATTTGGGAGATGGATTATCTCAGCCATCAGTCTTTACATCCGGGAGAATGGTATCTCTATATCGATGTGTTTTCCTTATTTCCCAGGTACCTTTTCAGGTCCAGGGATCCTCAAGTGGAAATGGTGGTTGTATTAGCAGTGTCTTGGTTTTGCAACCTGATTACATACTTTCGATTTTCAAGATCATATTGGAACAGTCTCATGTGTTTCTGATAGCATCAGCATGGCATCACAGATTTGGTATGTGGATCTTGTCCGGATGTCCAGTTGCCATCCTTGGCTCTTTTTCTTTGGCCAGCCCTCTTTTTTTCAGGGGCCATTTTTCCATCAGGATCTCAAATTACTAATTTGAAGGTATGGAAATTGATTAGTATTTAGTCATAGAGGTTTCTCTGACTCAGTTTTTATCACTACTGTATGTTGCAGGCTTATAAGTCTGTCTCACGGAACATGTAATATCAGGTTTTGAAAACCTATATTTTATGATGTTCTTCTCATAAATTCTCTTGCCATTCTTTTAGAATTCCTAGGTTTTTTCAGTTTCTTCAGGATGGTTTAGATAAGTTTGTCTGCAAATTTTTTGAAGGGAAAAAAATCTGTTCTTTCTGTTTTATTTCCTAGAAAGTTTGTTTAAACTTCCTGATATTCACTGTTATGTTCAGGCTTTTTGGTTTGTATCAAGCCTGTTCATTTATTAATTCTCCTTTTTGGAGTCTTGATTTGGTTCAAGGATTTTGCAGGCTCTTTATTTTGAGCCTATATTTTCTTTAAAGATTATCTACTTTCTTGTAAAGTATTGTTTCTTTTGGCTATCTCTTCTGCTAGAAGAGTTTATCAGCTTTCTCTTCTGTGTCTCCTTATCTGATTTTTTCATCTAGATAAGTTGTTTTGTGGACTTCTTTTTTTGCTAAGGTTGTGCATTTGAACAACATTAGTAGAGAAATTGTTGTTCCTTCCTTATTTTCTAATCCTAAATAATGCTTTGAGAGTTCTTTAATCCTTTGGATGTGGTAAGAGCTCTGTAATTCTTTATCAAGGTTATTAGGATTTCAGAAGACTTCTAGTCTATTTGTTGTTCTTCTGGTTTTAGAAAAGGTTAGAAAGCCTCTGCCATTTCTTTGGCATCCTCGTTAAAACTTTTGTTTTTTAAGGCTTATTTGGAGGCTGGGTAGGTTTTGCCGCAGAGATTTACAGCTCATTCTGCTAAATTCAGTCGCCATTTCTTGGGCTTTTTCAGAGTGAAGCTTCGGATGATCAAATTTGCAAAGCAGTATTTTGGTCTTCTTTGCATACTTTTATTGTTTTTACCTTTTTAATGTATTTTGCTTCTTCTGAAGTAGTCTTTGGTAAAAAAAAAAGTTATTCAGGCAGCTGTTTCAGTTTGATTCTACTGCTTTTGATTTAATTTTTTTCAAGGAAAACTTAATTATTGTGTGGATTTAATTTCTCAGTGGAAATAGCTGTTGTTATTTTATCCCTCCCTCTCTAGTGACTCTTTTGGGGACTTCCACATCTTGGGTATTTCTATCCCATATGTCACTAGCTAATGGACTCTTACCAATTACATGAAAGAAAACATAATTTATGTAAGAACTTACCTGATAAATTCATTTCTTTCATATTGGCAAGAGTCCATGAGGCCTACCCCTTTTATAGTGGTTATGTTTTTTTTTTGTATAAAAGAACAATTATTTTTCCTGTTCCTCTTTTTATATGCTTTTTTACTCCTTTTTTATCACCTCACTACTTGGGTATTCATTAAACTGAGTTGTGGGTGTGGTGAGAGGTGTATTTATAGGCATTCTGAGGTTTAGGAAACCTTGCCCCCTCCTGGTAGGAATGTATATCCCATATGTCACTAGCTCATGGACTCTTGCCAATATGAAAGAAATGTATTTATCAGCTACGTTCTTACATAAATTATGTTATTGCTTGAGAAAATAGTCCAAATAATTCTAATAACCTCAAGGAAGTCCATTGTGCATGTAGCTAGTAAGCTAAACATTCTTAAATGTCCAACATTACATATTACTAAGAAAGAAAAAAAAAGAATAGATTACAATAAGAAGCATTCATTACAAATTTCTTTACCAATAAAAAGTTCCATTACCAGTTATAATTTTGATTAGCATATTTCTATAATAATTTCATGAGTTGGACTTATCTTGGTATGTGCATTTCAGTCCAATCTGTAAATAACTTATCCTCTTTTTGTTGTTGTTGTTGTCTGCAGTTGGTTACACAATGTAACGCCAAGTTTGTGGAATGCTTCAGTGCCCAAAAGGATTGCAACAAAGAAAAGAATAGAAACTCATCAGTTGTACCATGTAAGCACAGACTTAATCTTTTGCTAGAACACTGATGTATTGTGGTTTATATATGTAATGCAACATCTTATCTTTCTGCTAAATAGAATCACTGTAGCTACATTTTTTCTGGAACTGTTTGACTCCAGCATAATATTTTAAATGCAATGTTACAATTTTTCTTTGATTCTTAAAGTGATAGTAAATCCTAGCATTTGTGAAACACTAGGATTTACCAGTGCAAATACTTCATGCTGAAAGTTCCTTCATTTGTCTGCAGCGTTCGCCGCGCTAAGCACCTCAGGCCGCCCGCAGCAGAACACTATTTTTTCAATGAGGTGGCGTTTCCACCTCTTAGCCAATAGCTGTGCACCCCAGCTGGCATTATGCCAGATAGCTAGCACGCTATTGGCTAAGATCACCTCAGTGATAAAATAGCGTTCTGCCCTGGGCGGCCTGAGGTGCTCAGCGTGGCAAACGCTGCAGACAAATAAAGGAACTTTCAGCATGAATTATTTTATGCTTCATGACTGAAAGTCCCCTTTATTTGCTGCACTGGTAAATCCTAGCGTTTCACAAACGCTAGGATTTACTTTCACTTTTATTGTAAAGCAAAATGTTTTGTACTCAAACCTTAGAGGAAGCTGACTGGATTGTACAACTTTTGCATGTACTCAGCAGGACTGAAAATACTGCATAAAGATCACTTAACATTTTGAGTGCAAATTAATCTTGGACACTTAAATTTAAAGAATAAAATGTTTGTTTTAAAATAATAAAATAAATACATTTATAGAGATTTTATTCAGATGCCAAAATAATCAGTCTAATACAGTAAGTTATAACTTCCATTTTTTTTTTTGGACTGGCAAGCTTATGAGAGTAATACAGGGAGTGCAGAATTATTAGGCAAATGAGTATTTTGACCACATCATCCTCTTTATGCATGTTGTCTTACTCCAAGCTGTATAGGCTTGAAAGCCTACTACCAATTAAGCATATTAGGTGATGTGCATCTCTGTAATGAGAAGGGGTGTGGTCTAATGACATCAACACCCTATATCAGGTGTGCATAATTATTAGGCAACTTCCTTTCCTTTGGCAAAATGGGTCAAAAGAAGGACTTGACAGGCTCAGAAAAGTAAAAAATAGTGAGATATCTTGCAGAGGGATGCAGCACTCTTAAAATTGCAAAGCTTCTGAAGCGTGATCATCGAACAATCAAGCGTTTCATTCAAAATAGTCAACAGGGTCGCAAGAAGCGTGTGGACAAACCAAGGCGCAAAATAACTGCCCATGAACTGAGAAAAGTCAAGCGTGCAGCTGCCAAGATGCCACTTGCCACCAGTTTGGCCATATTTCAGAGCTGCAACATCACTGGAGTGCCCAAAAGCACAAGGTGTGCAATACTCAGAGACATGGCCAATGTAAGAAAGGCTGAAAGACGACCACCACTGAACAAGACACACAAGCTGAAACGTCAAGACTGGGCCAAGAAATATCTCAAGACTGATTCTTCTAAGGTTTTATGGACTGATGAAATGAGTGAGTCTTGATGGGCCAGATGGATGGGCCCGTGGCTGGATTGGTAAAGGGCAGAGAGCTCCAGTCAGACTCAGACGCCAGCAAGGTGGAGGTGGAGTACTGGTTTGGGCTGGTATCATTAAAGATGAGCTTGTGGGGCCTTTTCGGGTTGAGGATGGAGTCAAGCTCAACTCCCAGTCCTACTGCCAGTTTCTGGAAGACACCTTCTTCAAGCAGTGGTACAGGAAGAAGTCTGCATCCTTCAAGAAAAACATGATTTTCATGCAGGAGAATGCTCCATCACACGCGTCCAAGTACTCCACAGCGTGGCTGGCAAGAAAGGGTATAAAAGAAGAAAATCTAATGACATGGCCTCCTTGTTCACCTGATCTGAACCCCATTGAGAACCTGTGGTCCATCATCAAATGTGAGATTTACAAGGAGGGAAAACAGTACACCTCTCTGAACAGTGTCTGGGAGGCTGTGGTTGCTGCTGCACGCAATGTTGATGGTGAACAGATCAAAACACTGACAAAATCCATGGATGGCAGGCTTTTGAGTGTCCTTGCAAAGAAAGGCGGCTATATTGGTCACTGATTTGTTTTTGTTTTGTTTTTGAATGTCAGAAATGTATATTTGTGAATGTTGAGATGTTATATTGGTTTCACTGGTAAAAATAAATAATTGAAATGGGTATATATTTGTTTTTTGTTAAGTTGCCTAATAATTATGCACAGTAATAGTCACCTGCACACACAGATATCCCCCTAGAATAGCTATAACTAAAAACAAACTAAAAACTACTTCCAAAACTATTCAGCTTTGATATTAATGAGTTTTTTGGGTTCATTGAGAACATGGTTGTTGTTCAATAATAAAATTAATCCTCAAAAATACAACTTGCCTAATAATTCTTCACTCCCTGTACTGATCAATTTGATGAATTGTACAAATGTTATCTTTAAACACTGAATGTTAAAGGACCACTCAATGCGGTAGAATTGCATAAATAACAAGTGCATAATAAAAAGACAATGATTTAACACCTACTCAGAATATCAAATAAGCAGTAAAAAAAAATTCTGACAAATTTATTTTTTCTCCCATTTTCTGGCCCCCTGTATCATGTGACAGACATCAGCCAATCAGAGATTAGTATACATATACCATGTGAGCTTGTGCACATGCTCAGTAGGATCTTGTACCCCAGAGCGTGTGAATATAAAAAGACTGCAAATTTTGATAATAGAAGTAATTTGGAATAATACAATTTTATTTGGACTCGAGTGTCCCTTTAAAAGACAGAAACTAACATAGAGTTTTGCATATAGGGAAACAAGAGGGTGTCATAAATCAGGCTGGCTATAACATTGTTTTATGAACTCCAGATCCATTTTGTTACCTAAAATATAACATTAGCAGTTGAGCTGAAGAATTCCTTACTTATGCAAAAGTGATTGGCAGAATTTGGAAATCGACTGTCAAATTTAATGCCCCCTTTGACATTTGTTTTGTTATTCAAATGTTTTTTATGGGACAAATATTAACATTTAAATATTTAATGCATCATTTTAGTACATTAAGAACCTGCTTAACATTGTGGGTGCGTTCTGAAAAATGGAGCTCTAAGCAAAATTAAATAGGTCATGGTACTGTTATAGATACATGAAAATAAAAAAAATATATTAAAACAATTCATTTTTATTGAGCAGTTTTTATGAAGTTGCTAATTATGTTTTACATGAGAAACTGGACTGTGGGTCTTCTAGAAGCAAATTGATGTTTGGCAAATAGTGTATTTTAAAACCATGTACACAACAGCGAACTGAGTATATATGTGCTGCATGAATTGTACAGAATGGGCTAATTTAATATTAATAATGATATAATAATGACCACTCTCAGGAATTTCTGAGCAACAGCTCCATAATGAAACCGCTATTCACAGAGCTGCCGTAAAGGGACAGTCAAAATTATATTTTCCAAAGTGTCATATGTACTAACACCAGAATATGAAGACGTTTTAAAGTATTTATTTTATTCTAAAGTAGTCCTGCAACCATTACATATGGCCGCCCAACTGTTGAAACGTTTGAAATATATAAGTTGACTCCCCTTTTAACAAAAGTATTAAAAAGGGTAAATTGTTATATTATTTTTATATTTTTAATGATAGATTAAAGCTATGTGAATTGATATTTGCAAATTAATATTTAAATGTTACGTCTGAAATTTGAATATTACGTTTGATAAATGGCAAATATTTTTCCCCCCAAAAATAAATATTGTATGTCCTGTAAACATTTTGCGTTCATTTAGAACAAACCAATGGTGCCAAAAATGTGCTATTTATTTATTTACTTACTTAATTTTTAATGTCTAAAGCATTAGCCCATTCCATCCTGTGATGGAAGATTCTATAGATAGTTTTAACAGGAAGAATGTTAGACTGTTAAAGGGGCAATAAAGTCAAAATTAAACTTTCATAATTCAGACAGAGCAGTAATGCACTACTGTGAGCTAGCTGCTGATTGGTGGCTGCATATAAATGCATATATAGGCTCACCTGATATGTTCAGCGAGCTCCCAGTAGTGCATTGGTGCTCCTTCAACAAAGGATACCAAAAGAATGAAGCAGATTGTATAATTAAAGTAAAATGGAAAGTTGTTTACAATTGTATTTTCTCTCTGAATCATGAAAGAAAAAAATGTTGGGTTTCATTTCCCTTTATCAATGGCCTTTTTGTTTATGACCGTATTAAAGGGTCATGAAAGACAAAAATGTAAATTTCACAATTCAGACAGAGGATTTTCCAATTTACTTATGTTATCAAATTTTAACTTTCTCTTTTGGTCAGCTTTGTTGAAGGTTCTTTCCATGAGAGCATACTGAAGTAGGCTCAGGATTGTGCACGTTTTTTGAGTGCTATATGGCAGCAGTGCTTGCACTGTTTTCATACATATAGTGTTCAAAACACATGCACGCTCCTGAGCACTCGCCAGTATGCTCTTATTGAAAGAAGCTAAGGAGTTTATTTATCATGAGGCAAATGCCCCTATTGGTTGCAAGGTTACACATTTGAACCTGCAACTAAACCCTCTCTGACAATTTAGAGTTGGCGGATGAAAATCACCCCAGACAATTGGTTGTGAAAGCGTAGGGGGGGGGGGGGTGGCAGCACTGCCACAATATGTGATAAAAGGCAGACAGGTTCACAACATGTCCTCCCGCACATTGATAAATCTAGCCCCGAGTTTTAACCAAGGACACAGATACATTTGATGATAGAAGTCAGTTGGTAAATTAATTAAAGTTAAAGGATCTGTCTAAATCCTGAAAGTTAATCTTGACTTCAACATCCCTTTAATATCTTTTTTTTAAAAAGTATCCTAATGAAATTATTTTTATGCTCAAGAGTTTTCTACATAATTTTTTTGTGTTACCTTTCTGCTGAATAATAAAAAACTTAGTGTATCTTTTTAATCTATTTTAACAACTATTAAATAATTAATATGTTTTACTTTTTATCTGTTTTTCCACAGCTGAACGGGCAAGAGTTGGCCTTGCACCATTGCCTGGAATGAAAGGAACAGATTACATTAATGCTTCTTACATCATGGTGAGAATAGCAAACACACATATAATTATATTTTTTTATAAGAACCAGTGAGCTTCTGTGATGAAGCTGGAACAAGGTTAATGTTACATAGAGAACTGATCATGACGTGAAGCTGCAGACAGCATAATTTACAAGAGTATAAAATGACATAACTGGCTGCATTAAAGGGTTGACATATTTGAAAGGGTTAATGGTAATATTGTAACTGTTTTCTGCGTTTATATGGTCATGACAGGAAATTACAAAATAGCTGTTGGGTCTAATGAGATCTGAGAGTAATTTCATCTCATGCTGCAAAAGTTCATTATCAGTAAAGGGACAGTAAATGTATTATTAATTTTTAGCAGTCTGTACATAAGGTTAATTCTCACAACATCTTAGAAAAATGTTTCTTTAGTGATGAGCCAATCAGATGCTTTTCCACCCACCCCATTCAAATAAAGCAGAGTGTGCACCTTTGACTTTGCAGGTAATGGTTATGGATGTTGAGTTGTTCATGCAATTAGTCAATTTGAGCATTACCTACAAAAGCAAATTTGCTAGCGCATGATCTAATTAACTCTAAAGGGCTGAGCAAAATAATTGGCTTTACTGTCCGCCATGTCACATCTTAACAAAAAAAGTGTTGGATGGTCAGCCGGTAAGGTTTTAAACACAAGTAGTTTATATAATAACTGTACAATTGTTTTCAAAGACCTAGTGGTAAATAACCATGCTATGCTGACAAAGAAGTGCTAAAAATAAGTAACATTTTATCATTTGTTTGAGCGCTTATTATTAAACTATACTTGTAAACCAAACGGCAGGATTATCAAAAATGATGTAGTGCAGACATCACAGAGGCTGAACTCACTGAATTCTGTAAGAAAAGAAAAAAACAGAACCTTAAAGTCCCAGAGAGATGAGAACTGTCTCCCATAGAGTATTGAAGCTGTTTGGTTTATAGAATATCACAGTTGAGAATATGGTTTGCAGCAAATACAAATAAAACTGAAAAGTTTTCACTACAGTTCAACTTACATTTGCCTCTAGTTTAATAAATATAAATTTTCTGTCAGTTAAATTAGTGTATTGTGAATATTGAGAAAACATCACCTGCACATAGCTGACAAGATAAATCGGTGAGACCTGCTTGCATAAAATGCTTAGAGAATATGAGCCATGAGTTTCAGACACACCCATTTAACTCTCCTGTCTAGCCCAGGTTCTGAAACTGTTAGTTTTATTTTACTTAGAAAAAATACAAAGTACAATGCAATTTATAAAAGATACACAGAATATACAAAGTGTGATCCTAATTTGTTAAAGTTACACAGACACTTTCCATGCATATTCAGAGTTTGAAAATACATTGTTGTATACAGAATGTAAATGCATTAAAATACAAAATAGAAAGTGCAGGTAACGCCCCCTAGAGAAGTTTAGTATAATTTACCTTTCCAGAATCCTGTGAGGAATCTAGTGCATTGCTGCTCCTGAGCCTATCTAGGTGTACTTTTCAACAAAAGATATCAAGAAAATAAAGCAAATATGATTATAGAAATACATTTGAGCCTTTAAAAATTGTATTTACTTTCTGAACCATGAATGAAATCTTTTGTGTTTCATGTCCCTTTAAGTACAAAAGGTCACAATGAATTGTGAAAGCACTTACCCCCCCCTAGTGAGGAGAAAACACAAATTCACCCAAGGTGTAAGGAGTGTGGGACAAAGCAAAATTTTTACACAAAAGATGTTTAATCTTCTTTAATGTTCTTTAATTAATCAAAATGTAAAGTAATTAAACAAACAAACAGAAACAAAAGAGATATACAATATAAAAAAAGAATAATTTATTAAAGATATATCAACTTGTGCTGAGATTTAAAATGATACATTTTAGGAAATAATAATGTAGCATTTATATTAGAAAGAATTAAAAAAAAAGTATTTAAGATGTTAGTAATTTTGATATATGATGAAAAATTAAATAAATAATTTTTTTTTTCCTTTGTATTTTAGGGTTATCTAAGAAGCAATGAATTTATCATAACTCAGCACCCAATGCCACACACTACTAAAGATTTCTGGCGAATGATTTGGGATCACAATGCTCAGATTATTGTAATGCTTCCTGACAACTTAAGCTTGGTAAGTACATTTGCTTACACAGTAAAGATATAGAATTTGCTTTTTTTTCTTTGTCAGTCTAAAGTGGGTATTAAAATGTATTACATTTTTTTTTTTACATTTATTTTTAACATATTCCTGTGTGGAATAAATATTCTAGACTGGTTTTTGGGTGCCATGTCCCTTTAATGACGATGATTACTGATCAGCTAATTATTTCACCTGTTCTCTAGTTACTATGTCCTGAAAATCTGGCCTGTTAGTGTGCCTTTAGAAGTGCAATTTGGAAACACTGGTATGCAATGCACATCTAATTTATATTTGACCACTTTTCCTGTAATTTAGCTGTTAACCCTATTTTTTTTCTGATTTCCCCCAAGAGAATTAAGTGCCCTAAAGGCAAAGTAAACACTTGGGGTTTGTAATATAAAATGCTTATGTATAGTATAACAACTTGCAACATTAATTATTTATTTTGTCCTCTTTTCCTGTAAATTAAATCTTAAAAAATGGGGATTTTCCAAACTAAAAGAACACACGGCTGGTTTCACATGCCTAACCTTGCCACATATTTGTCCCAAATCTACAGTTTATTTTATATGTTCTGCTGAAGCCAAATGATGGATATACAAGCGTTGTTGCCTCCAGACACAAGCCCAGATTAGCTCCATTATAAATAAGGAAAGTAAGGGTGGAGCAACTTGAAAACTATCGCAGCAAACAAGGTGTAAAACTGTCCTAATAACTTTTGACTCTGTTGATATTAATTTGTTAGAAAACTGCTGCTGTTTACCTAACATGCTATATTCTATACACAGCGATTCATACTTGCCAACACTCCTAATTTTCCCAGGACAGTCCTGGTTTTCTGCTTCCTGTCCTTTAGTAGAATTGTTCAAGGAGCCTCTTCTGCATATTAAAGGGACAGTCTACTCCAACATTTTTATTGTTTAAAGGGACAGTCTACTCCAGAATTCAAAAAGATTTATAATTTCTTTATTACCCATTCCCCAGTTTTGCATAACCAACACGGTTATAATAATATACTTTTTACCTCTGTGATTACCTTGTATCTAAGCCTCTGAAGACTGCCCCTTATGTCAGTTCTTTTGACAGACTTGCATTTCAACCAATCAGTGCTGACTCCTAGGTAACTCCATGGGCGTGAGCACAATATTATCTATATGGCACACATAATCTAATGCCCTCTAGCTGTGAAAAACTGGTCAAATGCATTCAGATAAGAGACAGCCTTCAAGGGGTTTGAAATTAGCATACAAACCTACCATATTTAGCTTTCAACTAAGAATACCAAGAGAACAAAGCAAATTTGATGATAACATTTTTTGAAAAGTTGTTTAAAATTATATGCCCTATCTGAATCATGAAAGTTTCATTTTGACTAGACTGTCCCTTTAAAAAGATAGATAATCTCTTTATTACCCATTCCCCAGTTTTGCATAACCAACACAGTTATATTAATACACTTTTTACCTCTGTGATTACCTTGTATCTAAGCATCTTCTTACAGCCCCCTGATCAAATGACTTTTTATTTATCATCTTTTGACTTGCATTTTAGCCAATAAGTGCAGTGTCAGCCGCAATGCACAGGCATGAGCTCACATTAATTAATACTCCCCTGTTGTGAAAAGCTAATAAAAAAAGCATGTGATAAGAGGCTGTGTGTAGTGGCTTAGAAACAGGCAGAAATTTAGAGGTTTAAAGGTTATAACGTATATCAATATAACAATGTTGGTTGTGCATAGCTGGGGAATGGGTAGTAAAGGCATTGTCTATCTTTTTAAACAATAACAATTTTAGTGTTGATTGTCCTTTTAAATATCTCACATTAGGTCTTTGTTGGTCTCATTGCAGGGTTTAAACACATAACTATGTTAGCAGTCATCTAACAAATTATTGCATTTTATTTTTTCACCTTTATGTCAATTTAACCAGCAAGCAGTACAGTATTACCTGTTTTATTAATTGTTTGGTCATTTGAGAAGCCCTTTGTGCCTCTCATATTGTGAATTTACGAGTACGACAGGTAGACAACATTCACCTCAGTAAATGATAATTGCATTAAGTTACTGCAACAATAAATTGCCTGATACTAATTTATTTGATGTGAGCTGTCATCATTAAGACGTGCAGGAAATTTGGCTGTCAGAAGAGAAATAAAAAAAATGACCCTAAATACGTCTGAGAAATCATAACGAGCATTTTATGTCACAAATGTGAGTTTTACCAGTTCCATCATTACTGTTGTAAGGATCAGAACGAAAAAAAAAATATGAAGTGAGTACCAAAAACAAAACCCTTCATGCAGTACAATTATACGTGTCTTATCGACTCTATACAGCTGTGCTTGCTGCGATTAAGTAAACACGAAATATATAATTATAAGGAATACAATGAAACTGATCCCTCCTACGAAAACAGCTTAACATCAATTTATGTTCTAACATAAAGTAAGAATGTTTATTGTGCACAGTAAATTATATAATACGAACAAAGGAAAAAAAACATTCATGACATTTCTAATGATTTAATGCAGCAACATTTTTTTTTTTGGAAATACAATATAATTAAGAGAGATACATAATTTTGTAATGCACACAATTTTCTTGCCTGAATCATTGTCATAAATATAACATTTACTTAAAGGGACAGTAAACGCCTTGAGATTTTTATATAAAATATTTAGTAATACTTAAAGAAACAACTTTGCAATATATTTTATTATTTCATGTAATTTAGCTCTGAAAATTAAGCCATGAAATGCACCCTGCTGACTTCTCGGGGCTTAATCTGCTACATCTATGTCCATAAATGGCTTTATCAGATAACTACTGCAAAACAATGCATTTTATACTAAGTTTATGACTGTGATTAGCCTTGTTGTCTGCAGACTAAAAATCTGATTGGCTCCTCCAAATAAGGCAAATAGTGGGTGGAGATTCGCTATTGAAAAGTAATTGCATTAACAAGGATGTTCATTTTGTTTTAAAAACTTTAAGACTTGACTGTTATGTTATTCTACAGAAACACATCAGAAATATCTTGTAATTATGAGTTATTTACTGTTCCTTTAATGGGACAGAAAACACTTTGAGTTTCATATCCCTTTAAACATTTTATATTGCAATCTCAGATAGAGCAATGCAATTGTTGATTCAGATAGAGCATGCAATTTCAAGCAACGTTCTAATTTACTCCTATTATCGTTTTTTCTTTGTTCTCTTGCTATTGTTATTTGAAAAGCAAGAATGTAAGTTTAGGAGCCGGCCCATTTTTTGTTCAGCACCTGGGTTGCACTTGCTGATTGGTGGCTAAATGTAGCCACCAATCAGCAAGCGCTACCCTGTGTACTGAACCAACAATGGGCTGGCTTGTAAGCTTACATTCCTGCTTTTTCAGGATAAATAGTGTTTTGAGTATTTTGGTGAAAACACTCCACTTTTTAACTGAAGAGAAAAAACAGTGAGAACTGCAGGGCGAAAATGTTTATAGAATTACGATAGGATTTGAGATAAAATTTCATATATGCCCATGTTCAGCCCATTTTACGAAAAAACAACAATTTCACTTTCTATTTTGTACATTTAATGCCCATGTCCAGCCCATTTTACGAAAAAACATCAATTTCGCTTTCTATTTTGTACATTTAATTACAAATGTCTTGCTTTATTTTGCACATCAGGTGGTAAATTTATTAATGTGCGAGCGGACATGATAAAATGTAGCGTATTATGTCCGCCGCACATCAAAAAAATGCTGACAGCATACAATGTCAGCGTTTATCATTGCACCAGCAGCGGTCTTTACGGAGCTTAATAAATTGACCCCCAAGTATACATGAATTTTGATTTACGCTGTGTATACTTAATCCAAATTATTCCCATGTAATTTAACAACAAATTTTACATTTTTGATCAAATAAGATTTTTGGTGACAATTTCGTTATAATTTTTGATACATCGTAACAATACCATTTTTCCCTACATATTTTTGTGGGAATGGTTCAATTATTTATTTTGCATGATTTTTAAAGTGCGATTTTCATTGTGCATTTTTGTAATGTATGCATTTTCTTCCCATACGAAAATGCATTATACACCCCTTAGCGAGACACCCTGTTTTTAGGGTAAAAAGTGGGTTTATATAATTCCACCATGGAAATAGTGCTGGCGAGCATTCTTAAAGAATTTCTCCAGCCCAGAGACCATTTTAGAAGATGTTTGTAATACGTAATAATTCAGGAGTATTTGTTACTCTGCATTACTATTGTAAAACTGTTTTAAAGGGACATAGTATTCAAAACTGACATGCACAAGCGCCGTTCTTGGGAGCACAGAGCACATTAGTGTTTAGAAATAGGTACTTAGATATAAGGAAGCTATTGTAGCAGGAGCAGCCGATCCCATTAACAATGTAATTGTTATTTAGGAATAACACACAAAAAAAAAGCTATGTGGAATTATTGCTGTTAATAAATTACTTCTATACAATCTTTAAAAAAAAGTGATCTTTTCAAAATTGGTTTTGAGCTGACTGTAGTAGTTTGAGAAAATATACGCTGAAGTGCCAGGGGTGATTTAAGTTTGACCATTATTGGGGCATGGTGTAAATCTGGCTATTTTAGGAAATAACCTTGTTAAATGTCTTTGTGATAAACAACACATTGATATGTTACGCAGATATAAATCCACTTTATAAAACAAATTTAAAAGTCCTATATTTTTTTTCAATCCTGATAAGACTGACATATCCTCCTAAAGCAGCCATTATCTAATCTTGGAACCGAGTGACTCAAGACTAAGGGCTAGATTTATCAAAGTCATTCTCCTATAATCACGCTCAAAATAACGTATACGCACTGATCCCCATATTCAGTAAACTACTGTGCGCCTTTAATTGCACAAATCTGAAAGAAATCTGTTCGCCTTCACCTAGGCGCTCGGGCGCACTCCCAAAAGTGCTAATACAAATTGCTTACAGACGTAATTTTAGATGCAGACATAGAAATACGACTTGTTTGGAATTCATCATTGCTTTGCGCCGATAGGGAACTGAAATTTCAGCTTCAATTGCGTGTTGTATATTTCGCCATACAGACTGAGGCGAACACCATTATAATACATGCTACATCTTATGAAGCAGTACTTTCTTTTTTTAACAAATGTTTCAAAGGCTCAGCGACAAAAAGACACTGTTATTGCAAGAAATTTGTGCTTCCACAGGCGCATATTTCGGTACCAGCAATTTTATATATATATATATATATATATATATATATATATATTGATATATTTATTTTTGTGATCTTAAATTATCAACATATGGCAAAAACAGCACACAAACATTATATAATATAAATATAAGCTAAATAGTTACCTAAAAAAACGATTTTTTTAGGGGGTAAATAGGGAGCAAATGCTTTTGCCGACAGGCGAAATTTATCATTATTACACCCCAGCTCGTCTGCGCTAAGTTACGTCTATTTTTGTGATAAATTCAGGCGCACATGTGCCCTTCTCCGGAGGCGAGCTAAGGCGCAGTTGCAGGCAAAGCACATACAGAGTTCGCCTAGCCTTTGATAAATCTAGCCCTAAATGTGGACTATCTAGCAGTTGGAGTCTTAGTAGTACAGAGAATGGATTTTCCCTCTTCAAAGTCTGGGCAGTGCAGGGATATGGTCACATATAGCAGGATGTTGTGCTATACTTAAGTAGATATAGGACAGTTCTGTGTTTCATCATAGGTAGTAAAAGCAGTTTGGTTTAATTACCACTAAACACAGTAGAATGACATAAGCAATAAATGCATACCAAAGAGACAAAGCAAAACCTCTTGATTTTTAAATGAGTAGTAGATTTACATAATTCTTCCTAATGCGTCATGTGACAGCCATCAGCCAATCACAGGATGCATATACCTATGTCCTGTGAATCTTGCACATGCTCAGTAGGAACTTGTGCCTCAGAAAGTGTGCATATAAAAATATTGTGCACATTTAGATAATGGAATTGAATTGTCAAGTTGTTTAAAATTGCGTGCTCTTTTAAAATCCGGAAAATGTAATTTTGACTTGGTTGTTTCTTTAAATATGAGACAGTTGGGAGCTTTGATTTATATATCAGCTAAATTTTAGCAGTCAATTAGAAATGTAAGGGTTTTGGCAGGAAGGACATAGACAAAGGAACATTGCACTTCTCAAAATGTCAGGAAAGCTGTGTGTGTATTTAGCTGAAACATGGTAGTAACAGAAGATGTTTGAGATGTGGGTGTCCTGATTAGACCATGACAGGCAAGTGAGTGACTTGGTTCTTTAGACCTAGAAAATGACAAAATTGCTGTTCCACTTTCACTGACTCCTTTATCCACTGACAATAACCAGAACTACTGGAAAGGGAAATCCTCCATAGTAACTCAAACTAAGATAAAACCCCCCAAAAAGTTAATTTTGTACAGTAATTATATAATATACAATACTTATAATTGTCTCAACTCTAATGTAGTTCAGATATTAGACAATGGCAAAACTTAAAAGCATATGAACAATAAATAGTCACCGTGGATTTACATAAAAATATAATTAAAATATAATGCCCCCTATATGGCATGCACTAAACCAGTTCTCAAGACATGACTAAAATTAAAAGGCTTATTCTAGTTTAGTTACATTTAGTAACATTATATTTATGCCTATTCATATCCTGGAACCAATTGCATTATTTTCAGATCAGTCATGACTTGTCTGACATAATTGCCTGGTAACATAACAATTAAAACCTATACTGAGCTTTCCTATTTTGTCTGGAATAATGTTAGGGGTGTGTATTTTGATAATACTAATGCCACTACCTACTACTTTTACTCGCTACCTATCCTCACTAATAAACATATATACTCCAGCCCGCCCACTAAGATCCAACAATGACCTACTCCTTGCATTTTCAAGTATCACCTCTTCCCATGCTAGACTGCAGGACTTCTCTCATGCAACACCTACTCTCTGGAACGCTCTCCCTCATGCTGTCAGACGTTCCCCTAATCTCCCCTCTTTTAAATGTCTAAAGACATTTTTGTTCAGGGAAGCCTACCACGCAACTCAGTAACAAATTAATTACCCTTAATAATAACTGCCCTCATCTAACTCTGTGTTAACATTATTTTCACCCATACAGTGCGCACCTCCTGTTTATCACCCTCCTACCCTTCTAGATTGTAAGTTCCCGCCCTCAATTACTCCTGTATTTGTTTGAAAAATGTTGTCTTGTCTCTTACAAGTTTTGTATCATTGTTTTACTTAAATTAATTGAACCCATGGACAGCGCTGTGGAATATGTTGGAGCTTTATAAATAAAGTATAATAATAAAAATAATAAATAAATAACTGATGTCTATCAGCCACTTGACACTTTTCGACCAGGCAAACTGACTTTGCCAGACCAACCATAAATGATAGTGAATTCAACATTCACCATTTCACAGCCGCATAAGGGTATATAGATGGGTATCTACCCAGGAACCATGTCCAAACACATTTTCATGAGGTTAAAAGCAAACATTAACCCCTAACATTCATGAGACTACTACCATCATGAGTTTATGACAACGGGCCATGCTTAAAAACTTGTCTTTGGGCATTTACAAATTATTTTCCTGGTTTGTAACAAAATAAGAGCATACTAGTTCAATATCAAACCTATTAAATGGTTATACAGATTCTACAGTGATGTAGAAAATATGTATCCTGTAACCTATTATTGTTAAATGTTTGAAGGTCAGAGATACAATGATATACTCCTTTTGTACTCATTATGCTGAAATGACAATATAACAAGTGCTGGTTCTTGTGAGATTTAAACTCTCTCTCCACAATGTTAATTATTTATGTCCGGGCAGTTTTTCAACATCAACACAATGTAGCGGAAATAGTCTAGTGCAGGGGTCGCCAACCTTTCGGACCTCAGGGACCACTAAACTCACAATTTTGAATACCGTGGACCACTAACTATATATATACATACTGCACATAACTAGTATAACCATAACGAAGTTTACATTATGTATATATTTACACATTTTTAATAATTATTTTTTTTAATTAACTAACTGAATGACAGAACTGAGAGAATACTTCCAAATGACAGATGAAGGGTGAGTGTCAACTTTTGAGCTGGTAACAGAGAGGCAGAAAGTGGGAAAAAAATAATTATGTTTAAAAGGACCACAAGTCTTCCAAGTTACCTGCCCAGTTAGGAATTGAGGGCAGGTCAACTCTCTAAAGTGTATTTGCTTTTAAAGGGACATCAAATTCACTTTTTCTGCTTTTAGCTTGAATTTACTTTTATTAATGCAAAAAAATATATTATAACATGTTTAAATAGTGCCCTTCCCTAAGCATGGTAATAATTTATGCAACTTTAATAAGAGAGAATAACTATAGTCAATGCATTTGCTGAAGTAATGCATTTCTGCTTCATAGTCAAACACAGCCAGTAATTGATGGCTACCTCCATATGCCTCTTGTGATTGGCTTACCAGACCCTGTTCAGTCCAGGACTGCCAGTGCATTACTGCTCCCAAACTGACTTTACATATTTATTTGACTTTTTTGTGTTAAACACATAATTATATGCAAAGAATAGTGCTATAAGCATTCTCTGATTGTATTTTTAACTGTAATATCCCTTGAAGATTTCTAAATTAGCGGTTATATTCTACTGATAAGACATTCCTTATTTAAAAAATAAAATAAAAATCACTTTGAAGAAGTGCAACCATCATTCTTTTTTGTTGTCCCAAGGTAACATAACATAGTAACATAGTAGATAAGGTTGAAAAAAAGACTGAAGTCCATCGAGTTCAACCTATACAAATCTAAAATACTTACAAAAAGCTCCAGTTAAGCTTAAATAACCCCATTAAAATGTGACCCATTTAATACTAGCAATCATATCCATGAATTTTGTTTGTATACAGAAACTTATCCAGACTATTTTTAAATGTATCTATGGTATTGGCATTCACTACCTCCTTTGGTAATGAGTTCCACAATTTTATTGCTCTCACAGTGAAAAAACGTTTCCGTTGCAGGAGATTAAATCTCCTTTCCTCCAACCTTAAATTATGACCTCTTGTCAGAAACAATTTTCTTGGAATAAACAGTGCTTCTGCCATCTCTGTATAGGGGCCTTGAATATATTTATATAAAGTAATCATGTCACCTCTCAAGCGCCTTTTTTCTAAAGAAAACAGACCCAGTTTGGCTAGCCTCTCCTCATAGGTTAATTTCTCCAATCCCCTTATTAGCTTTGTGGCCCTTCTCTGAACTTTTTCTAGTTCTGCAATATCTTTTTTAGCAATTGGTCCCCAGAACTGCACTCCAAACTCAAGGTGAGGTCTTACCAGGGCTTTATATAATGACAGAATTATGCTTTCCTCCCTTGAATCAATGCCTCTTTTAATACATGCTGTGTTTACATGGTGTATTCACACTATACCCTTGATTGCAAACGGACCGCAAAATAGATTAACAATATTTTGTGCTGACGCCGCTCAAATGTAAAATGTTAGTGCTCAAGTGAAAGCCTAGGCCAGTGATGGCTAAACCTTGGCACCTCAGATGTTTTGAAACTACATTTCCCATGATGCTTATGCACTCTCCAGTCTAGTTAAGCATCATGGGAAATGAAGTTCCGAAACATCAGGGGTGCCAAGGTAAGCCATCACTGGCTTAGGACATGCTCATTGCTAACATCTTGATGTCAGCACGAGTAAGTTACATTTTTCACACAACACAATTCTATGAGAATGCACTATCGCTCGAGTGCTAAGCTGAAGGTCAAATAGTAGTCTTCATTAATTTGTAAAGTATGCTATATATATATATATATATATATATATATATATATTATCCAATTAGCACGTGTTCCAGCACTCCAGCTTCAACTAATAATGAAGCCCCTGGGTGCAATCCTCAATGGATTGTAGATAAGAGCTAGGAAAGGGAGGGCACTCTCAGGATTTATATACATCAAAGTTAGTTTATTGTTTATAACAACAACGTTAGAAAGTCATAAGAATAGGTCGATGTTTCGGCTTACATAGAAGCCTTCATCAAGACAGATGAACAACTCACAACCCGGACTAGCAGCCGCACACAACACCACCACCAGCAAAACAGAATGTTTTGCCTTTGGTGTTGTGTGCGGCTGCTAGTTGCCGTTGTGAGTTGTTCATATATAGTTGTTCGTATATAAATCCTGAGAGTGCCCTCCCTTTCCTAGCTCTTATATATATATATATATATATATATATATATATATATATATATATATATATATATATATATATAATAGATGCAATAAATGTTTTAACAATGATGTAAAGGGATATGGTATATGACAAGGTGTTGAAGCTGCTATGACAGACTTTAAATGATCATTTGTTTTTAATTAGATTCCAACACATTTTAGAAGAAGCTTCACCATGATAGCATCTTTATTTCTATATTTAATCTTTATTTTCCAGTTTGACCTGAACCTCAAAAATACCGGCCATGTCATTTGAATACTGGCTGGGTAGTAACCTTACTTGTAATATGAGTGATGAATGCGCACCCTGTGCTATCCCTTGAAAGTATAGGGCGTATTTAAAAACAAACGTGGGCTACGTAAGATTCTCTGGTAAATCTTTTTTTTTTACCATTCTCTTCAAATACAAGATTTTGCGCTATTTTTAGTGCAGGGTCACGATACGGATAGTGCACCGGCGCTATCGATTTCTTTCAACTTCTAGGCCTGTATCGTATTAAAGTTTGAAGGCAGATTTTTTTTCTTATTTTTGTTGATGCAATATAGCATGTAAACCATTGAGGTACATTATCCCTTTAAAACAACTATTTACATGGAATATTGTGCATAAATTTCATAAAGAAATGAGGTAACAGAAGGGTGTTTAAGAACTGCATGAAAGGTAATATTGCCAAAACCCTTTTATGTGCAGGTCAATTTAACTGAAATTAAGTCTTACATGAAATGTGCTTAGTGCCTCCGAGTGCGCATTACAGTCATGAACTGCAATTACGGACTTGTAATAGGTGTTCAATGAGGCCCTGCGTAAAGCATGATCCGATGACCTTTTAATAGTAAACGAGGGAAAAGATATTACAGTACTAAAGTGAAAACAGTTGACCGAATGTGCGAACTTAACTCAACTTTGCTCAGTTCCTTTCATTTATACCTATTAGTGTTATAGAGCTTGAAGGAAGCACTAATACATAACATAAACCACTGTATATATGTGATGTTTTGCAAGTGAGGGCTAAAATTTTCTTTAACTTTATATCTTAAAAAACACCAACATCAGAGATACATATGCATAAGCGTGTGTATATGTATGTGTGTGTGTATGTATGTTTATATATATATATATATATATATATATATATGTGTGTGTGTGTGTGTGTATATATGAGTATATGTGTGTGTGTGTGTGTGTGTGTATATATGAGTATATGTGTGTGTATATATATATATATATATATATATATATATGTGTGTGTGTGTGTGTAATATGTATATATGAGTGTGTCTCTTGCTCTCTCTCCTATATATATATATATATATATACATATATATATATATATATATATATATATATATATATATATATATATATATATATATGTGTGTGTGTGTGTGTATATATATATATACACATACACACATATATATATAATACACAAAATAGCGCACTCTCACCTCAAAGTTCAGCTACCAGGGTGCAGGCAAGCAAAATGTATAATTCCAAAAAGGCCTGTACTCGCTGGATTTGTTCAAAAAGGTGCTTTAATGGCACATAAGAAAAACAGTAATGTTTCGGGGATCAAGCACCCCTTCATCAGACTAAGTGATGATGAAAGGGTGATTGATTTCCGAAACGTTACTGTTTTTCTTATGTGCTATTAAAGCACCTTTTTGCACAAATCCTGCAAGTGCATGTCTTTTTGGAATTTCTATATAAATTTAAACACACAGAGAAAGTCCAGCACTAGCTTACAAGCTCTCAGCTAAGATTAAAAGCAAAACTGGAAGAGTTAGTTACTGCATCTGGCCAAATGGGACAAGGCCAGGTATCACGTCAACGTCTCTTCCAAAACCAAGGTCTCTAGGGTGATTACATAAGTCTGTTAACCCTGACTTGTTCCCAGTTTGTTTGATTGAGAGCTTGCATTTGTATGACTGTATTAGGGACCCAGGTTTTGAAAGAGACCGTGGTACCTGGGCTTGTCCCATTTGGCCAGATGTGGTAACTAACTCTTTCATTTTTGCTTTTAATCTTAACTGAGAGCTTGTAGGTGAGTGCTGGATTTTCTCTGTGTGTTGTATTCATTTATTTTGTAATTTTCTCAATGGGCCTTGCACCCAGGCTTATCTGGGGTTAACTGCCTGTGACTCTGAGAGTTATGGAATGTGTACCTAGTCCAGTCTGAGAGTGCAGTCCCCTTCTGTCTATATGTGTATAGAGGTGGAAAATGTACATATGTGTGTGTGTATATATATATATATATATATATCTCAGTGATTTAACCCATTCATTGCCAAGAATACCACAAGCAGTAAATTAACCCTTGACTACTACAGACACATGGGAAACCCATCAAGAAATGGGACAAAATATACAACATATAGCAAGCTTTTAATGAACACCATTCTGTTATTTTGTGCTGAAATCTATGAATTAAACATCAGTTGCTACAATTTGCTTAATGTATTAATAAACAACCTAGAAATCATTTATAATTTCTGTTTTCATTTTCCTTATGAAATATTTTAATCCCCCTCCCCTCACTTTTCAAACTGCAGGATACTTAATAGGTTGTCATATTTGTAAAGTTTGAAATCCAATTTAAAGCAAAAATATGCAAAATCGGCTGTTTTAGCAAAGCAAATCATTGTTCATATTTCAAAAAATGAAAAGGGCACAACTACTAATTAACAGGAATTTATCATCAACTTAAAATCAAAAGATCTACAAGAAAACATCTGGAATAGATACATTTGTGAAAAACTGCTTGCTTTTCACATTTCTAATTTTTGATGATAACATCACCTAGTTCATAAAAAAAAATTGACGTTAAAGGAATATGAAACCTAAACATTTTCTTTTTTTATTCAGACAGAACATACATTATTTTAAAAGTTTACAATTTGTTTTTATTATCAAATTTGCTTTTGTTGCTATGATATTCTTTGTTGAAGAGCTATCTAAGTAGGCATCTGGAGCACTATATAGCAGGAAATAGCTCTGCCATCTAGTGCTCTTGCATATGGATAACATTCTTGCAAAACTGATGTCATATAGTGCTCCAGACACGTGCAGCCTGCTGAGCTTACGTTCCTGCTTTTCAACAAAAGATAAAGAGAACAAAGAACATTTGATACTAGAAATAAATTGGAAATCATTAAAGACATATTTTGGATTTTAATGTCCATTTAAAGGGCTATAATCCCTAAATGTTTAAACACTTGAAAGTGATGCAGAATAGCTGTTAAAAGCTGACTAGAAAATCACCTGAACATCTCTATGTAAAAAAGAAAGATATTTTACCTCAAAAGTCCCTCAGTAGCCACATCCCATTGTAAGGGACTTCTAAGCAGCAAATCAGTATGTCTGTCCCGGGACAGCTAAGGGGGTGAGCTTACGTGCACACTCATCTTATTTATTCAGTGTAAGGAAGTTTACAATGAAATCTCATGAGAGTTAAGTGAAATCTCATGAGATCACAGTAAAAGAGTTCATGACCCACTGCTGATGCTGATTGGCTGCTGTTCATTTCTTAATTTTTTTATTTTTTTTTACCTGCAGCTGGGCAGCAGCTGACTATAACTTTTTACATAGAACTTACTCTGCTGAGCTGAGGCAATTGTGAAGTAAAATATCTTTCTTTTTTACATAGAGATGCTCAGGTGATATTTTCCTATCAGCTTTTTACAGTTATACTGCATCAGTTTCAAGTGATTTAGCATATGAGTATTATGTCCCTTTAAATGTGCTCTTTCCCTAAATACAATGTTATTTTTGTTTTGCAGGCGGAAGATGAATACGTTTACTGGCCAAGTCGGGAAGAAGCGATGAACTGTGAGGCCTTTACAGTCACCCTTATAAGCAAAGACAAACTTTGTCTTTCAAATGAAGAGCAAATTATCATCCATGATTTTATTCTTGAAGCAACACAAGTAAGGCAATAAAATTAAATTGTTATGAACTATACAGAAAAGTACTTTTTAAAGCTTTAATAAAGTGTAAAAATGACATTCTTGAATTACTTAGACCATGGCATTTTTGCAAAGATGACACTGGAAGCCTATGAGCCAGATTTAGAGTGGAGCACAAATGTTTGCAAGCAAGCGATATCAGGTTTTCGTGATCATTTGCGCGCTGGTTAAATTGCACTGGTTTTGAAAGTAAACGTGATCACTTGAGCGTTATTCAAGTTAACGCTCATCGAGTTAGCTCGTACTCAGAGCTGTGGTTAACTGTTTCACAAAGCAAAAAAAGTCTCACAAAACACATAAATACATTACAAAGTATATATACACTCATAATAACAACATCTAATAAAAATAATTGCGAAAAAAAGTTGCACACAAAAGTTATAAGGGCTCAAAGATATGAGGTCTGAGGTGTTCGAATAAAAATGCAGCCAAATGGATTAACACTGAGATTCATATATATACAGATTTATATGTATGTATAGATATATGTCTATATATATGTCTATATATGTCTACATATGTATTTGTGTGTGTATATACTGTGTATGTATATATATATATATATATATATATTTAAAGTCATATATACACATATAAACACAAATACATATGTAGACATATATATATATATATATATATATATATATATATCAGTGCATTGAAGCCCTTTGCAGTTAAAGGGACAGTCAACACTCAAAATAAACTTGCTGGAATAAATTACTTACAACACGATTATTGCAAACATCCTTATTCGCATCTTCTATTCCAGACTGAATCGCTTTTAAAAAAAATAAAAAAATCTAACTGCCGTTTTAAGATAAAAATGGATCCCAAACTCTTCCTATGTCTACGTCACTCTCATGCTTATTCTAACTGCAAATCACATGAGTGTCGGCCACAACGACTCATGAACGTTCACGCCCAATTGCGCATACGTAATTTGTATGTTTCATCAGTAGCAGCCTCTTTATACACGGAACTGTGTAAAGGTTCCCTATTCAGCGACGGGCCGCCAGCGCAGCAGGCAACACTAAATAACATCCCCGCCTCTTACTGCAGTGAAAATAAAAAACGGACACTATGCGCATGCATCGCTTGTTATAATCTTTGGCGGGGACGAGAGGATTTGAAACTACCCCTTGGAAAGAAGACGATGAGGAGGAGTTATGGAGCGGCAGTTGGATTTTTTTACAAAGGTGATTCAGTCTGGACTAGAGGATGCGAATAAGGATGTTTGCAATAATCGTGTTGTATTTAATTTATTCCAGCAAGTTTATTTTCAGTGTTGACTGTCCCTTTAAGTAAATGAAAACATGTAAAATCATATTTATACAATATTTATTTTTAATAAAGTGTTTGTGTATTTACGGTAAATATTTCACATTCCAATGCTGTGCACATAGCCGAATGTATTCTATGTATTAATAAATAGATATTCCTATATATATCTGTATATATCTATACCTATATATAATAATATATACATTTTGTACCAAACTACCATCAGATATATATAGAAATATGTATTTATGAATAAACAGAACATATTCTTCTATGTGAAGAACATTGGAATGTGAAATATTCATCTCTTCTTGTCGGGTTAGCGCCCTTGAGAACATGAGTAGGGTATTATAATTTTTTTTCTCCATTGACTTCTGTGGAGGAATAGGTTATCGTCCATGCAATATTCTAATTGCGCTATAAGTAAGCTGTTTACGTGCATCAGGTTAGTGCGAGAGTGATAACTCTTTACTTTCAACTCGTAATATAAGCGCAACCCGACTCGCGCAAAAAGTTTACTTCTAGAGCAATTAGCACTCTAGTGAAAGCCCTAAATAGCACTCCACTTGTAATCTGGTCCAATGCATGTAACACAGTGGTCATCCCTCTGTTTCCCACCACCACACTGCCTGGGCCCATCTCTCCTCCTTCCAACCCACTCATTGTATCCCTGACCCTGCTGACTACATGCTCTTACTTACCCATGATCCTATCTGGAGCACACCCTGATCCTGCCCTGCTTGTGCGACCCCACCCACAAAGCAACTGTGAGCCGCCTGGAAGTGTTATCCCCAGAGGTAATTTCTAGAGACACTACTTGTGCTTAACCCCCAACAAAGGGCTTAAACACATAGTTAAGTTACCGATTGAGAGTTGCAGAGAACTGCTAGTCCTGAAAAGACGCAGCTGGTGAGTTATGCGGAATCGGTAATCGCACAATTACAGCTGTGTTTTTCTCAGGCGCTGCAAACCCTTGAGGCTTTGGGTGGAACTTAAACTGTGTTTAACTCCTTTGCAGACTTTGGGGGTCAGTAGTTCTTAAAAAAACATGCTCCAACAAAATACAGCTTTTTGCACTACCGTAGTGCATTGCTGTGCCTGAGATTACCTAGGTATGCTTTTCATCAAGTGAACAAAGCAAATTAGATTTTACATGTCACAATACAGCTTGTACATGTAAACTAAAGGAAGTTTCAATCCTTTCCCGATGGGACTTATTCGTCAACATCGGAACTGTAAACAAATAAGTAAAAATTGAAATCACGAGATCGTTCATGCAGTTGTGTGATATTAATGAAGGGATTGGGTCGGGGGGAGTGCCTATGGCGCTAGGCACGCCCTCCATCCCACAATCCTATTTACAAAGAGGTTATGGTTTCAGGGTAGCCAAACAGCTAGGACATTCCATGCTGTCCTAACGGCGCTAAAGCCCAGCGCAGTTAGGACGGCATGGAACGTCCTAATGGCGGGAAAGAGTTAAATCATTTTTAATACTTTTGTATACACATACCAAAGACACAGGTGAAGAAGATTGTGACTTACAACAGATTTTATTAAAAGTAGTCATTAGTGAAAAATATATGCATTGCTATGACAAAACTAAATGTTTTTTTAAAAAATGTATGTAGAATTCAATAGTCCTACTATTATGCAAAATGATCTTACATTTCTTACAACAAATATGTCTTGTTTTTGTTTTTTCTTTAGGATGATTACGTTTTGGAAGTGCGCCACTTTCAGTGTCCGAAATGGCCTAATCCTGACGCACCACTAAGCAGTGTATTTGAACTGATTAATGTAATCAAAGAAGAGGCCCTAACTCGCGATGGACCGACCATTGTACATGATGAGTATGTGTTCAGAAACACGTTAAAGAACATATAATTTACATTTTTTTCTATTATGTATATCAAAGAGAAGCTGTTGAGCATGTTAAAAACATTCTTTGCAAGAAAAGGTTAAAGCTGTTTAAATGGAAAATAAGACTCTATTGCTCATTGTTTGATAGGGACAACTCCCACAATATATATATATATATATATATATATATATATATATATATATATATATATATATATATATATATATGTATATATATATATATATATATATATATATATATATATATATATATATATATATATATATATATATATACATATACATATATACACATACACACACACACACACACACACACTATAGCTTGTAATTTCCAGTTTTTACTAGTCCCTATAGTGGAACTTAATATTGTAAGGCTAATCTTTGCTTTTAATTTTTCAAAAGTTAAAAAACACTGCAATTCTCTTTTTTTATATGGAATAGGAAAAACGTTTTTCGTTCATTCCTTCGTTTTTTTGTTCTTGCTTTCGTTTGTACTTTCATTAGTTTTTTCTTTTGTTCGTTCTCTCTTTCTTTTTCGTTATTTTGTTTGTTCTTTCTTTCTTATCTCTCATCTTCTCCTCTCCCCCAACACCATTTGTATTTCACCCTTGTCAATTACTTCTTTCTCTCTTCTACGACTTCTTTCTAGCTTTTCCTCTCTCTCTTCCCTTCTACCTTCCTCTATCACTCCCCTACTACCCTCTTCTCCCTTCTCTCTCACAGCATTTTTTTTCTTCTATATCTAACTCACCCCCCTCCTTTTCCCTTTGTCTATCTACAATTCCCCTCAATGGTTACTGTTCTCCTTATTCCTACTCTCTCTGCTTTCTACATCCCCTGTGTCTTCCCTCTTGTTCTCCTCTCTGCTGTCCTCCTGTGGGGATTCTAGTTCCTGCTATAAGCCAATGGGTATTTGCAGGAAGTACCTATTAGCCTATGAACATTAGCAGGAAGTACCTATTAGCCTATGAACATTAGCAGGAAGTACATATTGGCCTATGAACATTAGCTGGAAGTACCTATTAGCCTATGAACATTAGCAGGAAGTACATATTGGCCTATGAACATTAGCAGGAAGTACCTATTTACCTATGAACATTAGCAGGAAGTACATATTGGCCTATGAACATTAGCAGGAAGTACCTATTAGCCTATGAACATTAGCAGGAAGTACCTATTTGCCTATGAACATTAGCAGGAAGTACATATTGGCCTATGAACATTAGCAGGAAGTACCTATTAGCCTATGAACATTAGCAGGAAGTACATATTGGCCTATGAACATTAGCAGGAAGTACATATTGGCCTATGAACATTAGCAGGAAGTACCTATTTGCCTATGAACATTAGCAGGAAGTACATATTGGCCTATGAACATTAGCAGGAAGTACCTATTAGCCTATGAACATTAGAAGGAAGTACATATTGGCCTATGAACATTAGCAGGAAGTACCTATTGGCCTATGAACATTAGCAGGAAGTACCTATTAGCCTATGAACATTAGCAGGAAGTACATATTGGCCTATGAACATTAGCAGGAAGTACATATTGGCCTATGAACATTAGCAGGAAGTACCTATTTGCCTATGAACATTAGCAGGAAGTACCTATTTGCCTATGAACATTAGCAGGAAGTACATATTGGCCTATGAACATTAGCAGGAAGTACCTATTAGCCTATGAACATTAGCAGGAAGTACCTATTGGCCTATGAACATTAGCAGGAAGTACATATTAGCCTATGAACATTAGCAGGAAGTACATATTAGCCTATGAACATTAGCAGGAAGTACCTATTAGCCTATGAACATTAGCAGGAAGTACCTATTAGCCTATGAACATTAGCAGGAAGTACATATTAGCCTATGAACATTAGCAGGAAGTACATATTGGCCTATGAACATTAGCAGGAAGTACATAAATTACACCACTGTATTTGTTTCAATTCTAATTGAATCCACTTTTGCTTTACATTTTTAGGGCTAGATTACAAGTGGAGCGCTAATTTATTCCATGCCATAAAACGGGCAAGTTTGTCCTTTTACGGGCACGTGATAAATAATAAAACATCTGGTTAATTTTCAAAATATCCCCCTATTGCTCCCAAAATAAAGTGTATTGTAGGTTTTTATTTAAAAAAAAAAATAGCTTATTTTTTTAATAAAAACAAACTGCACAAAGCAGTTTCAGGGGTAAATTTTGCGGGTGTGAGAAAAAAAACGGCACTGAAAAGTGCATTTACATTGCGATCTATGGGGACTATGTGCTCCCTGTAAATCTATATGTATATGAATAAATACATATATATTTATGTGTTAATATGTTTATATACCCTTATAAACACATAAATATATATTATCTATTCATATACATATATATTTAACTCTTTAGCCCATCGCTGCTCTACTTATCCCCTTCGCTGCGTTAGGTTCTCATGCCGTGAGGCACAAGGCTCCCATTGGAGCCTATGTAAGCAAAGCTTCCACCTAACTTGTAATACTAGAGCACACACAAAAGCAATATTTTGCACTCCACTTGTAATCTATCCCTTAATGGGGTAAGAAAAAAAGCATTCAATATGTTTAGGTGCCTTTTTCATTTAGATGACAGAAAATGTTTGAGTATAGTGTCCTTTCAAGTTTTTCTTTAATACCTTTTGGAAATAAATGTATCCCAGTTCAGAAATTATTGCTGATACGGATTATGCAGAACACAATTATATTAAAAGCTTGCACAATTTAACAGCATAATTGCATTTCTTAGGAAATATTACTTTTGTTTTACCAGGTCAAGGATATTATCACTTTTATAAATTTTTGCTTATAAACATTCTTCCATGTTATGTTATTTATAACCACAATAACGAATTCGCTGATCAGTAAATTGCATTTTGGAATATTTATTGTACATTATGGCACTTTTTTTTCTTCTTTCTCTCCTTAATGAACATTAGTATTTTTTTAATTATCAATTAAAAAAATATACCAGTAGCTGAAAATAAAATAACCCCCCTCCAATGAAGAAAACTTAGCAAGTATATGAGTTAAAACCAAAAGTAATTGCATTCATAGATTAATCTGCAAAATATGAATCAGAAATCCTTAAAGGGATAGTAAACTCAAAAAATATTTAATTTTTTTATAAAACATCATTAAGTATTATACATATTTACAATAAGTACCTATTAAAAGTTTCCTGTCCTTTTCTTGTTATTTCTAAAACAAATTCCATATTTCGCCAAACCCAGTTTTTCCTCATTCTGCATACCCTATAAAGATGTTCTACCTAGGTAGAAACATCATGGTGGCCCGCATGCGCATATAACATATTTTCTGAGTAACGCATGCGCATTTTGGTTCCCCTCAGTTCTTCTGTGGCACGTCATCAGAAAGCAGGGTAGACAGCTCTCAGCGCTGAAGAGACCCCTCGGACCCCAGCTACTGAAATCATTTGTGTTATTAATGACAACCAGCTGCATGTCAGCAGTCACTTCCTGCAGTGCTCAAAATCACAAACATTATACAATTACACTACACACTCCTTAGCACTGCACCACCTTATATCAGTATCTCTATATTTACTATTAGACATTGGTGGGCGTGGCACACCAGAGCGTCTCAGCGCTAAGCGCTGAAGATTCACTGCTGGCTGAAGGTGATTGTTCTAACGATCAAAATAAGAAGTCCAATGTTTTGGAACTTGCATTATCACAGCCTCCATGCTAGCCCAGCTTCACCCAGCCGTCAAACAGCGCAAAGATTCACAGAGTTAGCCGGCTCCCCTCAGCATTACTCTCAGCCTCAAACACACAAAAGTGACTCCGGACTTCATATAATAAAGTTTTTCTATATGAAGTCGGGAGTCACTTTTGTGGGTTTGAGGCTGAGAGTAATGCTGAGGGGAGCCGGCTAGCTCCGTGAAGTTTGACGGCTGGCGGCGGGGCTGGGGGAAGCTGGGCTAGCATGGAGGCTGTGATAATGCAAGTTCCAAAACATTGGACTTCTTATTTTGATAGTTAGAAAAATCACCTTCAGCCAGCAGTGAATCTTCAGCGCTGAGACGCTCTGGTGTGCCACGCCCACCAATGTCTAATAGTAAATATAGAGATACTGATATAAGGTGGTGCAGTGCTAAGGAGAGTGTAGTGTAATTGTATAATGTTTGTGATTTTGAGCACTGCAGGAAGTGACTGCTGACATGCAGCTGGTTGTCATTAATAACACAAATGATTTCAGTAGCTGGGGTCCGAGGGGTCAGTGGAATCACAATCTGTCACTGGGGGGGGGGGGGGGTCAGGGGTCACATTGTCAGGATCCCCATTAACCCTGTCATTGCTGTGGCTCTGGAGTAGCAGAAAACATTTGTCAATGTTACATGAATACACTGAGATTAGCCAGGAAATAAAAATGTCACTGTGATGACCTATTGAGTCGTCCATTACCGGCCCCTTTACCAAACCACATCATTAATAACTTATTACTTTAAGAATAAAGAAACATACTCGTATATCGTGGTATAAAATTCTGGCCACAGCCTGTTTATTAATTTAACATAATTTAAATAACCAAATCAATAAATAAACGAAGTGCAATAACAAAACAAAATAACAATAATAACAATAACCCAACTCTCAATGCGCTAGCATCACTGTACTCCCTTTTTCTTAACCCCCCACCCCAAGGGGTTAAAATTCATCATCACCACTACTAGACCAGGCCGTCTTTTTCTCAGGACTTCGCAAGGCGCTAAGTCCGTTCCAACCACCAAATACCAGCTCCAAGGGACCCCGTGCCCAAGGAGCCAATTACCTAGCTCTCCCCACCCATTGGGAGGCTAACCACCAACCACTTCTTGCCTTGGTCTGCCAATTGATGATGCTAGCACACCGCCCTGGCCCCTAGGCCATTGCACCCTCACAATCCTATTAACTTAACATTACTTTTCTTTGGGGAGGGAGGGAGGGACAATCTTCGGGAGCTGCTTCCGCGACCAGGTAAATTCAGGAACTGCCTAGCCTCGCCCTGGTCTTCGCACGTCACTTCCTGTCTGAGCTCCGCCCAGCGACCGGGGCCTTCTCCTCCCATCCGGTCAACGGGCCCCTCCTCCTACATGCCTTACGCCTCCGGGGCCCACCCATGACCTATTGAGTCGTCCATTACCGGCCCCTTTACCAAACCACATCATTAATAACTTATTACTTTAAGAATAAAGAAACATACTCGTATATCGTGGTATAAAATTCTGGCCACAGCCTGTTTATTAATTTAACATAATTTAAATAACCAAATCAATAAATAAACGAAGTGCAATAACAAAACAAAATAACAATAATAACAATAACCCAACTCTCAATGCGCTAGCATCACTGTACTCCCTTTTTCTTAACCCCCCACCCCAAGGGGTTAAAATTCATCATCACCACTACTAGACCAGGCCGTCTTTTTCTCAGGACTTCGCAAGGCGCTAAGTCCGTTCCAACCACCAAATACCAGCTCCAAGGGACCCCGTGCCCAAGGAGCCAATTACCTAGCTCTCCCCACCCATTGGGAGGCTAACCACCAACCACTTCTTGCCTTGGTCTGCCAATTGATGATGCTAGCACACCGCCACCAACTGGGAAGACACCTCTTCCCCAGTTCCCCCACCAATCACATCAGCAATTGGAGTCTTTCCCGAATGGCTAGGATGAAAAGCCGTAAACCAAATTCGTTCAGGTGAACACCATCCTGTAGGTAAAATTCACCTTTTCCCACGTCCTCTAGGTCTCCATGATGGACCACTGCCCCATTAATCTTCTTCATAAATGCTGTGACCAATTTGTTCACTTTCCGCCTACTATTATCCAACCTAGCCTGGTCCCATGCTGTTCTCCAATGTAAGCGCGGGACCATTGTGGACCAAACGATCCTTATCCCGGGAAATAATTCTCGTAATCTTGACATATCTCTCTTAATCCTCCTGACCAGCTCTTTTTGTGGCAGAGACCCCAGATCGTTTCCACCGGCATGAATGACCAATACGTCAGGACGTGTAAATTGTTTGGTATACCCGACGACAGAAAAAACGACTTGGTCCCATCGCAGGCCCCGAATCCCGAACCACCGGAGAACCGCTTTTTCTTTCGGAATACCTAGCTGCAGGCCGTCTTCCTTGTACCCTGCCGCCCTTCGAGCCCAATAAATGAAAGAATGGCCCACTAACCAGACCTGCAGCGGCTCTGTGAGACAAGAGGAGGAGGGGGGGGGGGGGAACACATGATTATAGCAACAGATGAGGACGGACGTAAGTCCGATAACACTTAGATGACCATCTCCCCACCCCTTTTACCACTCCCTCCCCCAATCCCAGAGCGGCTGCCTCGGTTGCTGCGCCTATCCTAAAGGAATGTGAACCAAATTCCCCCGGATTGAATCCTGCCGTGTCTAATGCCCTACCTAACACCCTCCGGAATTGAAATTGTGATAAAGCCTCGCTATCCTTATGCAACAGCAATGACCCTCCCATCTTTGGTCTAATTGCCAAAAATTCTTGCAATGCCCTACACGGACACAACTCCACTCCCGTGGGATACAACCTCACCGTTTTGCCCTTTCCTCCTTGATCAGTTTTTGACCGTTTCAAGAATATGGACACATGTGAGTCCGTCACCTCGATATCACAAATACCCACTCCACCTTGCGCACTCTTAGAGCAACTTATCAATTCTGATATCCGGAATGCTCCGAAGAAGGCCAACGCAAAGGCCGTTTGGAAAAGTATTGTTTCATACTCGGATTTACACACAACCTTCAGTACTCTCCAAAGATGTGCCAGTAAGGAAAAGGAAATCGGCCTTCTACTATCCGCCCCACTTCTTTTTTTCTTCAAACCTCTCACAATTTGCCTGACGCAAAACATCTTGGTGATATCGACCATCCCCATCAACTTAAATCTGAAGGCTAATGCCGTCAGCCTTTTTTCAATAGCGGAGGGGGATAAACCACACCCCTTCCACTGCCATATCCATTTCAACAAGAGGTTCTGACACCCTTGTCCGCCCTCTGTGACTCCCTGCTGAACTAGCAAAAATTCCCACTCTCTCCAAATCTTTTCGTATGCTCTCCACGAACTCGGGGCCAGTGAAGATTTTACCACATCTGCCAATCCCCCGAGCCAAGGCTCCATAGATGTTCTGGAACTTCCTTCCCCAACTTGTCTGCCCCCGGAGCCAGCTCCCGAAAGCGCTGCCACTGAAAACGAGAGAGTGCGTCAGCTACTGAGTTCTGCACCCCAGGTATGTGTTTTGCCCTGACCAAGATGTTCAATTTCATACACTGCAGCACAAAAACCCTCAACAGCCGTATCACCGCCTGCGAGGATGATGACAAACTATTAATTGCAGCCACGACACCCATGTTGTCCGTGAACAACAGGAGCGACTTGTCCCGAAGTTCACTGCTCCAAACAAACAATGCTACCAAAATCGGAAAGAATTCTAGGAATACCAAGTTTGTTATCAATTCACTCGCAAACCATTCTGTTGGCCACGCTGCCGCGCACCATTCGTTGCCAAAAACTGCCCCAAAGCCTTTACTCCCTGCAGCATCAGTCACTAGCCCACGCTCCTCACCCGATATTCTGGGTGGCTGAATCAACGCAACCCCATTGAAATTCTCCAGAAATACTTTCCATACCTTGAGATCTTTCTTAAGGGGCGACGTCAGCCGTATGAAATGATGCGGCTGTTGAATGCCCGCTGTCGCCAATGATAGCCTGCGACAGAACACCCTACCCACTGGAATGATCCGGCATGCAAAGTTTAGCTTGCCGATCAAGGACTGCATTTGCACTAGTTGCACTTTTGAAACTGACAAGAATTGTAAGATGATGCTTGCTAGGTCCTGCACCTTATCCTCCGGGAGCCTGCACTCCATCAATCTAGAATCAATCGTAATGCCTAGGAAATTCAGCTTTGTCACCGGACCCTCAGATTTTTCCATTGCAATGGGTACTCCAAAATCTTCCGCTACTCTGTAAAAAACATCTCTCAACCTTTCGCAAACTGTGGTCCCCTCGGGACCCACAAATAGAAAATCGTCCAGGTAATGTACCACCGACGAAAATCCAGCCTGCACCTTGACCACCCATTCCAAAAAAGTGCTAAAACTCTCAAATAATGCACATGCTATGGAACATCCCATGGGCAGGCATAGGTCCACGAACACTTTCTCCTCAAAACAGCACCCCAGCAACTTGTGTGAGATTGGGTGCACTGGGAGTAACCGAAAAGCCGATTCGATGTCAACTTTTGCCAACTGCGCTCCATTTCCTGCCGCCCTAACCATAGCCACCGCCGAGTCAAATGAGGCATATTTTACTGATGCCAGTTCAGGTGGGATCCCCTCATTCACTGAATTACCCTTCGGGAAGGATAGGTGATGTATCAGCCTAAATTTTCCAGGATCCTTCTTAGGGACCACTCCTAACGGAGATAGCCTTAATCCTGGAAAAGGCGGGGCGTCAAAAGGACCCGCCATCCTACCCAGTTCCACTTCCTTCCCCAATTTTTCTCTCACCACCTGCGACCATTCCCTAGCCGATTTCAAATTGCCCACAAAATGGTCAGAACCTCCAACCGATGGAATGATAAAACCAAACCTAAATCCATGTAATAACCTTGCCGCTTCCTCCCTGCAGCCCCATCTACTGGCGTAATGACCTAGCCAGGGCTCCATCTTTTCCACCCTGATTGGGGACACCCCCTTCTTTAGGGGACTCGGCTTTCCAACCAACTTTTCCTTTCCTGAAACACTTGGCAGAGGCGTGGGCCCCGCCACAACCTGAGCATTCGTGTCGAAACTTACACGAAGTTCCCCATTTACACTGCCCTTCATTGTATGCAAAGCAGAAACCTTTCCTGCTCGCGGACTGCGATGTGGAAGTAGCTGTGGCCGGACTGCCGGCCCCCGACCGAAAGGACTGCACCGATCTCAGTGGCGTCATGATTTTTAACCAAAGCCCCATGTCCCGGTCATCCCACCTCATCGCAGGCTTTACTGCCATCCTCTGACGAAACTGTTCGTCGTATGTCCACCACGCCATACCCCCGTATGTGCGCTGGGCTGCTGCGATCTCGTCTAGATAACAGTACATGGAAGCTCCCTGTTCTGGAAACCTCTCTGACATAACACTAGCGTAAATCACGAAAGATTGAAGCCAATTGGAAAAGGTTTTAGGTAGCTTCCTATATCGCCTCTTTCTCTCGTCTTCCTCTTTTTTAACGCTGTCTTTTTTGGGATCATCTGTTACTTCAAAAGACTGTTCCAAAGGAAGCAAAGAGAACAACTCTATATATTCCCTGGACCATACCCTGCCCCTAACCTCCTTTGTTAAATGCAGCCCTAACGGACCAATCGAGCATAAGCATGACCTAGCCATGGCTGTATCCGCCACTCGGAGCTCCGAGGGTTCGGCCCCCCCTTGTTGCCCTACCGAAGGTGCCATCGCTACTACCTCCCCATTGCTGACTACTGCTGCATCCGTTTGTGGCCCCACATTTTGCCTAGCCACCGTCACCATCGTCCCTTCAGCCCCATTCGGGGCCCATGCCCTCTCCAGCGGCAACTGTGTACTCGCGGGTACAGCTGAAGCCTCAACTGACCGCAACAGCGCCCTCAACCCTTCAACCAACTGCCTGGATACTGTATCACTACTTGCCCCTTCCCCCTTTCGCTGTGACGAAGAAAAACTCTCACCTGCCAAAGCCGTCACCGCCGGCACTTCCGTCTGCGGCGGACCCCCACACTGTGATCGTCTCTCCCCTTGATCATTTTCTGCTGGCCCTTTGTCCTGATGGTGAACCTGTAATATATCAACTGCATGACCCCCGGCAAATGGTCCCGTATTGATTTTTGGTATTGCGTCGCTTGCCCGACTTAGTGTGTTTACCACCCGCTCCCTGACAACACTTTTTGCCATAATTCTGTTTTGTGCTATACCTCTCCTATTCTGTGTCACACTCCCCCTCCCTTTGCTGGCCGTCCTGGCCGTACCTCCCCTCTGCCCCAGAGGGCTCCTCCCCAAAACTCTACTCCTAACCGCCTCCCCCACCCGGTGTAGAACATAACCCCCCCTGTCCCTTACCCCACTACCCCTGTTTGCGTAGCCACTTACCATTCCGACCCGAGAGGGCTGCTCACTGTATGTCTCTTCACCCGTGTCCAGCTGTATAGTGTCCGTCCACGATTCTGCTAGGCGGAAAGGCTCGTCCTCGCCGCCGTCCCTGAATTCTCTATCTTGTAACCTGGACACCATTGCATCTGTTAAATATATAACCTGATTGTTACTCATATCCAACCTTTTTTCCAAAGCTTGCCCCACATTTTTTTTGACATCTGATCTTCCATGTAAATTAATTTCTTTACCCTGCTCCCGCCCGCTTGTATGGTAACTATCCCCCCTATGGTCAGGGGACGGGGGAATCATGTCTTCCCCGTCTGAAGAGCTAGGGAATTCCTCAATGCACACCGGTTCGCTATATACACTCGGGTTGTATTTTTTATTGCTGCCCCTCCCACTCCCACGGCCCTTAAGGGGGCGGGATGCCCTGTGCCAGTGTTGACTTGTCCCACTCGCCACCCTGCTTCCCCCACTGGACCTCTCCCTTTCGGAATGACCATTACCGTCATTAAGCATTTCTCCCCCCTCCCCATCATCATTGAATAATATTGGGCTCTTTTCCCTACCTACCTCTTCCAAAACTGTCTCTGCAAGTGAAACGGCACGGGCCGCCGTGCCCCTCAAAGCCACATGTTGCCCCCTTATGTTTACACTCCCCTCGCGCGCCGCCGGAACGACCCTGTGTTGCCCCTCCCTATGCTCTCCCAGCTGGGTGCCTGCTTTATTAGCTACTATGGGTTCCCGCTGCGGCCCCGCCCTTAATTCTTCCGGCTGCCTATCTCCCGCTTGCAAAGGAAGCCCCGCTGTGCTATACTCCGGATCCATTTCCCGCCTTCTGTCCTGCATGCTCTCCGTGTCTCCTGCTCCCCGGCTGCCTGCTTCATTACCCCCAGTGCCATAACTATTATGCTCCGTTCCCCCCCCCCCCCCTCGCCACTGTCCCTTCCCCCCCTGTACAAAGAGGCCCCCCTGGGCCGTTGGCATTAACCCTGCTCATACCTGCTGATGGCCTTTTTTTCTGTGCCTCCACCTCTGCCTCTACCATGAGCCGCCGAGTGTCCCCCACTGCCCTTGCCTGTTCGACCGCCACACTCCCCGACTTCTTACCCGGCCTCGCCTCTCTGCTTGGACTCCGTCTGCGCCGCGTCCCTTGTGGCCTGTGCTCTGGGCTGAGCCGATTGGGAGGCCGTGTCTGTCGCACCGGTCTGGATCTTGGAGCCACTTCACCATCCTCCACTCCGCCTTCTTCTTCGCCCAGGAGCCTGACGATCCGGTCCTGTATCCAAGAAGAGCCTTTCTCCGCTGCTGCTGACCGGATCCTCGCCAGCAAATCTTCGATCTCCATCTTCAATTCCCGATTCTTCTGCTGGACAATCTTCGGGAGCTGCTTCCGCGACCAGGTAAATTCAGGAACTGCCTAGCCTCGCCCTGGTCTTCGCACGTCACTTCCTGTCTGAGCTCCGCCCAGCGACCGGGGCCTTCTCCTCCCATCCGGTCAACGGGCCCCTCCTCCTACATGCCTTACGCCTCCGGGGCCCACCCAATCTCTGTGGTGTTTGACGGCTGACAGTGGGACTGGGGGAAGCTGGGCTAGCATAGAAGCTGTGATAATTTATGTTCCAAAACATTCACCTTCAGCCAGCCTGGCTATGAATATTAAAATGTAATGGGCAGAACACGTCCCTATTGGCTGGGGCACGGAAATAATTTACATAAACCCTGCCTATTTTTATGGGAGGTCTTTAATGCTCATTTTACAGAAATTAAAAAGTTAAAGCAAACATATTTAGAAGCTTCATTTCAGTAAAAAAAAGTAGGTTTATTTTATAACATATGTTTATATAATTATAATAATGACTTATTTTCTTAATATTTTACAAAGATTTCTAACCCTTTAACTTGCATTGTATTATTTTGATAATTTTGTGTCTTAATTTGTTTGCAGTTATCAAATTCTTCTCTAAAAATGTGCAAGTCATTAGCGTTCACGCCATATGTTACCAGATTGTAAGCAACCTATATTTAAAAATTATCTGGGCCATTTCCATGCAAATTCTACGTTCTTAACTTGGACAAATGTGACTCTTATGTATTCACGGAAAGCTTAGATAAGGATCTATTTATTTCTCAAAAGTATACGCGCTTGAGAAGAGAAACAGGATTACCTAGGGTATACAGCGATAATAATTTGTTGAGTGTTTTATGAGACTTTTATTTATATGAGTTAATTAGAGCACAATGTTAATATGTTGTAACACAAAGGATGTGTCCCTGCTTTGAGATTTGAATACATAAAAGAATGCAGGTTTTGTATTGTATTAAATCAAAGATATCTAAAATGCACAATTATGTCAATGCACAAAAATTGGGTGGTAGACAATTATGCCTAGGATAACTAGCTGCACTTATAAGTGTTTAAAGGGACATTAAACCCAAAAATTTTCTTTCATGATTGAAGTAGAGAATACAATTTTAAACAACATTCCAATTTACTTCTATTATCTAATTTGCTTCATTGTTTGGATACTGTATCCTGTATTGAAGAAATAGCAATACACATGGGGGAGCCAATCACATGAGGCATCTATGTGCAGCAACCAATCAGCAGCTACTGAGCCTATCTAGATATGCTTTTCAGCAAAGTATGTCAAGAGAGTTAAAAAAAATTAGATAATAGAAGTAAATTAGAAAGTTGTTTAAAATTGCATACTCTTTCTAAATCTCGAAAGAAAAAATGTGGGTTTCATGTCCCTTTAAATTAGTGGTAAAGGGTTGATGTTGATACTATCCCCACAGCTCTTGGGGGAGGGGCATTTTTGGCTCCATAAATTAACAAATTCATAAACAGATTTAAAGGGATACTAAACCCAATTTTTTTAAATGATTCAGATAGAGCATGCAATTTTAAAGGGACACTCAAGTCGAACTTAAACTTTCACGAATCAGAAAGAGCATGCAATTTTAAACAACTTTCCAATTTACTTCAATCAATAAAATCTGCACAGTCTTTTTATATTTACACTTTTGGAGTCACCAGCTCCTACTGACCATGTGCAATACTTCACAGGATATAGGTATATGCATTTGTGATTGGCTGATGGCTGTCACATGATACAGGAGGGGGGAAATAGACATAACTTTGAAATTTCTCAGAAAATGGTCTACTACTTAATTGAAGTTCAGACTCAGTGCTATTGTATTGTCTTTTTATCTTGCATTTGTTGATTATGCAAATCTACTGTATTTACATGTCTTCTAAGCAACTTTCTAATTTACTCCTATTATTAATTATTCTTCATTCTCTTGCTATCTTTATTTAAAAAGCATGAATGTAAAGCTTAGGAGTCGTCCCATTTTTGGTTCAGAACCTGGGTTATGCTTGCTTATTGGTTAGCCAAATGTAGCCACCTATAAGCAAGCGCTATCCAGGGTACTGAACCTAAAATGGGCTGGCTCCTAAGCTTTACATTCCTGCTTTTTAGGTAGTAAGAGAACGAAGAATAATTAATAATAGGAGTAAATTAGAAAGTTGCTTAAAATTGCATGTTCTATCTGTATCATAAAATAAAAATATTGGTTTTAATATCCCTTTAAAATATAAATGGATTGAGAAATAAATATTTTTAAATTTGGTGGTCTATGGAATATAATGGGTTCTCCTTAATTGGACTTGAAACCCCCCAAAAAATATTTTATAATTTAGATGGAACATATGTTTTTAAACAAGTTTCCATTTTACTTCTCTTATCAATTTTGTTTCATTCTCTTGGTATCATTTGTTGTAGGAGCAGCAATGCACTTTTGAGAACTAACTGAACACATCAGTAAGCAAATGAAAAGAGGCCACATGGGGCCACTAAATCAGCAGCTAGCTCCCACCTCCAGAATCTACCTATTATTATCATTTATTTGTATATCGCCACCAAATTCCGTAGCGCTGGGTACAGTGATAGGGGTATACAATGACAAAGATTTGTGATAAAATACAAAACTAAACAAATCTAGTACAGGGAGGAAGAGGGCCCATCTCCGGAGAGCTCACAGTCTACAGGTTTAGGGTGCATAAGGTTGGGGGTAGCTTGTCACATCGGTTGTAGTTGCAGCAGTGAGTCCCGCAGTTCATGTATTAATTTGGTTAGGGTGAGGGATGGAGTAGATATGGTAAGCCTCTCTGTAAAGGTGGGTTTTCAAGGAGCGTCTGAAGCTATACAAGGTTGGAGACATTTTTATGGAGCGGGGTAGAGAGTTCCAGATGACAGGAGCAGCACGTGCAGTGTCTTGGAGGCGCGAGTGGGACGTAGAGATAACTGGAGTGGAGAGACGTAGGTTAGAGGTTGACCAAAAGGGACGGGATGGGGAATATTTTACGATGAGAGAGGAAATATAGATTGTTGAGTGCTTTGTAAGTAAGGGTTAATACTTTAAATTGTATTCTGGGGTGTATGGGGAGCCAGTGTAGAGACTGGCAGAGCGGAGCAGCTGATGTAGATCAGCGAGTTAGGTGGATGAGTCTAGCAGAAGCATTCATAATAGATTGGAGGGCGGAGAGACAGTGTTTTGAAAAGGTATTCTTTTCAATAAATGATACCAAGAGAGCTAAGCAAATGAGATAATAGAAGAAAAAAAGAAAGTTGTTTAAAATGGTATGCTCTATCTTAATCAAGAAAGAGAAAAAATTGATTGTGTTTCTTTAAGCACTTTGCTCCTTCTGATTGGCAAGGTCCATACAGAGTGAAGCATACATATATATATATGTTATCACTTTGTCAGTGTGAAAAACTGAGTTTTCATATCCATAATAGGCACCAGGTTTTGTGTAATACATTATTTTTATTTATAAAGCGCCAACATATTCCGCAGCACTGTCCATGGGTACAATTTATTTAAGTAAAACAATGATACAACACTTGCAAGAGATAAAACTAAATTTGTCAAACAAATACAGGAGGATTTGAGGTCTCTATTCCAGTGGAAACTTACAAACTTGAAGAATAGAAGGATGAGATACAGGAGTGTGAAAATTATGATAATACAGAGTTAGATGAGGGTAGTTATTAGATAAGTGTAATTCATTTGTTACTGAGTTGGGTGGTAGGTTTCCCTGAACAAAACTGTCTTTAGGGAACTTTTAAAAGAAGGCAGATTAGGGCAAAATCTGCGAGGGAGAGCGTTCCAGAGGGTAGGTGCTGCATGAGAGAAGCCCTGCAGTCTAGCAGGAGAAAAGGTGATAATCGAAGATGTAAGGAGCAGGTCATTGTTGTATCTGGAGTAAATTTGTTGATTTGTGAGGACAAGTAGTGGGTAGCTGTTTTGGTAAGTTTTTCGTATGCCATGATGAGAATTTTGAATGTATTTCTGCTGTGAATGGAGAGCCAATGAAGGGACCTGAAGAGAGGTGCAGCAGAGCAACTGGAAAGGGGGGTTATCCTGGCAGAGGCATTTAGGATGGATGGAAGAGGGGGGAATCAGGAGAAAGAAAGGCCAGCGAGTAGGTTATTGCTTGTGGTCATGTCGAGAAATCACAAGGGAGCAGATTATTTGCTTTGTGGTGTTAGCGCTCAGAAAAGGACAAATTGGAAATATTGCTTAGGCGGTTGTGGCAGGATGAAGAGAGCGATTAAATGTGGGGGATGAACAGATTGGAGTCAAGATTAACTTTGATGCAGCGGACTTGGGTTTATGAGAAGACAGTGATAGAAAAGTCAGATACGGAGTAGAGCTAGAGGCAGGGTGGTTAGAAGGAGCTTACTCTTTGGGCATGTTAATCTTTAGGTGGTGAGCGGACATCCAGGAATATATGCCGGATAAGCAGTTGAAGACGTGAGAAAGGACAGAGAGCGAGGAGGGGTGGAGAGGTAGATCTGGGTGTCATCAGCATAGAGGTGATAGTTGAAGCCAGAGCTGTTGATAAATTTACCCAGTAAAGAAGTATAAATAGAGAAGAGTAGAGGACTCAGAACAGAACCTTGAGGTACTTCAACAGGTATTGAAGAGGAGGAGTTGCCAGCCAATGACACAGAAAAGGACCTGTGAGAAAGATAAGAGTGGATCCAAGAGACAGCAGTGTCACAGAGACCAAGAGAGCTTAGGGTCTGTAGGAGGTGGGGGTGTTCAACTGTGTTGAAGGCAGCTGAGAGGTCAAGTAAGAAAACTACTGGCCATTACTTTTAGCAGAAAGAAGATCATAAGTAACTTTGATGAGGGTAGTTTCAGTTGAGTGTTGGGGACTGAAATCAGATTGCAGGGGTTCAAGAAAGAAGTTAAAGGACAGTAAGGGTTCTTAAATTGCACCTATGTCTCAGCAAAAAGTAAATCCATACACTTATGTGACCACTTAAGAGGAAAATCTGCGATTTGCAGTATTCTGAGGTAGGCCTCAGTTACAGCCTTTTCTTTTTGGCCTGTCTAGGGAACATGTAACATACATATTTTTTGCACAGAAAGAAAAAAAATGTCCCTTTAAAGCGACAGTGTACTTTAAACTTGGCTTCCTTTTAATGTGCTTCCAGTTATACCAGCTGCAGAGTATAAAATGTATGAGAAATCACTCTTTTTAGCTTTTACTTTTGTATGTAAAGTAGCTGGTTTTGTTATTTGAAACCACAACCCATTAAAATGTGCTGAACTTGCATGGAAATCAGATATCTTTATTTTATTACTTTTTTTTATACACAAACGCTCCCTTATTTCATCTCTCTCTGTATACCAAAGCCAATACTTAGAGAGAACAATTGAAAATTAACACCTTATTACTTATCTCTCATACCTCCCACTAGGACTGTCATATTTTCATCTGACTATGTTACATAGCTTTTCTATAGCGAATGCATGAGTATTGAAATTTTCAGTGTAGGTTGAGATACCACATGCAAAACAAGCTATTTCAGATATAAAAATAAAGGTAAATTAACTATTTCTTATTCATTTATTACAATGTCCCCCAATTTTCCACAAAATTAAGTGTGTAGTACCTTTAATAAAATAAAAATCTTAGCAGTTTTTTAGGGATAACGTTGGCGGGTGTGGGGTGTTGGAAAAAAATACCAATGAAAAGTGTCTTTACATAGCGGTCTATGGGGACTGTGTGTTCCCTGTAAATATATATGTATATGCTTACATACATATATATTTATGTGTTAATATGTGTTACATATATATATTTACACCATTGGAGCCTATGGAAGCACACTCTCATAAGCGTAAAGCTTCCATGCAATGCAAATGCAAAGTTGCGTTCGCATAGCGCTCAACTTGTAATGCCAGCGCACATTTGCGTGCACTGATATTAGTGGAGCACAAATATTGCTGTCACGTAAACGATATTTAACTCTCCATTTAAAAGCATTTTTTTAATGTTTAATTATTTTTTTTTTCTTTTCCAACACATAGATTTTGAGTCTGCCAGTCTAGCTAGTGACAAATCACTTTAAAATGTGGTTAATCAAAATTGTTACCAAGACTTTATCGGCTTTTTCTCTATCTTTGTGGAGGATCTAAAACCATTCTTTGTAGCCTCTATTTTCTCTTAGAAGTTCTCTCAAGGGAAACTATTTCTAACAATCTGGACAAAGAAGAATTAATAATGCCCTGACCTTGTTAGCTACAGGTTACTTTTCATTGGCAGTTTTCTCTGTATTATACGTGACTGGATACAAATGAAACACAAGCACAGAACACTGATAATACAACTAAATTAGGGTCAGTAATTACATGTGCACATTCCCCTAAGATTCATGTAACTGGACTAATTAGAAAATCAGGCTCCTGTGACAGCATTAGATATTTTTAATCAGGAGATTTAGACCTTTATAAAGATGGGCAGAAACTTTAAGATTTGACCTTGCGCGGAATAATTGAAACTGTAAATATTTCTTGAGATATTGATTTGAACTTTGCTATGTAACTTGGGAAAACGTCAGTTTCATTACCAAGCCAAGCCAAGCCAAGAAAACGTAGTGGAATTGTCTGATTACTGATAACTGAACCCGAACAGTAAGTTCAATAAAAAGATATAATAATATTTGTGTTATATTGGTATTTGAATTACTGGGTTAACATTGTGGTAGTTTTCTGTATACAAACAATATATGGTTTTAAAGGGACATTAAACCCTAAAAAAATGTTTTATGATTAATATAGAGCACATAATTTTTAACAACTTTCTAATTTACTTATGTTAGCAACTTTGCTTCATTCTTTTGGTATCCTTTGTTGAAGGAGCAGCAATGCACTACTAGAAGCTAGCTGAACACAGCAGTTTAGCCAATGACAAGATGCATAAATGTGCAGCCACCAATTAGAAGCTAGCTCCCAATAGTGCATTGCGCTTTGTGAACCTACCTAGGTATGTTTTTCAACAAGGTATACTAAGAGAATAAAACAAATTAGCTAATAGAAGTAAATTGTAAAGTTGTTTAAAACTGCATGCTCTATCTCAATCAGGGAATATACATTTTAGCTATAATGTTCTTTTAACTGCTGCAAAGGGGTTAAACACAAAGTTAAAATCAGAAACAGCAATGCACTACTTGGGCCAACTACGGCTCAAGACATGGTACTGGATCGGTCCAAATAGGAATTGGCACCTCCCCCGTCCCAACTCTCTTTACATTACCATATAAACCCAAATACTAAGCTAAAATATTAAACACAAGCAGATTCAAATTTCACAACAGCAAGCTACCTAGCTCCAAGAAGTGCACTACTGCTACTGAACCTACCTAGCTATGCTTTTTAAAGAATAGAATACCAAGAGAACAAAATAAATTTGATAATAGAAGTAAATTAGAAAAATGTTTCAAATTGCATGCTCTATCGGAATCTTGAAAGTTTAATTTTGACAGTAATTTATAAAAATATATATAGGTGGCGCTAAAGAAGAAGCTGTGGGTAAATGCTATTTGTAAAAAATTAATTTTGAAAAGTTAATTAAATAAGATGTTTCTTTAAGAACTGGTTACAAACTTGATAGAAAACAGTTATCTCTTAGAAGTATTTATAATTTATTAGACACTTTAAAACACTTGCAATACATTAAAAATATAAATTTCAATTAAAATTCAATCATTCGTTTTGGCCAAAAGATTTTTCAGTCTCCACTCATACAACCTATCATTCTAAATTGGTTTTGCCAATCTTAAAAAATGATAAAAAGAATTCCTAATGACAGGATATTTTCAATTCTATAATTCAGAGTTCAGATTTTTATGTGATGCTCCGCTAATCAAATGAGAGAATGGATAATAGTATAATTCCCTCTTTAGTAAATACAATCTTTAATAGGAGACGGTAACTTGCTGATGACTAGTCCAAATGTCATTCACTATTATCAGCTGTAGTGTCCTTGAACTGCTTTGTTATTAGTAGCAACACCTTTTTTTTAAAAAAGTTACTTCCAAATAAAAGCAATCTTGTCACTAGGTGAATATTGACAGTCTCTTTTGTATCGCCTCTCTGCAGGGCTTTTAAGTGTGGTAATCTTCTCTATTAACAATCGATGTTTTCAATGCAGGGAACCCTGTCTTCACAATTATACACGTTCTCACCTGCTTCCTCTGTGTATGCAACTCCCGGCTGTTCTCCTCCGGCTCAGGTGTACTATTCCCAATGTACCTCAGGATGCCAGTTCCTAATGACAAACAGTTCTTCACTTGCGCAAGCCTTATGGAAAATTCTTCTCTGTTTTCCAGCCGTCAGGAATGCTTTAATCTCTGCCCTTAAGTACTGAGTACGCAGAGTAAAGCCGCTGTAAGTTCCACAATGACAGGATTAGTATGCTCTTTACCTTCTACGCGTTTCACCCCTAAGGTGTGGGGCTTTATCAAGATCTTGATAAGTTTGTGCTAGATTCTACGTTGATATGCGCTCCGCAGCAGGTTGGAACCTGGTTTTCCTCTCAGCGTGCAGTGAATGTCAGAGGGATGTGAGGAGAGTATTGCCTATTTGAATTCAATGATCTCCTTCTACGGGGTCTATTTCATAGGTTCTCTGTTATCGGTCGTAGAGATTCATCTCTTACCTCCCTTTTCAGATCGACGATATACTCTTATATATACCATTACCTCTACTGATTCTCGTTTCAGTACTGGTTTGGCTTTCTACTACATGTAGATGAGTGTCCTGGGGTAAGTAAGTCTTATTTTCTGTGACACTCTAAGCTATGGTTGGGCACTTTTATATAAAGTTCTAAATATATGTATTCAAACATTTATTTGCCTTGATTCAGGACGTTCAAATATTCCTTATTTCAGACAGTCAGTTTCATATTTGGGATAATGCATATGAATACATTTTTTTCTTACCTTCAAATTTGACTTTTTTCCCTGTTGGCTGTTAGGCTCGCGGGGGCTGAAAATGCTTCATTTTATTGCGTCATTCTTGGCGCGGACTTTTTTGGCGCAAATTTTTTTTTCTGTTTCCGGCGTCATACGTGTCGCCGGAAGTTGCGTAATTTTTGACGTTTTTTTGCGCCAAAAGTGTCGGCGTTCCGGATGTGGCGTCATTTTTGGCGCCAAATAATGTGGGCGTCTTTTTTGGCGCTAAAAAATATGGGCGTCACTATTGTCTCCACATTATTTAAGTCTAATTATTTATTGCTTCTGGTTGCTAGAAGCTTGTTCACTGGCATTTTTTCCCATTCCTGAAACTGTCATTTAAGGAATTTGATCAATTTTGCTTTATATGTTGTTTTTTCTATTACATATTGCAAGATGTCCCAGATTGACACTGAGTCAGAAGATACCTCTGGAAAAACGCTGCCTGGTGCTGGATCGACCAAAGTTAAGTGTATCTGCTGTAAACTTGTGGTATCTGTTCCTCCAGCTGTTGTTTGTAATGAATGTCATGACAAACTTGTTAATGCAGATAATATTTCCTTTAGTAATGTTACATTACCTGTTGCTGTTCCGTCAACATCTAGTGTTCCTGTTAACATAAGAGATTTTGTTTCTAAATCCATTAAGAAGGCCATGTCTGTTATTCCTCCTTCTAGTAAACGTAAAAGGTCTTTTAAAACTTCTCATTTTTCAGATGAATTTTTAAATGAACATCATCATTCTGATTCTGATAATGGTTCCTCTGGTTCAGAGGATTCTGTCTCAGAGGTTGATGCTGATAAATCTTCATATTTATTCAAAATGGAATTTATTCGTTCTTTACTTAAAGAAGTCTTAATTGCATTAGAAATAGAGGATTCTGGTCCTCTTGATACTAAATCTAAACATTTAAATAAGGTTTTTAAATCTCCTGTAGTTATTCCAGAAGTTTTTCCTGTCCCTAATGCTATTTCTGAAGTAATCTCTAGGGAATGGAATAATTTGGGTAATTCATTTACTCCTTCTAAATTTTTTAAGCAATTATATCCTGTGCCATCTGACAGACTAGAGTTTTGGGACAAAATCCCTAAAGTTGATGGGGCTATCTCTACTCTTGCTAAACGTACTACTATTCCTACGGCAGATAGTACTTCCTTTAAGGATTCTTTAGATAGGAAGATTGAATCCTTTCTAAGAAAAGCTTACTTATGTTCAGGTAATCTTCTTAGACCTGCTATATCTTTAGCGGATGTTGCTGCAGCTTCAACTTTTTGGTTAGAAGCTTTAGCGCAACAAGTAACAGATCATAATTCTCATAGCATTGTTAATCTTCTTCAACATGCTAATAACTTCATTTGTGATGCCATCTTTGATATCATTAGAGTTGATGTCAGGTATATGGCTCTAGCTATTTTAGCTAGAAGAGCTTTATGGCTTAAAACTTGGAATGCTGATATGTCTTCTAAGTCAACTTTGCTTTCCCTTTCTTTCCAAGGTAATAAATTATTTGGTTCTCAGTTGGATTCTATTATCTCAACTGTTACTGGAGGGAAAGGAACTTTTTTACCACAGGATAAAAAATCTAAAGGTAAATTTAGGTCTAATAATCGTTTTCGTTCCTTTCGTCACAATAAGGAACAAAAGCCTGATCCTTCACCCACAGGAGCGGTATCAGTTTGGAAACCATCTCCAGTCTGGAATAAATCCAAGCCTTTTAGAAAACCAAAGCCAGCTCCCAAGTCCACATGAAGGTGCGGCCCTCATTCCAGCCCAGCTGGTAGGGGGCAGATTACGTTTTTTCAAAGAAATTTGGATCAATTCAATTCACAATCTTTGGATTCAGAACATTGTTTCAGAAGGGTACAGAATTGGCTTCAAGATAAGGCCTCCTGCAAAGAGATTTTTTCTTTCCTGTGTCCCAGTAAATCCAGCGAAAGCTCAAGCATTTCTGAAATGTGTTTCAGATCTAGAGTTGGCTGGAGTAATTATGCCAGTTCCAGTTCTGGAACAGGGGCTGGGGTTTTATTCAAATCTCTTCATTGTACCAAAGAAGGAGAATTCCTTCAGACCAGTTCTGGATCTAAAAATATTGAATCGTTATGTAAGGATACCAACATTCAAAATGGTAACTATAAGGACTATCCTGCCTTTTGTTCAGCAAGGGCATTATATGTCCACAATAGATTTACAGGATGCATATCTGCATATTCCGATTCATCCAGATCACTATCAGTTTCTGAGATTCTCTTTCCTAGACGAGCATTACCAGTTTGTGGCTCTGCCGTTTGGCCTAGCAACAGCTCCAAGAATTTTTACAAAGGTTCTCGGTGCCCTTCTGTCTGTAATCAGAGAACAGGGTATTGTGGTATTTCCTTATTTGGACGATATCTTGGTACTTGCTCAGTCTTCACATTTAGCAGAATCTCATACGAATCGACTTGTGTTGTTTCTTCAAGATCATGGTTGGAGGATCAATTTACTGAAAAGTTCATTGATTCCTCAGACAAGGGTAACCTTTTTAGGTTTCCAGATAGATTCAGTGTCCATGACTCTGTCTCTGACAGACAAGAGACGTCTAAAATTGATCTCAGCTTGTCGAAATCTTCAATCACAATCATTCCCTTCGGTAGCCTTATGCATGGAAATTCTAGGTCTTATGACTGCTGCATCGGACGCGATCCCCTTTGCTCATTTTCACATGCGACCTCTTCAGCTCTGTATGCTGAACCAGTGGTGCAGGGATTACACAAAGATATCTCAATTAATATCTTTAAAACCGATTGTATGACACTCTCTGACGTGGTGGACAGATCACCATTGTTTAGTTCAGGGGGCTTCTTTTGTTCTTCCGACCTGGACTGTAATTTCAACAGATGCAATTCTGACAGGTTGGGGAGCTGTTTGGGGGTCTCTGACAGCACAAGGGGTTTGGGAATCTCAGGAGGTGAGATTACCAATCAATATTTTGGAACTCCGTGCAATTTTCAGAGCTCTTCAGTCATGGCCTCTTCTAAAGAGAGAATTGTTCATTTGTTTTCAGACAGACAATGTCACAACTGTGGCATACATCAATCATCAAGGAGGGACTCACAGTCCTCTGGCTATGAAAGAAGTATCTCGAATACTGGTATGGGCGGAATCCAGATCCTGTCTAGTTTCTGCGGTTCATATCCCAGGTATAGACAATTGGGAAGCAGATTATCTCAGTCGCCAAACGTTACATCCGGGCGAATGGTCTCTTCACCCAGAGGTATTTCTTCAGATTGTTCAGATGTGGGGACTTCCATAAATAGATCTGATGGCTTCTCATCTAAACAAGAAACTTCCCAGGTATCTGTCCAGATCCAGGGATCCTCAGGCGGAAGCAGTGGATGCATTGTCACTTCCTTGGAAGTATCATCCTGCCTATCTCTTTCCGCCTCTAGTTCTTCTTCCAAGAGTAATCTCCAAGATTCTGAAGGAATGCTCGTTTGTTCTGCTGGTGGCTCCAGCATGGCCTCACAGGTTTTGGTATGCGGATCTTGTCCGGATGGCCTCTTGCCAACCGTGGACTCTCCCGTTAAGACCAGACCTTCTGTCACAAGGTCCTTTTTTCCATCAGGATCTCAAATCCTTAAATTTAAAGGTATGGAGATTGAACGCTTGATTCTTAGTCAAAGAGGTTTCTCTGACTCTGTGATTAATACCATGTTACAGGCTCGTAAATCTGTATCTAGAAAGATATATTATAAAGTCTGGAAGACTTACATTTCTTGGTGTCTTTCTCATCATTTTTCCTGGCATTCTTTTAGAATTCCGAGAATTTTACAGTTTCTTCAGGATGGTTTGGATAAAGGTTTGTCTGCAAGTTCCTTGAAAGGACAAATCTCTGCTCTTTCTGTTCTTTTTCACAGAAAGATTGCTAATCTTCCTGATATTCATTGTTTTTTACAAGCTTTGGTTCATATAAAACCTGTCATTAAGTCAATCTCTCCTCCTTGGAGTTTGAATTTGGTTCTGGGGGCTCTTCAAGCTCCTCCGTTTGAACCTATGCATTCGCTGGATATTAAATTACTTTCTTGGAAAGTTTTGTTTCTTTTGGCCATCTCTTCTGCTAGAAGAGTTTCTGAATTATCTGCTCTTTCTTGTGTGTTTCCTTTTCTGATTTTTCATCAGGATAAGGCAGTGTTGTGAACTTCTTTTAAGTTTTTACCTAAGGTTGTGAATTCTTACAACATTAGTAGAGAAATTGTGGTTCCTTCATTGTGTCCTAATCCTAAGAATTCTAAGGAGAGATCATTGCATTCTTTGGATGTAGTTAGAGCTTTGAAATATTATGTTGAAGCTACTAAGAATTTCCGAAAGACTTCTAGTCTATTTGTTATCTTTTCCGGTTCTAGGAAAGGTCAGAAGGCCTCTGCTTTTTCTTTGCATCTTGGTTAAAATCTTTAATTCATCTTGCTTATGTCGAGTCGGGTAAAACTCCGCCTCAAAGGATTACAGCTCATTCTACTAGGTCAGTTTCTACTTCCTGGGCGTTTAGGAATGAAGCTTCGGTTGATCAGATTTGCAAAGCAGCAACTTGGTCTTCTTTGCATACTTTTACTAAATTCTACCATTTTGATGTGTTTTCTTCTTCTAAAGCAGTTTTTGGTAGAAAAGTACTTCAGGCAGCTGTTTCAGTTTGATTCTTCTGCTTAGAATTTCAGTTTTTTTCATTTTAAGATTTAAACTTTATTTTGGGTGTGGATTATTTTCAGCGGAATTGGCTGTCTTTATTTTATCCCTCCCTCTCTAGTGACTCTTGCGTGGAAGATCCACATCTTGGGTAGTCATTATCCCATACGTCACTAGCTCATGGACTTTTGCTAATTACATGAAAGAAAACATAATTTATGTAAGAACTTACCTGATAAATTTATTTCTTTCATATTAGCAAGAGTCCATGAGGCCCACCTTTTTGTGGTGGTTATGATTTTTTTGTATAAAGCCCAATTATTCCAATTCCTTATTTTTTATGCTTTCGCACTTTTTTCTTATCACCCCACTTATTGGCTATGCGTTAAACTGATTTGTGGGTGTGGTGAGGGGTGTATTTATAGGCATTTTGAGGTTTGGGAAACTTTGCCCCTCCTGGTAGGAATGTATATCCCATACGTCACTAGCTCATGGACTCTTGCTAATATGAAAGAAATAAATTTATCAGGTAAGTTCTTACATAAATTATGTTTTTTAAAAAAAAAGGTGTTGCTACTAATAACAAAGCAGTTCAAGGACACTACAGCTGATAATAGTGAATGACATTTGGACTTGTCATCAGCAAGTTACTGTCTCCTATTAAAGATTGTATTTACTAAAGAGGGAATTATACTATTATCCATTCTCTCATTTGATTAGCGGAGCATCACATAAAAATCTGAACTCTGAATTATAGAATTGAAAATATCCTGTCATTAGGAGTTCTTTTTATCATTTTTTAAGATTGGCAAAACCAATTTAGAATGATAGGTTGTATGAGTGGAGACTGAAAAATCTTTTGGCCAAAACGAATGATTGACTTTTAATTGAAATTTATATTTTTAATGTATTGCAAGTGTTTTAAAGTGTCTAATAAATTATAAATACTTCTAAGAGATAACTGTTTTCTATCAAGTTTGTAACCAGTTCTTAAAGAAACATCTTATTTAATTAACTTTTCAAAATTAATTTTTTACAAATAGCATTTACCCACAGCTTCTTCTTTAGCGCCACTTATACATATTTTTATAAATTACTGTTGGGTTTTTAACTACCTAGGAAGAAGGCAGTTCCCTTTAGGTTGGCTAATTGGGGCACCCAGCGCTTCACTTCAAATCAATTGTGTAAAACAAGTTTAATTTTGACTCTCGCATCCCTTTAAATGGATATGAAACCCAATTTTTTAATTTCATGATTCAGATAGAGCATGCAATTTTAAGCAAATTTCTAATTTACTCCTATTATCAATTTGTCTTTGTTCTTTTGGTATCTTTAGTTTAAAAAAAACAGGAATGTAAGCTTAGGGCCCGGCCCATTTTTGGTTCAGCACCTGGGTAGCGCTTGGTGATCGATAGCTACATTTAGCCACCAATCAGCAAGCGCTACCCAGGTGTTAAACCAAAAATGGTCCTAAGCTTACATTCTGGCTTTTCATATAAAGATACCAAGAAAACAAAGAAAAATTAATAGGAGTAAATTAGAAAATTGCTTAAAATTGCCTGTTCTACAGGGAGTGCAGAATTATTAGGCAAATGAGTATTTTGACCACATCATCCTCTTTATGCATGTTGTCTTACTTCAAGCTGTATAGGCTCGAAAGCCTACTACCAATTAAGCATATTTGGTGATGTGCATCTCTGTAATGAGAAGGGGTGTGGTCTAATGACATCAACACCCTATATCAGGTGTGCATAATTATTAGGCAACTTCCTTTCCTTTGGCAAAATGGGTCAAAAGAAGGACTTGACAGGCTCAGAAAAGTCAAAAATAGTGAGATATCTTGCAGAGGGATGCAGCACTCTTAAAATTGCAAAGCTTCTGAAGCGTGATCATCGAACAATCAAGCGGTTCATTCAAAATAGTCAACAGGGTCGCAAGAAGCGTGTGGAAAAACCAAGGCGCAAAATAACTGCCCATGAACTGAGAAAAGTCAAGCGTGCAGCTGCCAAGATGCCACTTGCCACCAGTTTGGCCATATTTCAGAGCTGCAACATCACTGGAGTGCCCAAAAGCACAAGGTGTGCAATACTCGGAAACATGGCCAAGGTAAGAAAGGCTGAAAGACGACCACCACTGAACAAGACACACAAGCTGAAACGTCAAGACTGGGCCAAGAAATATCTCAAGACTGATTTTTCTAAGGTTTTATGGACTGATGAAATGAGAGTGAGTCTTGATGGTCCAGATGGATGGGCCCGTGGCTGGATTGGTAAAGGGCAGAGAGCTCCAGTCTGACTCAGACGCCAGCAAGGTGGAGGTTGAGTACTGGTTTGGGCTGGTATCATCAAAGATGAGCTTTTGGGGCCTTTTCGGGTTGAGGATGGAGTCAAGCTCAACTCCCAGTCCTACTGCCAGTTTCTGGAAGACACCTTCTTCAAGCAGTGGTACAGGAAGAAGTCTGCATCCTTCAAGAAAAACATGATTTTCATGCAGGACAATGCTCCATCACACGGGTCCAAGTCGCAAAATAACTGCCCATGAACTGAGAAAAGTCAAGCGTGCAGCTGCCAAGATGCCACTTGCCACCAGTTTGGCCATATTTCAGAGCTGCAACATCACTGGAGTGCCCAAAAGCACAAGGTGTGCAATACTCGGAAACATGGCCAAGGTAAGAAAGGCTGAAAGACGACCACCACTGAACAAGACACACAAGCTGAAACGTCAAGACTGGGCCAAGAAATATCTCAAGACTGTTTTTTCTAAGGTTTTATGGACTGATGAAATGAGAGTGAGTCTTGATGGGCCAGATGGATGGGCCCGTGGCTGGATTGGTAAAGGGCAGAGAGCTCCAGTCTGACTCAGACGCCAGCAAGGTGGAGGTGGAGTACTGGTTTGGGCTGGTATCATCAAAGATGAGCTTTTGGGGCCTTTTCGGGTTGAGGATGGAGTCAAGCTCAACTGCCAGTTTCTGAAAGACACCTTATTCAAGCAGTGGTACAGGAAGAAGTCTGCATCCTTCAAGAAAAACATGATTTTCATGCAGGACAATGCTCCATCACACGGGTCCAAGTACTCCACAGCGTGGCTGGCAAGAAAGGGTATAAAAGAAGAAAATCTAATGACATGGCCTCCTTGTTCACCTGATCTGAACCCCATTGAGAACCTGTGGTCCATCATCAAATGTGGATTTACAAGGAGGGAAAACAGTACACCTCTCTGAACAGTGTCTGGGAGGCTGTGGTTGCTGCTGCACGCAATGTTGGTGGTGAACAGATCAAAACACTGACAGAATCCATGGATGGCAGGCTTTTGAGTGTCCTTGCAAAGAAAGGTGGCTATATTGGTCACTGATTTGTTTTTGTTTTGTTTTTGAATGTCAGAAATGTATATTTGTGAATGTTGAGATGTTATATTGGTTTCACTGGTAAAAATAAATAATTGAAATGGGTATATATTTGTTTTTTGTTAAGTTGCCTAATAATTATGCACAGTAATAGGCACCTGCACACACAGATATCCCCCTAAAATAGCTATAACTAAAAACAAACTAAAAACTACTTCCAAAACTATTTAGCTTTGATATTAATGAGTTTTTTGGGTTCATTGAGAACATGGTTGTTGTTCAATAATAAAATTAATCCTCAAAAATACAACTTGCCTAATAATTCTGCACTCCCTGTATCTGAATCACAAAAGAAGAAAAAAATTGGGGTTTCATGTTCCATTAATCAAGCTGATATATTCGAATATGAATAGACGTTCTTATATTTTTTTTTATTTCATTTGTGTCTGTGCACAAAGATTAGATACCAGAATATTATCTCCCCAGATTCTCATCTCTCTACATCATGTGTATCATTTCTGCGACTTTAGTTTTCCCTACTGGCTTCTTTGTAGTTTCAAGTCAGTTTTCTAAGAAACAAAAAAAGAGGCTTTGTAATATTTAATATACTGACGTATTTACAAGCTGGATGATATGATATCCCTCTCCTTGTAATGTCTGTCGGCATCTCCAGCCTGTCTTACTGTACCTGCTGTCATGGTGCAAACATTAAAGAGAGAGAGACAAGCAACACTTTCTAGCCCCCAAGCAAAGACAAAGCAGAAAGCAACCCCTATACGACAAGTTTAAAACACATATGGTCCTCTATTTATCATGGTCTGTCGGACCTGATCCAACAGTGCAGATCAGGTCCGACAGACCTCGCTGAATACCGTGAGCAATACGCTTGCTGTATTCAGCATTTCACCAGCAGCTCACAAGGGCTGCTGGTGTAACGCCGCCCCCTGCAGACTCGCGGCCAATAGGCCGCCAGCAGGGGGGTGTCAATCAACCCGATCGTACTCGATTGGGTTGATTTCCGGCGATGTCTGTCCGCCTGCTCAGAGCAGGCAGACAGGTTATGGAGCAGCGGTCTTTGTGACCGCTGCTTCGTAACTGCTGTTTCTGGCGAGCCTGCAGGCTCGCCAGAAACACGGGGCATCAAGCTCCATTCGGAGCTTGATAAATATGCCCCATGGTATGTATTAGATTCTCTGTGTGAGATGTCGTGTTTTCAAAGATTCTCCAGATAGCAGTGTCTTGTATAGTGTATATAGGGTAATAAAAGCTACACTGCAAAATATCTGCTTACAAAATGATTGTTTTAAAAGGACATTAAAGGGATATGACACATAAACATTTTATTTTGTGATTCAGACAGAACATTCCGTTTTAAAAAAAAGTTTCCAATTTACTTCTATTATCAAATTTATTTCGTTCCCATGATATTCTTTGTTGAAGAGATACCTAGGTAGTCATCTGGAGAACTACATGGCAGGAAATAGTGCTGCCATTTAGTCCTTTTGCTAATTTATAAGATGCTTGAAAAACTGGTGCCATAGTGTTCCAGAAATGGGCAGACTCCTAAACATATATCTCTGTTTTTCAACAAAGAATTCTAAGAGAACTAAGAAAAAATGATAATAAAAGTAAATAAGAACGTTGTTTAAAATCACATGCTCTATCTGAATTATGATAGATACATTTTGGGTTTCATACCCATTTAAACACCTACTACTTTTGCATAAAATGTGTGCTGTCCCATGCTGAGCAGGTAAAAAGCAAATGCTGTAACCCTTTTTTATTATTATTATTAAACGGACATGAAACCCATGTTTTTTCTTTCATGATTTAGAAAGAGCATGTCATTTTAAACAACTTTCTAATTTACTTCTATTATCTAATTTGCTTCATTCTCTTGATATCACTTGCTGAAAAGCATATCTAGATATGCTCAGTAGCTGTTTATTGGTTGCTGCACAAAGAGGCCTTGTGTGACTGGCTCACACATGTGCATTGCTATTTCTTCAACAAAGGATATCTAAAGAATTGAGCAAATTAGATAATAGAATTAAATTGGAAAGTTGTTTAAAATTACATGCCCTATCTGAATCATGAAAGTTTAATTTTGTCTAGACTGTGCCTTTAAGTATTTGTAGAGTAACAACAGGTTCCGCAGCGCTATGAATATGGGTGGTATATCAAAAAAACATGATTACAGGGATCAAATGGGGAGAGAGGGTCCTGCCAAGAGTTGCACTGTTGTAGTCGGTTCTTATGAAGGTGAACTACAAACAGCTGGGCTCATATGCTTACATGCTATGGGGTTTTAGGGGATAGCAGTGGAGATAGGAAGGTTAGTGTAGGTTGTAAGCGTCCCTGAACAGTAGAGTCTTCATGGAGCACTTGAAGGTTTTAAAACTAGGGGAGATTCTTGTGGAGGCAGAGAGTTCCATAGGATGGGAGCCAGTCTTGAGAAATCTTGTAGACGGGAGTGTGAGGAGGTAACAAGAGAGGAGGAGAGTAGAAGATCATGAGATCATTTCTTCAAAATGTTGCAAACTGCTTATACTAGCTAGAACATTGGAATGTTAAGTATGTACAGGCTCTGCTGATTACTGGAGCTGAGAGACGTGGGGAGAGAGTGGATTTATACCAGGGAGCGTTCAGATAGCGGATCACTATCCAGCTGGGAAGCTCAAAATTTAAAGGGACAGTCAAGTCCAAAAAAACTTTCAGGATTTAAATAGGGCATGTAATTTTAAACAACTTCCTAATTTTCTTTTATCACTAATTTTGCTTTGTTCACTTGGTATTCTTAGTTGAAAGCTAAACCTAGGAGGTTTACATAGTACATGCTAGTAATATGCTAATTTCTTAGACATTGAAGACTGCCTCTAATCTGAATGAATTTTGACCACTAGAGGGCATTAGTTCATGTGTTCATATAGATAACATTGAGCTCATGCACGTGAAGTGACCTAGGAGTGAGCACTGATTGGCTAAAATGCAAGTCTGTCAAAAGAACTGAAATAAGGGGGCAGTCAGCCGAAGCTTAGATACAAGGTAATTACAGAGGTAAAACTTGTATTAATATAACTGTGTTGGTTATGCTAAACTAGGGAATGGGTAATAAAGGGATTATCTTTCTTTTTAAACAACAAAAATTCTGGTGTTGACTGTCCCTTTAACTATTCATGCGGCACTTACCTCATTTGATTGAGGTTTATTTTTGTAAGTAGGAATTGTACCTATTATCACTGGTTTTGGGCACTACAACTGGTCTGGATATTGGAACAGAGTTTCTTTCCTTCACCTGGGAACATTGGATTGATTACTTTGTCTCCTATTTAATTATCTGAGGGGAACTTTTTTTACCATCTACATTTATTTCTACTTTGGGAACTATATTTGCACTTGGACTGTTGATGAACTATATCTGTATTAAAGGGGATTATTTTTATTAGAATCCCCTCTTCACTTCACTGTATGTTATTGCATGCTATTTTATTGATTATCTTTTTGACATTCTATAGTTTTTTTTAATATATAGGTGTTTTATTTATTTTCAAAGTGATCATTATTGAACAAAATATAACGTGTTCACAAAAGACTTCACAGACTTGTATTAGTCAGGTAGATTCTTATTTTGGTACATACACATATATTTATACGTATATATTATCCCTCCATTTTTTAATTAGAATGAATCCTGTCCTGTGTCTATTATCTTTATTTGTATATATATATATATATATATATATATATATACACACACTTAGACATGTAAATGTATTTATATATACATTATAGCCTTTTGCAGTCAAACACCTTGTCATATACCTTTTAACCCTTATAACTTTCTTTTATTATTTTTGTGGATATTTTTTTTTATCAGATAGTGTTTGTGAGTGTAACTAATCTTGAATGCATTTTTTTTTAACGCACTACCTTTTACGTGAGTGTTTCATACGCACTAACCCAATGAACATAAACTTTCAACTGGTATTACACGCGCTATTTCCGATATGATGGGAAAAACACGATATCACTTGCGTGCAATGGTTAGCGCGCCATTTCTAATCTAGCCATAAATGTTTAATATCTTTTTAAAGAGTTAAAGTAGATTTTTATCACCTGGGGTTTTGGTATATATGTTTGGAGATTCCTTGTGATGATTATGTGGTGTTGAATTTGCAGGTTTGGAGCAGTATCCGCAGGAACACTTTGTGCGCTAACCACTTTATCGCAGCAGCTGGAAAATGAAAATGCTGTTGATGTTTACCAAGTGGCGAAGATGATAAACCTTATGAGACCGGGTGTATTCACAGATATTGTAAGTTGTCAAGAGACAAATAATTATAAACTGCTGGATAATGATTAGTTAGTTATTACTGTCTACATGCTGTTCCAATAACATATCCTTTTGTACAGGGCAGTTGACACTTGACATTAAAGGGTTAACAAACCACTGAATTGCTTGAAAATATATTAACAATCTATGTGTAAAAGGAAGATATTTTTATTAAACATTTCTTCAGTAGATACATCTAATTTTTTGAGGAATCTTAAGCATCCAATCTCGATGTTAGCCCTGAGGCTAGTATCTGTCATTTGCAGCCTACATTTCCACCAAAGTTCAAAGAATTTTACTCTGAAATCTTGCGAGATTGCAGTGAAATCCCACAAGATTATGCCAATTTTCCAAAAACTCACAGTTAAACAAAGTGTGAACTCAGCACTAATAATGCTGATTGGCTATTTATGGATGTAAAACAGTAGCTGCTGAAAACACAACAATTTCTTTGGTAATCCAGTGTTTTCCGGTGTAATCCGGTGCATCTGTATTCATTGCTGTTCACCCAGATATAATTATTATATGAATATGTTACATAATACAAGGTCTCTTGACCTTGAGGTCAACTTTTTGCACCAATATTTTATCATCTAGTACCACCCCTTCCCCCAAATGTAAACTTAATACATTTTATTTCAAGGGATATAATAATACATTAACTCAGCAGGATATTTTAATACCACACTAAAGCTTGCATGTAACAGTATTTTTAGCCATAGTAAACAGTTAAAAGTTATAGCTAAAATCTGCCCAGGAACTGCAAATGGCTGGTGAGAGTTTCCATACCTGTCCTAGATACTCCGGGATGGATTGAGAAGTCAAAATGCTGTCCCTTCTCTGGGCGAATGCCCCAGTTTCCAGGGACTTCCCCGACTCTGCTCACAACACTGCCAAACTCTGCCCAACCCCAAGCATGAAACACTGCACAGCATCCATGGCACCTTGTGGACCTGCGCCTCTTTTATACATTCACCCACAAAACATCAGTGCTCCACCACCCAAGACTCTGCCTACTTGCTTGTCCCAGAAATGTTTGTAGGTGTGCAATTAGGATCTTCATAAACACCTTTATCACTGGGCATATGCTGGTTACGACCAATTAGACGGCACACCCAGTGCAGTAGGCTAACGGTCTGTTTAACATTGTTATTTAAAACATATACTACCATGACCTAGTATGTCCCTTTAAGTTATATATGGTAATAATTGTGTTTCCTGTTGGGTGTTTAATGCTGTGTTAATTCTCTTTTTTTTTTTTTTTAATGCCGGATAGGAGCAGTACCAGTTTCTTTACAAGGCAATTCTCAGCTTGATCAGCACGAAGGAGATTGGAAACGGATCTTTAGCATTGGACAAAAACGGGGCGATTTTGATCAGCGACGAATCAGACCCTTCACAAAGTTTGGAGTCACTTGTTTAACAGGAACCCGCAAAAGGCACTATATTTGTAAAACTTATGACCTTCTGAAGACCGGGTGGACATTTCTGAGGCCTTTTTTTGCCAGACTATAGGTTATACAATAACCCAATTACTTTTGTACACTGATAAAATTTTTGATATTTATTTTTTGCCATGTTATGTCTTAATGCTATCTTACTGAACATTTGCACCTCTTTCTTTAACAGTGAAACTCGATTTTATGTAGTTTGCACTATCTGATCAGTGTTACTGCCTATAATATTTTGACACACAGTTAAGTCCTAACATGACATTCCGTAAACAGGATCAAATATGTGCTTGTTTTTAGGTTACAAACCATTTTTTTTTTTTTATTGTAACATAGCTTAAATGTTTAAGAAAAACAAAACGGAAAAAAAAAACCTTTTTTTAAACAAATTATTTTAATTCTATGTTGTGTTTGCGCTTTATTTTCTGTTCAATATCACTTTGATAACGGCTATTTAACCCTATGTTTGGGTCAACACAAATATTTTCCATCCACTGTTTTTTATAAAATATTTCAGTCTTTTAAACTACAGCAGACATGTTTTATTTTTTATTTTTCTCTAGATAAAAACAAAGATGTGCATGTAAGACCTTTTCACTGTATCCTTTGTTCCATTTACAATCGATAAAATTCTTATGGCGTAACATATCTTCTCACGATCGCTTGGTGTTGCAAATTGTTTCTTCATATTATTATTTTTTTCATGCACTAATTTTACACTGCCATCTATTCTGTTCTGTCTTAACACACTCTCTGAATATTAATGTTCTCCCAGTGTAATTTTTGTATTTTTTAACCCAAATAAGCAATAGCTTAAATTTCATACTGAAATAATTAAAGCGATACTAAACCCACATTTTTTCTTTCATGATTCAGATAGAGCATGCAATTTTAAGCTACGTTCTAATTTACTCCTATTATCATTTTTTTTTCATTCTCTTGCAATCTTTATTTGAAAAAGAAGGCATCTAAGCTAAGGAGCCAGACCATTTTTGGTTCAGATCTCTGGACAGCACTTGTTTACTGGTGGGTGCATTTAGCCACTAATCAGCAAGCACAACCCAGGTTGTGAACTAAAAATGGGCCAGCTTCTAAACTTAGTCTTGCTTTTTCAAATAAAGATAGCAAGAGAATGAATAACAATTGATAACAGGAGTAAATTAGAAGGTTTGTTTAAAATTGCATGCTCTATCTGAATCACGAAATTTCGGTTCAGTGTTCCTTTAACTGTGTTTCAGTTATAGCCATTAAAAAGTTGCCATTTTTTCATATATTTATTTTTAAACAAAGCAGAAAAATCTTCTGTAGTAAAAACAATTTATAAAGAATGTTAATTCAGAATAATTTTTGAAATTTATGAATTGATTTTACTTTTGATCAAAACTACATTGTGCCAGATTTATAGCGTACATTTGTTTCAGTCAATGAAAGAAGTTTAAATGTATCTTGCATTTGTCAGCCGGGCAAGGAAGCATACACTATATGTTAGAGATACCTGTATATTATGCCCTTATACAGTATACTGTCAACTTTTAGAATTGTGCTACACATGGTTTTATTACCCAGAATCCTTAGCTGCAGTGGAACCATTGCATATATATTATTTCAGTTAGTGGATATACTCACCTATATTTTCATTGTTGATTGAGCCATGGATTAGTTTATCAAATTGACTTTGTTATAACTATTCACTTCTATGTGCACAGAGCAAATGATCAGCATAAGTTCATAAAAACATTTATAATGTAGTATTTACAATCTCTTCTGGAAGAACCTTTTTGCTTTTTGTTATATTTGTAGTATTCCCATATTTGGTGAACCAGGGTATATTTTAGGTAAACTGACCCATGGCACTATGTGTATGTATATATATGTGTGTGTGTATATATATATATATATATATATATATATATATACACACACATATATTTTTTTATTTTGTTGCTACTTTGCTTCCAGGTGTTTATTCCAAAATGAATGAAATGTGGAAATTGTATCCATTACATATTTTGAATTTATTTGATACATTTTGTATATCATTCACTTGGTTACAATCTCTGTGGCTGAGGTGCTAACGGTTTCTAGTATCTGTCATCAAATCACATTATCAGAAAATGATGTAATTGTTCCTGCTTTGATCAGCTCAGGAATTTTGATTAAACATAAGCCCTAAAGATATTATGAATATACTTAATCTGTATTGATAAAGTGAAACATACATGACAATGTTAAACCAGTTACATATAAATTATTTTTTATTAAAACTTGCCTTAATTATTATTGTTTCATTGCAATAGGTTTACAGCTGGGAAAAAATGTGTGTTATACATGTGGGAATCTTGTACCAGATTTAAGCAACTTTTTTAGTTTGCTGAAACCTAGAAAAAAAGGTTACATTGCTTATACTGACAGAAGTTTTTTGGGCAGAAAGTGGTTATGCTTTATTAGTCATATTGGTTTGTTAATTGGATCTTTTAATATTAAAAGAAAAAAAAAGATTGTGTGTTTTTTTTCTTTTTGCACTTGTCTATAACTATACATTTAAAGGCATAGTTTAACATTTTTCTCCTAATTTGTTCCCAATGATCAATTTTGCATGCTGGAGTATATTAAATTATTTACAAGTAGCTCCTTTACCCTTATTTTGGCATTTCAAATAGCTGATTTAGCCTGTGGTATCTCCACTATACTGAAAGTTTCTAGCTATTGACATGCTATGTAAAAACAGCCAGCAGAAGAAATTACACTCCCGGTGGGGTGTAGAAGAGATAATTTATAAAACTATAATTTTCCATTGTTCTCTCTAAGCATTGAACTCTGGTTTACAAACAGATATAAGATAAAGAAGTGTCTGTGTGTACACAAAGTGAGAAGAGAGATGATTTTACCTGCAAGCTCAACCAATTGTAATAGGCTGTGGTTTCAAAGCACAAAACCAGCCATTTCATATACACACATAAACATGAACATGCAATTTCTCACATTTTGTACTCTGCAGCTGGTACAAGTAATTTGAAATACATTAATTTTGCAGTATACTGTCCCGTTAACCTCAGCTGCAATTGAAGCAGAAATGCACTTCATCTCCTTAGCTGAAGCCTGGCCGGTATTAGTAGCTATACACATTTGCTGCTTGTGATTGGCTTAGGAGCCACTATTCAGCTCTCAGTTTAAATATATTGCTGCTCCGGAGCTGATTTTTCCTATGTGTTTAAGCTATTTAAAGTGATTAACAAAAAGTTATAGGCAAGTGCAATAAGAACACTTTAGAGCATTTGCTTAATGTGTCTTTATGTCCCTATCAAATAGCATTTAATTTATCAGGGATACTTCAATCAAAATGTTCCTGTCATATACTGCATATATGGAAGAGCAGCATTTAAAGTGAAGGTCCATTTTGATGAATTAGTGCCCGTTTTTTTAATAAACCTATTAAAAACAAGGGCACTTTAATTCATCAAACTTGACATTTCACTGTTTTCTTCAAAAACTTACCTTTTAATCCTGAATGCCGCTCCAGCGATTCCCCCGGCCGTCGGAAGCCTCTGCAGACATCAGAAATGACAAATCAGGCTTTCCTCCAATCACAGCTTCCCCTAGGGGGAATCTTGGCCTGAAGCAATGCTGTGATTGGAGGAAGACAGATTCGTCATTTTGGACCCGCGAAGACGGCTTGCGATGGGCGGAGGAAGTGCTGGAGCGGCTGCCAGGATTAAATGGTACATTTTTGAAGAAAACAGTGAAATGTCAATTTTGATTAATTAATGTGCCCTTGTTTTTAATAGGATTATTAAAAAACGGCACTAATTCATCAAAATGGACCTTTACTTTAAAGTTGCTAAAAATATGTGTGGTAATCACTGTTTACATTTTAAATTAAATAAATATAACATCTGTGAATTTTCTAATAATTTTGATATAGTTGCCAATATATATTGGACACAGAGGTTCCATCCAACAATTACACTTAGTGTAACAAGCCATATAGAACACTTATTTTCATGAAATTGTACTCTGATGAAATGAAATAATAATGATGAGTGAATTGTCACTTTAAAGGGACAGTGTATTCAAAGATTTTCTCCCCTTTAAGGTGTATCCAATAATCCATTTTACCCACTGGAATGTATTTCATTGTTTTAAAATAACTCAACCTTTATTTTTAAATTTGAAATATCTGATTTTACCTGTTGTATCCTCGCCTTCACTAAAAACGTTTGTACTTAATAAGTGGTTACAAAAAAACTATATAAATATGAAGCTTTAGATTAAGAGGTTAAAACTTTTTTTAGTTTCCATTGCACTAGCCTTTGAATAAACATTGATATTAGATAAAGAAGAATTTGTGTAAAATAAGTAGACGGATAATATAGAAGTCTGTTTTCCCTACAGCCACTGGGTTGTGGTTTCAATTATCGGATACAGCTATTTCATATCCAAAGATAAACCTAAAAACATATGTCCCCATACATTTTAATCTCTGCAGCTGGTACAGCAAGTTATTGAAAACACCTTTAACGGGAACCCAATTTTACAGCACACTGTCCCTTTAATGCCAGAAAAAGTATAAGGTGCAATAAATTTCACTTTCTAAATTGGAGGTGAAAAAATGTGTTCTGAAACTCTGGAGCCTGCAAGAACATGGATTAGCCAGACACATTTTAGGAGTCAAGCAACGATGTCTATAGAGAGAATTTAAAGGGACACTAAATATATTGACAGGCCAGCTCTAGACTGTAGTGAAAGCTAGATTTTAACACGGTGGAAGGCAGAAATAACCTCAATACTATGCTTATTAAATGCTTTTGTTGTTTAATGTCCCTTTAAAAGGACATTGTAGTACAACATTTACATGTGTTAAATGTTAAACACATAATTAAAATACTGCTTTAGAGTCAGGGAGGACAACTAGTCCTTAGAAGATGCAGCAGATGATTGGTAGGTTGGTGCGGCTGCTGATTAACTCACCGGCTATGTCTGCCAGAAACCGGCAGTTCTCTGTGGCCTCCTGACTTGTACTTTAACTATGTATTTAAAATTCACATAGTTGGAGTGACTCTCTAGCTTCCAGAATCTAACACATCACTGGAGGTAGAAAGTTTTACATTTTCTAAAGGTTTTTTTGTTTACATCTATATATCTTTAATGCCAAAGTGACATACCCAAGTGACTATGTAAATATTGCAGACAAACATGGTAGCTGGGGAGGGGGTTAACATAGGTATGTACAAAGTTAAACTCACGAACCATTAACAAGCCAAGATATCAATATATCCATATTTAACATGGCTAAATATAAATTACTCTTAAAGGGACAGTCAAGTTCAAAATAAACTGTCATGATTCAAATAGGGCATGTAATTTTAAACAACTTTCCGCCTCTAAATCTGAATGCATGTTGACAGTTTTTCACCACTAGAGGGCGTTAGTTCACGTGTGTCATATAGATAACATTGTGCTCACGCATGTGGGGTTACTTAGGAGTCAGCACTGATAGGCTACAATGCAAGTCTGTCAAAAGAACTGAAATAAGGGGGCAGTTTGCAGAGGCTTAGATACAAGGTAATTACAGAGGTAAAAAGTGTATTCATATAACAGTTATGCAAAATTGGTGAATGGGTAATAAAGGGATTACCTGTCTTTTTAAACAACAAAAAAATCTGGTGTTGACTGTCCCTTTAACAGTGAAACATTCATTTTCTTCTCTAAATGGTTTGAAAATCAATGAAAAACAGCCTTTTTGTGTCATTCATTTGTGAAACTTTAATTGTCAAGTGAAAAATGCTATCTGCCATTGTATTTTGACCCAAGCATTGTGGGAAGTGGAAGCTAAAATGCAAATGGTATTGATTCAAGCTAATGTATTTTCCTAATCAGCGTGTACACAAGTATATTTATTTACTACAATTACTATAATAAGTCATGATAATGTACTCTAACAATTGGCCACTTTGTCAAGGTGAAATACCAAGGACTTATTTTGCATACTGTATTATTTGAAAATAATTTATGAAATAGCTTCTTTATCTATCTGAAATGTGTTTGATTATTTTTTTGATTATTTTTTTTTTTGATGGTTGAATCCAATTCTTGTTATACATGAATAAATTTGTAGCATATATTTACACAAATTATTGGCCAGTGGTTCTATTGGATAGATTCCAATGCAGGCTTGAAAACATTTTAAGTAATAATTTGTTTTATATTATTTTATCTTAAGGTTTAATCATATCACTTAGATACTACAGGCTATATTACACAGATGGGTAAATGCATGTATCTCTCTGTATTATGTGTGTATATATATATATATATATATATATATTTAAAGTGAGGGATAAAAAGCGGAGATAAGTCAACAACTAGTTAAGGGTTTTTACAAATGTGGAAGAAAAAACTGTGAATGTTGCAAACAAGCTAGCAAAGATAAATTAGAAACAAATGGATTATCAACAATAACACAAAACAATTTTCAATTCAATCTTATATGAATTGCACATCAGAGTTCGTGGTCTATAGTATAGAATGCATGTGCAAAAAAATCTACTTTGGTAGAACCAAGAGAATCCTCAGGACCAGACACCTAGAACATGTAAAAAACATAGAAGGAGAAACATCCGAATATGGTCTAAGTAGACACTTGAGGAATTCCACAAAAAAATCCAAACAAATTTACCATTAAAGCAATTGAACAAATACCTAAGTCTTGGGGTAAATATAGACTTTTACAATTAAAGGGACACTGAACCCAAATTTTTTCTTTCGTGATTCAAATTGAGCATGACATTTTAGGCAACTTTCTAATTTACTCCTATTATCAAATTTTCTTTATTCTCTTGGTATCTTTATTTGAAATGCAAGAATGTAAGTTTAGATGCCGGCCCATTTTTGGTGAACAACCTAGGTTGTCCTTGCTGATTGGTGGATAAATTCATCCACCAATCAAAAAACGGCTGTCCAGAGTCCAGAACTAAGAAAAAAGCTTAGATGCCTTCTTATTCAAATAAAGATAGCAAGAGAACGAAGAAACATTGATAATAGGAGTAAATTAGAAAGTTGCTTAAAATTGCATGCTCTATCTGAATCACAAAAGAAAAAATTTGGGTTCAGTGTCCCTTTAAGGAAAAGGGAAACATACTGTATCCACCTATTAAACACTAGGGAACCATAATAGGGAATAAATAGGGAAATAGATATTTATAAAAAGCTGCTAAATCTAAGTGAACAAAAGCATTTCTATAATGTACATGGTGAGAGAGCATATGTAAGCATGTATATATGTATATTTTTATATAAATTATAAACAGATAATTAGAATTCCTGTGTGTATATATTATCACTATCCCTATTCAAATACAAAACCTACATATACATCTAATAGACTACTAATCATTAACTATTATATGTATGATTTACCAATTATTAATTATTTAATAAATATATATCATTTAAATCTTTTGAATAGGGTGTATATATAAAAGTATACTTCTCTGAATAAACTACTAAATAAACTATGAAATAAAAGTACAGTCTGTTTTTACCCTGCAAAACATTTGCAAAATATTTAAAAGAAAACAGAATCATCAAAAAATGATTTAGTAGAAAATTAAATAAACTTCTAAAAAACAAAGTGGAGGAACTTCCAATCTCTTTAAATAAATACAGACCCAGGATGGAAGTGGATCCATTCTCTGACGAAGTGGGCATAGGACCCACGAAATGCGTAAGATACCGCGAGAAGCAGTGATGTCACTTCAGTTTTTTGCAAACGGATCCACTTCCGGTTTCTTTGAAGCCGCTCACGCCGGCTTCATCTTTGGCTCCTCCACCTATACACCAACGATTGGACTTTTTTACTAAGATAAGTAATACTCGCACCAACTGAACACCAATTGTTTATTATAACGATATAAACATTAATTTTAAGTTATTCCATTTATCGGTTATTTATTTACATCGTTGTGCGCACAATTTTGGGCTCTGAAATACAACACACCAGGGGCCCGATCCGATATGCAGCGTCGCCTGCAAAAGCTGGCGACGCCGAAATTTGCGCTGGTTTGGTATCCTATATACGGCGTAACCTAGAAGTTACACTTGTATATTTCTGCCTTTGCCCGTAGTTTTTTGGGCCATAGGCAGGTATACCAAACCAGCGCAGTTTGGTATCCAATATACAGAGTAAGGACTTACGTGGCGAAAATGGAGAAATCTTACTTCATTTTCACCTCGCCACAAAATGCAGCCGTAGTAAGCCTTACACTGTCTATTGGAGCCCCGTAAATCCCTAAACTACCTGCCAAATAAAACCTAACACCCAACGCATGCGCAATGTCTATCTACCTGTCAACCGCGATCCCCCGCCGCAATCCCTAATAAAGTATTTAACCCCTAAACCGCCGCACACGGACCCCGCCGCCACCTACAATAAAAGTATAACCCCCTAATGTGATCCCCCTACACCGTCGCCATCTACCTTACCTACCCCCTAAAGTGAGCCCCTACCCCGCCGCCATCTACCTTACCTACCCCCTAAAGTGAGCCCCTACCCCACCGCCATCTACCTTACCTACCCCCTAAAGTGAGCCCCTACCCCGCCGCCATCTACCTTACCTACCCCCTAAAGTGAGCCCCTACCCTGCTGCCATCTACCTTACCTACCCCCTAAAGTGAGCCCCTACCCCGCCGCCATCTACCTTACCTACCCCCTAAAGTGAGCCCCTACCCCGCCGCCATCTACCTTACCTACCCCCTAAAGTGAGCCCCTTACACTGCCGCCATCTATTTTAAAAATATTAACCCCTAATTTAATCCCCCTACACCGCCGCCAGCTATATTAACTATATTAACCCTAATTATATTAGGGTTAATATAGTTATTATAATATATATATTAACTATATTAACCCTAATTATATTAGGGTTAATATAGTTAATATTTTTAATATATTATATATATATTAAGTATAATAACCCCATCTAACTCTAACATCCCTAACTAAATTCTTATTAAAATAGATCTAATTAATATTAATATTATTAATTAAAATATTCCTATTTAAATCTAAATACTTACCTATAAAATAAACCCTAAGATAGCTACAATGTAATTAATAATTACATTGTAGCTATTTTAGGGTTTATATTTATTTTACAGGTAACTTGGTATTTATTTTAACTAGGTACAATAGCTATTAAATAGTTAATAACTATTTAATAGCTACCTAGTTAAAATAATTACCAATTTACCTGTAAAATAAATCCTAACCTAAGTTACAAATACACCTACACTATCAATAAATTAAATAAACTACAAATATCTAAACTAAAATTCAATAAAATAAACTAAACTAAATTACAAAAAATAAAAAAAAAATTACAAGATTTTTAAGCTAATTACACCTATTCTATGCCCCCTAATAAAATAATAAAGCCCCCCAAAATAAAAAAATTTACCTACCCTATAAAAAGTTCACAGTTCTTTTACCTTACCAGCCCTTAAAAGGGCCTTTTGCGGGGCATGCCCCAAAGAAAACAGCTCTTTTGCCTGTAAAAAAAAACACAATACCACTCCCCAACATTACAACCCACCACCCACATACCCCTATTCTAAACCCCCCTTAAAAAACCTAACACTAACCCCCAGAAGATCTTCCTAACTTGTCTTCACCCAGCTGGGCAGAACTCTTCATCCGATCTGGGCAATGTTCAATCAAGCGGCAGTGAAGTCTTCTTCCATCCGGCGATGTCTTCAATCAAGCGGCAGTGAAGTCTTCTTCCATCCGGCGATGTCTTCAATCAAGCGGCAGTGAAGTATTCTTCCATCCGGGCGATGTCTTCAATCAAGCGGCAGTGAAGTCTTCTTCCACCCGGTGATGTCTTCAAGCAAAGCGGCATCTTCAATCTTCTTTCTTCGCTCCTCCGCCGCGGAGCATCCATCCTGCACGAAGACTGAACTAGGAATTGATTCAGCCAATCAGATTGAACTTGAATCTGATTGGCTGATTCAATCAGCCAATCAGATTTTTCTACCTTAATTCCGATTGGCTGATAGAATCCTATCAGCCAATCGGAATTCGATGGACGCCATCTTGGATGACATCATTTAAAGGTACCTCATTCCTAGCAGTCTTCGTGCAGGATGGATGCTCCGCGGCGGAGGAGCGAAGATAGAAGATTGAAGATGCCGCTTTTCTTGAAGACATCGCCGGGTGGAAGAAGACTTCACTGCTGCTTGATTGAAGACATCGCCGGATGGAAGAAGACTTCACTGCCGCTTGATTGAAGACATTGCACGGATGGAAGAAGACTTCACTGCCGCTTGATTGGACATCGCCCAGATCGGATGAAGAGTTCTGCCCGGCTGGGTGAAGACAAGGTAGGGAGATCTTCTGGGGGTTAGTGTTAGGTTTTTTTAAGGGGGGTTTAGAATAGGGGTATGTGGGTGGTGGGTTGTAATGTTGGGGGGTGGTATTGTGTTTTTTTTTTACAGGCAAAAGAGCTGTTTTCTTTGGGGCATGCCCCGCAAAAGGCCCTTTTAAGAACTGTGAACTTTTTTAATTTAGAATAGGGTAGGGAAATTTTTATTATTTTGGGGGGCTTTATTATTTTATTAGGGGGCTTAGAATAGGTGTAATTAGCTTAAAAATCTTGTAATTTTTTTTTATTTTTTGTAATTTAGTTTATTTTATTGAATTTTAGTTTAGATATTTGTAGTTTATTTAATTTATTGATAGTGTAGGTGTATTTGTAACTTAGGTTAGGATTTATTTTACAGGTAAATTGGTAATTATTTTAACTAGGTAGCTATTAAATAGTTATTAACTATTTAATAGCTATTGTACCTAGTTAAAATAAATGCCAAGTTACCTGTAAAATAAATATAAACCCTATAATAGCTACAATGTAATTATTAATTACATTGTAGCTATCTTAGGGTTTATTTTATAGGTAAGTATTTAGATTTAAATAGGAATATTTTAATTAATAATATTAATATTAATTAGATCTATATTAATAAGAATTTAGTTAGGGATGTTAGAGTTAGATAGCGTTATTATACTTAATATATATATAATATAATAACGATATTAACTATATTAACCCTAATATAATTAGGAGTTAATATATATAATATAATAACTATATTAACTATATTAACCCTAATATAATTAGGGTTAATATAGCTGGCGGCGGTGTAGTGGGATTAAATTAGGGGTTAATATTTTTAAAATAGATGGCGGCGGTGTAAGGGGCTCACTTTAGGGGGTAGGTAAGGTAGATGGCGGCGGGGTAGGGGCTCACTTTAGGGGGTAGGTAAGATAGATGGCGGCGGGGTAGGGGCTAACTTTAGGGGGTAGGTAAGGTAGATGGCGGTGGGGTAGGGGCTCACATTAGGGGGTTATAGATTTAATATAGCTGGCGGCGGTTTAGGGGTTAATACATTTTTTATTGTTAGGATAGTGAGGGGGGATAGCGGATAGAGGGTTAGATGTGTCAGGCTATGTTTAGGAGGCGTGTTAGACAGTATGGGTGATTTTATAACTTTAGTCAGGTTTTGTAGGCGCCGGCAGTTTCTAAAGTGCCGTAAGTCACTGGCGGCTCCAGAAATTTGTACTTACGCAGATTTCTGGACATCGCTGGTTTGTGAGACTTACGGCACTTTAGCCTCTGACGGCGCCGTATATAGGCTAGCTCGAGTTGCGAGCTGAAACTGCGGGTGGCGGGGTTTCCCTCGATTGCGCCGCAAACTACGATCTATATCGGATCGCGCCCTGTATTTCTACCAGTCATTTAATACCCATTATCAATTTTTTATGTATTATCAAATTTTAGTTATGTATTAATATCATTACAATTCTTTTAGATCCATTTTTTATATCCATATTTAAATTTTTCAAAATGAAACACCATTTTTTCTGGATATCCACACGATCTGGCATCTGACTGATACATACTGTCTACAAGTTAGTTCCAGCCAGTAGCCCAGACCCAGAATAAATCAGCTTTGGTTTTAGTATATTGTATAAATCCCCTTTTTTCCCCTTTTTTTGTCTTTTGTCTCATGCTTTTAAACATACAAATAAACTTTGATTTTTAAGCATTAGGATTCATAACATCAGTGCTGCTTTCAAAAATAAGTGATTGCAGCCAGTGGTAACTGTGTCCAACACTGCTAAATTGAATAAGATTAAAAATCCTCAAACAGGATATCTTTTTGTTTGTTAAGTAAAATCAATTTTTAAATAAACAGTGATCTATCCTTTTTGGGACCTTCAGTGCTTGTTCTATTCCTATATATATATATATATATATATATATATATATATATATATATGTATGTATGTATATATATGTATGTATGTATATATATGTATGTATGTATATATATGTATGTATGTATATATATGTATATATATATATATATATGTATATATATATATATATATATATATATATAAAAATAAAATCATATTTATATATATATATATATATATATATATATATATATATATATATATATATATATAAAGGCGTCAAGTCAATCAGGAACGCATGGAAATGGAGTTCCTGCATTATTTTTGCAGGAGGAACTATGTTCCCTCTGTACAGAGAACTAAAACACTTCAGTAAACAAATGGGTAAGACTCTGTGACAGAGGATGCTTCTCATTCCCAAAGGAAACCATTGAACCCTTCATTGGATTTAATTTGCTTTCATTAACCAAAGTGTATAGATTATATACATATAAATACAGTGTGTGTGTTTTGTTTTGTGTATACAGTATGTAGGTACGTGTATATATATATATATATATTTTATTATTATTATTATCGTTTATTTGTAGAGTGCCAACAGATTCTGCAGCGCTATTAACAAAAGCGGAGTACAAAAAAATAGTTATATGGATCAAATGGGTAGAGGGCCCTGCCAAGAGTTGCACTGTTGTAGTCAGCTCTTGAGAAGGTGATCAACAAACAGCTGGACTCTTAAAGGGACACTGTACCCAAAAATTTTCTTTCATGATTCAGACTGAGCATGAAATTTTAAGCAACTTTCTAATTTACTCCTATTATCAAATTTTCTTCATTCTCTTGGTATGTTTATTTGAAATGCAAGAATGTAAGTTTAGATGCCGGCCCATTTTTGGTGAACAACCTGGGTTGTCCTTGATGATTGGTGGATAAATTCATCCACCAATAAAAAACTGCTGTCCAGAGTACTGAAACAAAAAAAAACTTAGATGCCTTCTTTTTCAAATAATGATAGCAAGAGAACGAAGAAAAATTGATAATAGGGGTAAATTAGAAAGTTGCTTAAAATTGCATGCTCTTTCTGAATTACAAAAGAAAAAATTTGGGTTCAGTGTCCCTTTAAGCTTACATGCTAAGGGGGTTCAGGGGATAGCAAATGGAGGAGAGGAACTGGTATAAAGAAAGGTTAGCGTAGGTTGTATGCATCCCTGAACAGTAGAGTCTTTAGGGAGCACTTGAAGCTTTTAAAACTAGAAGAGAGTCTTGTGGAGCGAGGCAGAGAGTTCCACAAGATGGGAGCCAGTCTGGAGAAGTCCTGTAAATGGGAGTGTGATGATGTGACAAGAGAGGAGGAGAGTAGGAGGTTGTGAGCAGAGTGAAGGGGATAGGAGGGAGAGTATCTGGAGACAAGGTCTGAGATATAAGGGGGAGCTGTGCAGTTGAGGGCTTTGTATGTCAGAGTGAGAATTTTGTGTTTGATCCTAGAGGCAAGAGGAAGCCAGTGAAGAGATTGGCAAAGAGGTGCAGCAGATGAAGAGCGACTTGTAAGGAAGATGAGTCTGGCAGAGGCATTCATTAAGGATTGTAAAGGAGCTAGGCGGTAGGTGGGGAGACCAGAGAGGACAGAGTTGCAGTAATCGAGGCGGGAGAGGATGAGAGAGTGGATTAAAATCTTAGTTGTGTCTTGTGTAAGGAAGTGTCTAATTTTAGAGATGTTTTTAAGGTGGAAGCGGTAGGCTTTGGCCAAAGACTGAATGTGAGAAGTGAAAGAAAGATCGGAGTCAAATGTGACCCAGAGACATCGGGCATGCGGGGTAGGGGTAATGATGGAGTTGTCGACAGTTATAGAGAGATTGGGGGTGGAGAGTTTTGAAGAAGGGGGGAAAATAAGGAGCTCAGTTTTGGAGAGATTTAGCTTGAGGTAGTGAAAGGATCAGAAACAGACAGGTAATCAGCGCTGGAAGTGTATGAGTATTCTGTTGGTCTTATATATTCCCATCCACTACCCAGAATATATATATACACAAGACAATTGCAAATTATTAACAAACAGTCTCATTAATTTGAAAGTGGTCAGTCTATGGATATATAATGTTCCTTATAGTCCACAATGCTAGTTCCCATGTGCTGTAGGTGTTTGGCAGCCCGTCTGTAAAAAAGGGTGATCCCCCGCTGGGCGAGGTTCCTCTTATCTGAAAGGTATGGAACAAGACAGGGGCACACTTTGTGTAATACGTTCAAACTTTGTATATATAAATAACAGTGGGGAAAACCCAGGCTCACCTGGTATACCCTCAAGGTATGAGGTATTTAAAAGGCAATTAGAAAACTGATCCCTCTCACACAGCTCTGAGAGGGATCAGTTTTCTAATTGGATGTTCACATATCAGGCTTCACATACCTAATTCTGCTACGTCTTGTCCCCACTTAACTTCACCTGAGATGAGAAGATAAGAAACAACAAAACAACAGAGAACTTGCTAACATAAGCTGTGTCAAGCAACAAGTGAGGATAGGTTCCTCCAGATAAGATACCCATGGACTACTGAGGAACCATGGACAAACAAGAGGATTGCAAGGAGTGAGATTACACTAACACAAGTGCCTTATAAATACCTCATACCTTGAGGGTATACCAGGCGAGCGTGGCTTTTCCCCACTGTTATTTATATATACGAAGTTTGAACGTATTACACGAAGTGTGCCCCTGTGCGCCTGTCTTGTTCCATACCTTTCATATATATAGAAATAACACAATACATAGAAAGTCTGGCATTCTCTTGCAAACCCCAGACAAGGGTTCAAAGCCCTAGGGAAAATTAGAAAACAAATTAATCAACGTAACACATGGATAGTCTGGCACTCTCTTGCAAGCACACAGCTAGATTAAAAGTAAAAGGGAAGAGTTAATTACAACATTTGGCCAAATGGTGATAGGACCAGGATCACATCAAGTTTTATTCCTCCCTTAGTCCCTAACCTATAGTCATACAATGCATGCCTTCAACAAAACACACTGAGATACAAACAATGGTGACACAGGCCCATTGTAATTTCCATAGACACATAAAAAACACTGAAATGGTCTGCACTCTCAACCCAGACTGGATACACATCCTATGACCCTGCAAAACGCACAACCCTGGGTGCTCACCAGCACTCACAGACAGCTCCACAGCTTTCATGGACTCAGGCAGTTAACCCCAGACAATCCTGGGTGCAAAAATCATAGGGAAAATTACAAAATAAATTAATCAACTAAACACATAGAAAATCTGGCATTCTCTTGCAAGCACACCACTACATTAAAAGCAAAATGAAAGAGTTAATTACAGCATTTGGCCAAATGGTGATAGGCACTGGACCATGTCTTAGTCTCTTCCTCTCTGGCTCTCAAACCAGACTACGTACACATCCTATGACCCTGCAAATCTTACAACACTGAGTGCTCACCAGCACTTTGAACATGGCATGGTTGTTGGTGTCAGACGGGTTGGCCTGAGTATTTCAAAAACTGCTGATCTAATGGGAATATCATGCACAACCATCTCTAGAGTTTACAGAGAATGGTTTGAAAGAAAGAGAAAATATCCAGTGAGCGGCAGTTGACAAAAATGGCTTGTTGATGTCAGTGGTTGGGCAGACTGGTTTGAGATGATACAAAGGCAACAGTAACTCAAATAACCACTTGTTACAACCAAGGTATGCAGAATTCCCTCTCTGAATGCACAACACATAAAACTTGATGCAGATGGCTACTGCAGCAGAAGACCACACCGGGTGCCAGTCCTGTCAGCTAAAAACAGGTAATAGAGGCTACAATTCGCACAGGCTCTCCAAAATTGGACAATCGAAGGTCTGATGAATCTTTATTTCAGCTGCGACATTCAGGTAGTAGGGTCAGAATTTGGTGTAAACAAAATGAAAGCATGGATCCATCCTGCTTTATATCAACAGTTCAGGCTGGTGGTGTAATGGTGTGGGGAATATTTTCTTGGCTCACTTTGGGCCCCTTAGTACCAATTGAGCATTATTTAAATGCTATGGCCTACCTGAGTATTGTTGCTGACCATGTCCATCCCTTTTTGACTACAGTGTACCCATCTTCTGATGGCTACCTCCAGCAGATTAATGCACCATGTCACAAAGCTCATATCATCTCAAACTGGTTTCTTGAACATGACAATGAATTAACTGTACTCCTATATCCTCCACAGTCACCAGATTTTAATCCATTAGAGCACCTTTGGGATGTGGTGGATTGGGAAATTCGCATCATAGATGTGCAGCCGACAAATCTGCAGCAACTGCGTGATGCTGCTATGTCAATATGGAGCAAAATCTCTGGGGAATGTTTCCAACACATTGTTGAATCTATGCCACAAAGAATTAAGGTAGTTTTGAAGGCAAAATGGGGTCCAATCCCGTACAAGCAAGGTGTACCTAATAAAGTGGCTGGTGAGTGTATATATAGATAGATGTAGTGTAAAAAACAATCACCTAGATTACGAGTTTTGCGTTAGAGGCTGTGCGGTGCTAATGAGCAGTTTATGCTCACCACTCACTTACAGACAGCGCTGGTATTACGGGTTTTTACAAACCCGGCGGTAGCCGCAAAAAAAGTGAGTGTAGAGCAACATTTTGCTCCACATCTCACCTCAATACATGCTCGTGCACGATTTCCCCATAGGAATCAATGGAGGAGAGCCGTCTGAAAAAAACCTAACACCTGCAAAAAAGAAGCGTAAAGCTCCTAACGCAGCCCCATTGATTCCTATGGGGAAAATACATTTATGTCTACACCTAACACCCTAACATGAACCCCGAGTCTAAACACCTGTAATCTTATACTTATCAACCCCTAATCTGCCGCCCCCGACATTGCCAACACCTGCATTATATTATTAACCCCTAATCTGCCGCTCCGGACACCGCCGACACCTACATTATACTTATGAACCTCTAATCTGCCTCCCCCAACATTGCCGACACCTACATTTTATTTATTAACCCCTACTCTGCTGCCCCTAATGTCTCCGCAACCTACCTACATTTATTAACCCTTAATCTGCCACCCCCAATGTCTTTGCCACTATAATAAAGTTATTAACCCCTAAACCTAAGTCTAACCCTAACCCTAACACCCCCTAACTTAAATATAATTAAAATAAATCTAAATAAAATTACTACAATTAACTAAGTAATTCCTGTTTAAAACTAAATACTTACCTATAAAATAAACCATAAGATAGCTACAATATAACTAATAGTTACATTGCAGCTAGCTTAGGGTTTATTTTTATTTTACAGGCAACTTTGTCTTTATTTAAACTAGGTAGAATAGTTATTAAATAGTTATTCTACCTAGTTAAAATAAAGACAAATTTTCCTGTAAAATAGAACCTAACCTAAGTTACAATTACACCTAACACTACACTACAATTAAATTAATTCCCTAAATTAAATACAATTAATTAAAATTAAATAAAATTCTCTAAAGTACAAAAAACAAACAAACACTAAATTACAGAAAATAATAAAGAAATTACAATATTTTTAAACTAATTACACCTAATCTAATCCCCCTAACAAAATAAAAAAGCACCCCAAAATAAAAAAAGCCCTACCCTACACTAAATTACAAATAGCCCTTAAAAGGGCCTTTTATGCGGCATTGCCCCAAAGTAATCAGCTTTTACCTGAAAAAAAAATTACAATTCCCCCCCAACATTAAAACCCACCACCCACACAACCAACCCTACTCTAAAACCCACCCAAACCCCCCTTAAAAAAACTAACACTAACCCCTTGAAGATCACCTTACCGGGAGACGTCTTCACCCAACCGGGCAGAATTGGTCCTCCAGATGGGCAGAAGTCTTCATTCAACCTGGCAGTAGTGGTACTCCAGACGGGCAGAAGTCTTCATTCAACCTGGCAGTAGTGGTACTCCAGACGGGCAGATGTCTTCATCCAGATAGCATCTTCTATCTTCATCCATCCGGCGCGGAGCGGGTCCATCTTCAAGACATCTGACACGGAGCATCCTCTTCTTTCCACGGCCGACGACTGAATGAAGGTTACTTTAAATGACGTCATTCAAGATGGTGTCCCTTCAATTCCAATTGGCTGATAGAATTCTATCAGCCAATCAGAATTAAGGTAGAAAAAATCCTATTGGCTGATGCAATCAGCCAATAGCATTGGACTGGCATTTTATTGGCTGATTGGAACAGCCAATAGAATGCCAGCTCAATCCTATTGGCTGATTGGATCAGCCAATAGGATTGAAGTTCAATCCTATTGGCTGATTGCATCAGCCAATAGGATTTTTTCTACCTTAATTCCGATTGGCTGATAGAATTCTATCAGCCAATCGGAATTGAAGGGAAGCCATCTTGGATGACGTCATTTAAAGGAACCTTCATTCAGTCGTCGGCCGTGGAAAGAAGAGGATGCTCCGCGTCGGATGTCTTGAAGGTGGACTCGCTCCGCGCCGGATGGATGAAGATAGAAGATGCCATCTGGATGAAGACTTCTACCCGTCTGGAGGACCACTTCTGCCTGGTTGGATGAAGACTTCTGGCCATCTGAAGGCCGGCAGATTAATGGTTAATAATATTTAAATAGTGTTTGCGATGCGGGAGTGCGGCGGTTTAGGGGTTAATATATTTATTATAGTGGCGGCAATGTCCGGTTCGGCAGATTAGGGGTTAACATTTTTATTTTAGTGTTTGCGATGTGGGGGGGGCTTGGTTTAGGGGTTAATAGGTAGTTTATGGGTGTTAGTGTACTTTTTAGCACTTTAGTTAAGAGTTTTATGCTACGGCGTTGTAGTGTAAAACTCTTAACTACTGACTTTTAAATGCAGTGCCAGTCTTGCCAGGAGATTGTTTACCGCTCACTTTTGGTCAGACTCATAATACCGGCGCTATGCAAATCCCATTGAAAATATAGAATACGCCATTGACGTAAGAGGATTTGCGGTATTTCCGAGTCTGGCCAAAAAAGTGAGCAGTACACTTGTACCTGCAAGACTCTTAATACCAGCAGGCATTAAAAAGCAGCGTTGGGACCTCTTAACGCTGCTTTTTAAGGCTATCACACAACTCGTAATCTAGGCCAATATCTTTTCATTTAGGCAATATTTACAACTTAGTCATAATACATCTTATTCATTCAACCTATAGGTAATTTATATTATTTCTAATAGTTTTGTATTAGTAATCAGAAATCTAATTTTTTTTTGTGTGTTCTAAAATGCAATTGACAGTCTATATTTAATTAATAAAAAAAACAACTAAGGCTTGAAATATGTTTAAATTATGCAAAATTCTACTAGAAAGTTGTTTGAAAACAGAAAAAAAGTATTTTTAATATATGTATCACACTAAATATGTTTTTCTATGATATCATGAGATGTATCAGTTAGTGATGGTTATCAATGGTTTTATGCACCGTTGTACAATTATGCACATTATCACAATTTTGAAATATGTTATTTCAGTTAGGTGCAGCTGTGGAAATTGATGATGATTGATGATTACAGATTTTTGTATCTAAGGTAGTCAGTGCAAGTGCCATTATTTAAAAAAAAAATCTATTTCAGAATAATTCTGCATTTTGGAATTCTGAATTTGGGGATTTGTACTAGCTTTCCATGCTACTGAATCAACATAAATAAATGTATTACCACACTGGCTGCTAGCAGGGGGTGTCAATCAACCCAATCGTATGAGATTGGGCGGATTGATGTCTATAACCTCATAGAAGGCGTATGAGTTAAGGAGCAGCGGTCTTAACACTGCTGCTTCTTAACTCCTGTTTCCGGGCAAAATAGGGGCATTCAGAGCCATTCGACCCTTAATAAATCGGCCCTTTAGACTTAATGGTTAGATTCTTCTTAGTTGAAGAAGTCACACACACATGTCCTTATTTATAAAAGTGCAGGCAGACAATGTTCCCAGGCAGGAAACCTGTCCATTCACATTCAGAGCCTCCAATGCAACATTTGCTAACAGGATTGAGTGTTGCACAAGAATATTCTTTTGCATCCTGCCCTCAGCTCTCTCTCTCTCAGCCAATTGCATAAGATCAGAGCTTGTAAGTCATAATGGCCAATTGAGGGCTCGTTTCCATTAAGCCTTAATTCGGTTTGCGTGCACTAGCAAACTGATAAATAAGCTGTCGGAAGCAATGTCGTTTATCGACTGCTTCCATCGGCCCGTTATAACTCAATTTCGGCAACCTGTCTCCGGCTACCGAAAACATTATCATGTCCAATACAAAGTATCAGAAGCCGCTAATCTTTAAATAATACCCGGTGCCTGAGAAAACCGCACACTGTTGGAGGCTGCCGATACAGTAACAAAAATTACACCCAGCTCAACTAGGTATAAAACAGGAAAAAGATGCTTTTTGAAATCTAACCCGACACATCAAATCCCCTCTATCCCCCACATCGCAACTTATAATAAATGTAATAACCTCTAAACCACCAAGCCCTACAATGCAAACTAGCTATTACAACTATTAAACCCTAATCTGCCCTGCCCCCATATTGCAAAGTATCTATTTAAACCATTAACCCCTAACCCTCCAAACCCATATCGCAAAGTATCTATTTAAACTAGTAACAACTTATCCACCATACTCCACTACTCAATTTAGCCATTTAAACTATTAACCCCTAATCTGCCATGCCGCACAACACAATCTAGCTATTTAAACTATTAACCCCTAAACCGCCATGCCCCTATATCGCAAATAACTAATCACTATGCCCCCTAAGTTTCTTTTATATGGACACTGCTCTGTGCAAACCTTTTATTTATTTATATATATAATTAGTTCCTTATTATCTTGAATCTGTATATAATTGTATAGAAGTGTAAATAATTTTTAAATGGTTTCATAGTTACAGTAAATATATACTTTTATGAATATGACAAACCATTTGGAGGGTGTACAGTCCAGGCGCAAATTTAGCTTATATCAATGAGCATATTTGAAATATGTCAATAGATTTTAAAAGGGTTATAGTTGTTAATAACATAATAATTATTATTATTATCATTTATTTGTATAGCGCTGCCAAATTCCGTAGCGCTGGGTACAATGATAGGGGTATACAATGACAACATTTTGATAAAAATACAAAACATAAAACTAAACAAATCTGGTACAGGAGGAAGAGGGTCCTGCTCCGGAGAGCTCACAGTCTACAGGTTTAGGGTGCAGAGACTTAAGGTTGGGGTAGCTTGTTACATCAGTTGTAGTTGCAGTAGTGAGTCAGGCAGTTCATGTATTAGTTTGGTTCATATGAGGGATGGAGGAGATATGGTACGCCTCTCTGAATAGGTGGGGTTTCAAGGAGCGTCTGAAGCTATACAAGGTTGGAGGCAGTCTTATGGAGCGGGTAGAGAGTTCCAGAGGACAGGAGCAGCATGTGCGAAGTCTTGGAGGTGGGAGTGGGACATAGAGATAACATGAGTGGAGAGACGTAGGTCAGAGGTTGATCGAAGAGGACGGGATGGGGGATATTTCACGATAAGCGAGGAAATATAGTTGGGAGTTTAGTGTTTATAGTGGACTGTTTAGTGCTTTGTAAGTGAGGGTTAATACTTTAAACTGTATTCTGTAGTGTATGGGGAGCTAGTGTAAAGAATGGCAGAGCGGAGTCGCTGATGTAGATCGCCGACTTAGGTGGATGAGTCTAGCTGAAGCATTCATAATAGACTAAAGGGAGGAGAGGCTTGGTTTTGGAAGGCCATTTAGGAGTAGGTTGTTGTATTCAATGCGTGACAAAATGAGTGAATGAATAAGTATTTTTGTCGTTTTTTTGAGTAAGGAAGGGACGAATTCTGGAAATGTTGTGTAGGTGTGAACGGCAGGATTTGGCAAGCGCTTGTATATGTGGGTTGAATGTGAGCTTTGAGTCTAGTGTGACCCCAAGACAGCGAACCTGGGGTGAGGTGTTGAGAATAGAGTCTCCAACTGTCAGAGAAATGTCAGGTGTTGGATGTCTCGAAGAGGGGGGACAGATTGAGTTGAAGGTAGTGTGAAGACATCCAAGAGTAAATTGCAGAGAGGCAGTTGGAAGTAAAGAGGGAGAGATATCAGGAGAGGAAAGATATATTTGGGTATCATCGGCATATAAGTGGTACTGGAATCCAAAGGAAAGCACAGATTTTTCAAACTCCTCAGTTAAAGGGACAGATTTATAAATATGATTTTATATTTTTATATAATAGAGAGAGAGAGAAAGAGAGAGATTGATTGTATACACACACAAAAAGTCAATTCTTTTTTACTCATCTGCTAAATTAGTAGTGGAAAACAAACTGAAATCTTTTAGGTAAAGGGAAATAAAAAAAAAATAATAAAATTATATAGTTGCATAAGTGTGAACACCCTTTTATAACTGGGTATGTAGCTTGTTCAGAATTAAGCAATCACATTCAAAATCATGTTAAATAGGAGTTAGTACACACCTGTCATCATTTAAAGTGCCTCTGATTAACCCCAAATAAAGTTTAGCTGTTCTAGTTGGTCTTTCCTGACATTTTTTTAGTCGCATTCTACAGCAAAAGCCATGTTAAAAGGTATCAGTCAGGAGAAGGGTACAAAAGAATTTCCAAGGCATTAGATATACCATGGAACACAGTGAAGACAGTCATAATCAAGTGAAAAAAAATATGGTGCAACAGTGACAGTGGTCTGGGAGGCTGCCAAGAGGCCTACAGCAACATTAAAGGAGCTGCAGGAATATCTGGCAAGTACTGGCTGTGTGGTACATGTGACAACAATCGCCCGTATTCTTCATATGTCTGGGCTAAGGGGTAGAGTGGCAAGACGGAAGTCTTTTCTCACAAAAAATAAATCCAAGCCCAGCTAAATTTTGCAAAAACACATCTGAAGTTTCCCAAAAGCATGTTGCAAAATGTGTTATGGTCTGATGAAACCAAAGTTGAACTTTTTGGCCATAATTCCAAAAGATATGTTTGGCGCAAAAACAACACTGCATATCACCAAAAGAACACCATACCCAAAGTGAAGCATGGTGGTGTTAGCATCATGCTTTGGGGCTGTTTTTCTTCAGCTGGAACTGGGGCCTTAGTCAAGGTACAGGGAATAATGAACAGTTCCAAATACCAGACAATATTGGCACAAAACCTTCAGGCTTCTGCTAGAAAGCTGAACATGAAGAGGAACTTCATCTTTCAGCATGACAACAACCCAAAGCATACATCCAAATCAACAAAGGAATGGCTTCACCAGAAGGAGATTAAAGTTTTGGGATGGCCCAGCCAGAGCCCAGACCTGAATCCAATTCAAAATCTGTGGGGTGATCTGAAGAGGGCTGTGCACAGGAGATACCCTCGCATTCTGACAGATTTAGAGTGTTTTTGCAAAGAAGAGTGGGCAAATCTTGCCAAGTCAGGATGGGCCATGCTGATAGACTCATACCCAAAAAGACTGAGTGCTGTAATAAAATCAAAAGGTGCTTCAATAAAGTATTAGTTTAAGGGTGTTCACACTTATGCAACCATATTATTTTATTTTTTTATTTTTATTTCCCTTTACCTAAAATATTTCAGTTTGTTTTTCAATTGAGTTGTACAGTTTATAGGTCACATTAAAAGGTGGAAAAAGTTCTGAAATTATTTATCTTTGTCTCAATTTTTTACATCACAGAAACCTGACATTTTAACAGGGGTGTGTAGACTTTTTATATCCACTGTATATATATAAAGCAAGAAAAAGCGTGTATGTGAAAGAGCAAAAAACCGCTTCCTCCAAAACACAGAACTGCGCTCTAAATAAACCTCTTAATAACAAAAGTTAAAAAAAAATAATAAAAATTTTTCCCACAATTGTGTGTACTTGATATATTCTTAATATTTGAATAGCACCAAAATCAAACAATCAAATGTTGTTGGTTCATGAAAATGTGCAACAAAATGACCAAAATGTTTCTAGCAAAGTCAAATATTATATTAAAAAAGGATAAATTAATTAGATCCCACGTAGTAGTGCAGATCAATTGTAGGTGTCGGCTGCTGTGTCTTAATAATCCTCCGAAATCTCACGGAGTAAGGTAGAAATCTAAAAGCAAAAAGAAAAAGAAAGCGCACAAAGGCACCTACATAGTGCAAATCAATTTAATCAAACAATGATACAAGTGTATGTTAAAACAGCTCCCCCGTAGGGTGTCTACTCACAAGAATCAACCTCAAACTTGTGAGGTATGTTTAGGCATGTAGATTAGAATATCAATCGGGACCGCTTGCTCTAAGTGCTTAATCCAAAGAGTCAGGACAGTAAACCATGAATGCCGGGTGTCGCTGTTTGTTCCAAGAGATCTTGACAGGTATTTCCCCCGGTATCTTGTCTAACTCGCGTCCACTATGGCAAAAGTTTTTGAAGCACAAATTTTTCACAAACAAATGGTCCGTTAAAGTTCATCAACAGCTGATCGCTGTTCCACAAAGACAAACGCAAGGTGGTCGTGGCCTTACGCGTTTCGCGGTTACGTCACCGCTTCATCAGAGGAATATCCACGCCCACTGGAAGCTTCCCTTAAGTACGTCCATAGTCAATGCAGACCGCCCACCTTAGCGTGTCATTTGAAGTTCCGTAATGCATGTTTATACTCATATTATGTTATGCGCCAATCATATCTGTGCACACATTTAGGAAAATATAAGCTAACCTCTAAGATTATAATATTATATACAATTACAATAAATATGTTATTTAAAAACTAGATGTACAGCTGTAATACGCAATTCATTAAAATAAAATAAAAATAAAAAATCCGTCACAGATTAAAAAAGGAAAAGAGATTTTTTTTCTCTTCCCCTCTTTTTATATAAACATTCAAACCTTGATTTAAGTTATGTTTCCAATTGATATTCCCATAAATTCATGAATACAAATATATTTGTTTAAATTCATCTAGTTCACACATCTTATATTACCTAATATCTGGTTAAAAAACATTAAAAAATAAAAAATAAAAATACAATTCATGATACACTATGTATCCAGGGGTTGCGTAAGTAATTTTATACTAAGATACATTCTTAAACAAAAAATAAAATTAATAATAAAAGGAGATAAATAAACTGAGAAGCTATAAATATTTTAATCTAATAAAAATGCCTGTATATCTACCTCCCTATTGAGACCATATGGTTCTAAAGTTTTAAGGGTATGTATCCAATAGGTCTCGCGTTTACGTAACTGTAAAAGTCTATTACCCCTTCTTTTGTCCAGTACCACCTGTTCTATTGCTTTGAATTTCAGACCTTCAGGGTTACTTTGGTGTACATCCCTGAAATGATCATATACACCGTGGGAAACATCACCAGAGGTGATATTATTTAAATGTTCATTAATTCTTCGTTTGAGAGTGCGTTTCGTTCTCCCTAAATACTGTTTCCCACAGTTACATTCAAGGATGTACACCACAAATTTAGACTGACAGTTCAGAAAGGATTTGATAGGAAAACATTTATTATTTGTGTTTGATTTCACTTCTTTATTTTCTGGATCAGTATATTGACATACATTGCAATTTTTTCTTTTACATTTGAAAAATCCCTTATGTTGATCTGTTAACCAGGATTTGTTTGTTTTAATTTCTCTTAAAGTGCTGGGTGCTAGTATGGTTTTTATTGATCTGTTTTTCTTAAAGACAACATTTGGTTTGTCCTCCAATAAGTTTTTTAATACTGGATCTTCTTTTAGGACGTACCAGTATCGACGAATAATTTTTTCTATTTCATTAGCTGAGTTATTGTATTTGGTTAAGAATAAATTATTTCTCCTTTTTGACGAGGAAATCTTTCTATTCTCATTGCCTTTTAAGAGAGTTTTTCTATCTAGTTTTCTCGTTTTATTCAGGCTCTGTTCAATAACTTCAGTAGAATAGCCCTTGGCCACAAATTTTGTTACCAATTCTTTAGCTTCTATCTCAAAGGCCTCTGATTTAGTGCAATTCCTTTTAACCCTTTGGAACTGCCCATAGGGTATATTGTTTATCCATTTTTTGTGGTGACAACTTCTTGCATGTAAATAACTGTTGGTACCGCTAAGTTGGAGAAAATATTCTCTATCAAAGAGAAAATAATTCTTGGTCAAAATAAATTCTATTGCCTCCAATAGGAACCAAACTTTCACTTCCGGCAGATGTTCATGTTTTTTTTAGGAAATATTCAATACTTTCAATTCCTTCCATGTGAGGTATGCTGGTGTATAATGCAGCGACATCTAATGTCAACCAGATAAATTCTTCATTCCATTCTACCCCCTCCATTATATTTAACACATGTAAAGTATCCCTAATATAGGACTGTAATGTTGTCACCATTGGTTTTAAATAAAAGTCCACATATTCGGATAGTTTACAGGTCAGGGAATCGATTCCTGAAATAATTGGCTGACCTGGAGGTGTCTTTTGATCTTTATGTATCTTTGGTAGATAATAAAAAGGTCGCTACCCTACAGTTTTCATTGTATAAGAACTTTTTTTCATCCAAAGTGATTGCCCCCAGATTCTTAGCTTTATTTAATAATTCAAACAGAATTTTAATAAAATCATGAGACGGATCTCTAAATAATTTTTTGTAAGTATCCTTGTCATTTAAAATTCTAGATGATTCTTTCATGTAATCGGTTCTATTTAGAATCACAATACTCCCCCCCTTATCCACTTCTCTTATAATGATTTCATTATCTCTTGACAGGTTCTTTAAAGCCTTTAATTCATATTTATTTAAATTCTGTTTGTCTTTTCTTACCTCGTTACTATTCTTTTCACATAAGTTTGTTAGATCTTTTTCCACCATCTTTTGGAATACTGGAATATGATTCCCTTGTGAGTGTAGTGGATAAAAAATTGATTTTGGTTTAAAACCACTCTGTATCCCATGAGAGCCTTCAACTTCCAAGGTTTCCAACAGAGACAGAGTGTACTTATCCAGACCTGTTTTCCAACTGCTGTCACCTTCAGTATTAGATTCCAAAGATATCAAATCGGTCAATATTTCCCAATCTTCAACCTTTAGATTAATATTATCTTTATTCTTAAGTTTAATTCTTTCGAAATGGCGTGTTAAAGTTAATTTTCAAATAAATTTATTCAAATCTATAAATAACTCAAATGAGTTCGGATTCTCCGATGGAGAGAAGGAAAGACCTTTTTGGAGTAGACTTAATTCTGCTGGCATTAATCTCTTATCTGATAAATTAAATATTTTAGTTTTTTCTTTATTTAAAATTATTTTCTTCTCTTTATTTCGTATATTTCGTCCTCCTCGCTTTCCTCGTCTGATTCCATAGGTCTTTTTTGTCTTGTATAAAAGTGAGTTATCTGTACATTTCCTTTTTCCACTATTTGTGGTTTTGTTAATTTCCCGGATTTTCCTAAAAAAGAGGCATTATTTTTACTTTTTCCTAACTTATTATTCTCATGATTACTGTTTCTTGTCTGTGGGTCAGAGAAGTGCTCAGAGAAAGTAGGTACCTCTCTATCCTCTCTCTCATGTGTAGTTATCACTGTTTTTGAATTTTGATTGGTGCTTTTTTTATTGTAAAAATTCTGAGCTTTTTTATAGCCCCTTTTTGGCTGACCGTTAACATATCTATGATCATCCCTACTTTCATTTAGAGTTTTATCCTTATATACGTGTTCAGGGTAATAATTATAATTATTAGATTCCTTCCTACGCCAATTATAAGAATTAACCCTAGGGCCCTGAGGATAATTGTACCCCTCATTCTTTGATTTATTGTTTTGGTAATACCTAGGTTGTTGTATTGGCACTTTTGCAAAGCTTCTTTTTCTATTGGGATATTCAGTTCTTATGGGAGTAGTTGTACTTTTTGTCTTTGAAAAAACCTCTTCCATGTCATTCACCCCTTCTATATTTAATTCCTGTTCAGTTTCCTGGTTATTTTCTACTTGAAACTCTATATAATCTCTCTTGAATTTTTTGTTTTTCCTATATTCAATTTCTTTTTCATAGTTTTGTACTCTCTGTTTAGTTTCTCTGTTAATTTAAACATATAGGGCATCCTCCCTGAACGGTTCTAATTCACCTCTAATTTTATTAATCTCCTCGACTATTTTAGTTAATTTCATGTCCCTATATCTGATTAGAATATCTATAAATTTATTTGAGCAATCCGTTAGGGCTTGCTCCCATTCTAAATGATATTCTACATCAGCTAAATTAAAAATGGCTGTTTTTGACATACGCAACCCCTTCGGTATTAAATTCTTTTTAATATATTTTTTTAAAATTATTTTGTCATAATAATGATTAATTTGTAATTTACTCAATTTTTCCAATTTCTGAAATAATTCCCTTGGATCCACAGTTTCTACACTTAGATCCTCTTCTTCATCAGACATAGAATCATTTCTTTGTGTATTAAAATAATCTCCATAATAAAAAGTAGTCATTTTGTTAGTTTATAAAGTGCTGCTGTTCTAATTGAGATAAAGAATAACAAATAAAGAAAGAAAAAGCGTGTATGTGAAAGATCAAAAAACCCCTTCCTCCAAAACACAGAACTGCGCTCTAAATAAACCTCTTAATAACAAAAGTAAAAAAAAAAAAAATTCCCACAATTGTGTGTACTTGATATATTATTAATATTTGAATAGCACCAAAATCAAACAATCAAATGTTGTTGGTTCATGAAAATGTGCAACAAAATGACCAAAATGTATCTAGAAAAGTCAAATATTATATTAAAAAAGGATAAATTAATTAGATCCCACGTAGTAGTGCAGATCAATTGTAGGTGTCGGCTGCTGTGTCTTAATAATCCTCCGAAATCTCACGGAGTAAGGTAGAAATCTAAAAGCAAAAAGAAAAAGAAAGCGCACAAAGGCACCTACATAGTGCAAATCAATTTAATCAAACAATGATACAAGTGTATGTTAAAACAGCTCCCCCGTAGGGTGTCTTCTCACAAGAATCAACCTCAAACTTGTGACGTATGTTTAGGCATGTAGATTAGAATATCAATCAGGACCGCTTGCTCTAATGCTTAATCCAAAGAGTCAGGACAGTAAACCATGAATGCCGGGTGTCGCTGTTTGTTCCAAGAGATCTTGACAGGTATTTCCCCCGGTATCTTGTCTAACTCGCGTCCACTATGGCAAAAGTTTTTGAAGCACAAATTTTTCACAAACAAATGGTCCGTTAAAGTTCATCAACAGCTGATCGCTGTTCCACAAAGACAAACGCAAGGTGGTCGTGGCCTTACGCGTTTCGCGGTTACGTCACCGCTTCATCAGAGGAATATCCACGCCCACTGGAAGCTTCCCTTAAGTACGTCCATAGTCAATGCAGACCGCCCACCTTAGCGTGTCATTTGAAGTTCCGTAATGCATGTTTATACTCATATTATGTTATGCGCCAATCATATCTGTGCACACATTTAGGAAAATATAAGCTAACCTCTAAGATTATAATATTATATACAATTACAATAAATATGTTATTTAAAAACTAGATGTACAGCTGTAATACGCAATTCATTAAAATAAAATAAAAATAAAAAATCCGTCACAGATTAAAAAAGGAAAAGATATTTTTTTTCTCTTCCCCTCTTTTTATATAAACATTCAAACCTTGATTTAAGTTATGTTTCCAATTGATATTCCCATAAATTCATGAATACAAATATATTTGTTTAAATTCATCTAGTTCACACATCTTATATTACCAAGTAACTAATATCTGGTTAAAAAACATTAAAAAATAAAAAATAAAAATACAATTCATGATACACTATGTATCCAGGGGTTGCGTAAGTAATTTTATACTAAGATACATTCTTAAACAAAAAATAAAATTAATAATAAAAGGAGATAAATAAACTGAGAAGCTATAAATATTTTAATCTAATAAAAATGCCTGTATATCTACCTCCCTATTGAGACCATATGGTTCTAAAGTTTTAAGGGTATGTATCCAATAGGTCTCGCGTTTACGTAACTGTAAAAGTCTATTACCCCTTCTTTTGTCCAGTACCACCTGTTCTATTGCTTTGAATTTCAGACCTTCAGGGTTACTTTGGTGTACATCCCTGAAATGATCATATACACCGTGGGAAACATCACCAGAGGTGATATTATTTAAATGTTCATTAATTCTTCGTTTGAGAGTGCGTTTCGTTCTCCCTAAATACTGTTTCCCACAGTTACATTCAAGGATGTACACCACAAATTTAGACTGACAGTTCAGAAAGGATTTGATAGGAAAACATTTATTATTTGTGTTTGATTTCACTTCTTTATTTTCTGGATCAGTATATTGACATACATTGCAATTTTTTCTTTTACATTTGAAAAATCCCTTATGTTGATCTGTTAACCAGGATTTGTTTGTTTTAATTTCTCTTAAAGTGCTGGGTGCTAGTATGGTTTTTATTGATCTGTTTTTCTTAAAGACAACATTTGGTTTGTCCTCCAATAAGTTTTTTAATACTGGATCTTCTTTTAGGACGTACCAGTATCGACGAATAATTTTTTCTATTTCATTAGCTGAGTTATTGTATTTGGTTAAGAATAAATTATTTCTCCTTTTTGACGAGGAAATCTTTCTATTCTCATTGCCTTTTAAGAGAGTTTTTCTATCTAGTTTTCTCGTTTTATTCAGGCTCTGTTCAATAACTTCAGTAGAATAGCCCTTGGCCACAAATTTTGTTACCAATTCTTTAGCTTCTATCTCAAAGGCCTCTGATTTAGTGCAATTCCTTTTAACCCTTTGGAACTGCCCATAGGGTATATTGTTTATCCATTTTTTGTGGTGACAACTTCTTGCATGTAAATAACTGTTGGAATCGGTCTGTTTTTTATATAATGTGGTGATAACTCTATTTCCCTCATGTTTAATGTTATGTCTAAAAAATCAATTTTAATTCTGTTACTATTATGGGTACATTTTAAATTTTTGTTATTAGAATTAAGATAGATAATGAATGCTTCTAATGTTTCTGCATCACCTCTCCAGATGACAATAACGTCATCTATAAATCTCCGCCAGAGAATGATATTATTTTTAAAGGGGTTATTGTTCCAAATGTATTGGTCTTCCCAACACCCCATATATAAGCTGGCATAATTGGGTGCAAATTTGGTTCCCATTGCCGTACCGCTAAGTTGGAGAAAATATTCTCTATCAAAGAGAAAATAATTCTTGGTCAAAATAAATTCTATTGCCTCCAATAGGAACCAAACTTTCACTTCCGGCAGATGTTCATGTTTTTTTTAGGAAATATTCAATACTTTCAATTCCTTCCATGTGAGGTATGCTGGTGTATAATGCAGCGACATCTAATGTCAACCAGATAAATTCTTCATTCCATTCTACCCCCTCCATTATATTTAACACATGTAAAGTATCCCTAATATAGGACTGTAATGTTGTCACCATTGGTTTTAAATAAAAGTCCACATATTCGGATAGTTTACAGGTCAGGGAATCGATTCCTGAAATAATTGGCTGACCTGGAGGTGTCTTTTGATCTTTATGTATCTTTGGTAGATAATAAAAGGTCGCTACCCTACAGTTTTCATTGTATAAGAACTTTTTTTCATCCAAAGTGATTGCCCCCAGATTCTTAGCTTTATTTAATAATTCAAACAGAATTTTAATAAAATCATGAGACGGATCTCTAAATAATTTTTTGTAAGTATCCTTGTCATTTAAAATTCTAGATGATTCTTTCATGTAATCGGTTCTATTTAGAATCACAATACTCCCCCCCTTATCCACTTCTCTTATAATGATTTCATTATCTCTTGACAGGTTCTTTAAAGCCTTTAATTCATATTTATTTAAATTCTGTTTGTCTTTTCTTACCTCGTTACTATTCTTTTCACATAAGTTTGTTAGATCTTTTTCCACCATCTTTTGGAATACTGGAATATGATTCCCTTGTGAGTGTAGTGGATAAAAAATTGATTTTGGTTTAAAACCACTCTGTATCCCATGAGAGCCTTCAACTTCCAAGGTTTCCAACAGAGACAGAGTGTACTTATCCAGACCTGTTTTCCAACTGCTGTCACCTTCAGTATTAGATTCCAAAGATATCAAATCGGTCAATATTTCCCAATCTTCAACCTTTAGATTAATATTATCTTTATTCTTAAGTTTAATTCTTTCGAAATGGCGTGTTAAAGTTAATTTTCAAATAAATTTATTCAAATCTATAAATAACTCAAATGAGTTCGGATTCTCCGATGGAGAGAAGGAAAGACCTTTTTGGAGTAGACTTAATTCTGCTGGCATTAATCTCTTATCTGATAAATTAAATATTTTAGTTTTTTCTTTATTTAAAATTATTTTCTTCTCTTTATTTCGTATATTTCGTCCTCCTCGCTTTCCTCGTCTGATTCCATAGGTCTTTTTTGTCTTGTATAAAAGTGAGTTATCGGTACATTTCCTTTTTCCACTATTTGTGGTTTTGTTAATTTCCCGGATTTTCCTAAAAAAGAGGCATTATTTTTACTTTTTCCTAACTTATTATTCTCATGATTACTGTTTCTTGTCTGTGGGTCAGAGAAGTGCTCAGAGAAAGTAGGTACCTCTCTATCCTCTCTCTCATGTGTAGTTATCACTGTTTTTGAATTTTGATTGGTGCTTTTTTTATTGTAAAAATTCTGAGCTTTTTTATAGCCCCTTTTTGGCTGACCGTTAACATATCTATGATCATCCCTACTTTCATTTAGAGTTTTATCCTTATATACATGTTCAGGGTAATAATTATAATTATTAGATTCCTTCCTACGCCAATTATAAGAATTAACCCTAGGGCCCTGAGGATAATTGTACCCCTCATTCTTTGATTTATTGTTTTGGTAATACCTAGGTTGTTGTATTGGCACTTTTGCAAAGCTTCTTTTTCTATTGGGATATTCAGTTCTTATGGGAGTAGTTGTACTTTTTGTCTTTGAAAAAACCTCTTCCATGTCATTCACCCCTTCTATATTTAATTCCTGTTCAGTTTCCTGGTTATTTTCTACTTGAAACTCTATATAATCTCTCTTGAATTTTTTGTTTTTCCTATATTCAATTTCTTTTTCATAGTTTTGTACTCTCTGTTTAGTTTCTCTGTTAATTTAAACATATAGGGCATCCTCCCTGAACGGTTCTAATTCACCTCTAATTTTATTAATCTCCTCGACTATTTTAGTTAATTTCATGTCCCTATATCTGATTAGAATATCTATAAATTTATTTGAGCAATCCGTTAGGGCTTGCTCCCATTCTAAATGATATTCTACATCAGCTAAATTAAAAATGGCTGTTTTTGACATACGCAACCCCTTCGGTATTAAATTCTTTTTAATATATTTTTTTAAAATTATTTTGTCATAATAATGATTAATTTGTAATTTACTCAATTTTTCCAATTTCTGAAATAATTCCCTTGGATCCACAGTTTCTACACTTAGATCCTCTTCTTCATCAGACATAGAATCATTTCTTTGTGTATTAAAATAATCTCCATAATAAAAAGTAGTCATTTTGTTAGTTTATAAAGTGCTGCTGTTCTAATTGAGATAAAGAATAACAAATAAAGAAAGAAAAAGCGTGTATGTGAAAGATCAAAAAACCCCTTCCTCCAAAACACAGAACTGCGCTCTAAATAAACCTCTTAATAACAAAAGTTAAAAAAAAAAAAAAAATTCCCACAATTGTGTGTACTTGATATATTATTAATATTTGAATAGCACCAAAATCAAACAATCAAATGTTGTTGGTTCATGAAAATGTGCAACAAAATGACCAAAATGTATCTAGAAAAGTCAAATATTATATTAAAAAAGGATAAATTAATTAGATCCCACGTAGTAGTGCAGATCAATTGTAGGTGTCGGCTGCTGTGTCTTAATAATCCTCCGAAATCTCACGGAGTAAGGTAGAAATCTAAAAGCAAAAAGAAAAAGAAAGCGCACAAAGGCACCTACATAGTGCAAATCAATTTAATCAAACAATGATACAAGTGTATGTTAAAACAGCTCCCCCGTAGGGTGTCTTCTCACAAGAATCAACCTCAAACTTGTGACGTATGTTTAGGCATGTAGATTAGACTATCAATCAGGACCGCTTGCTCTAATGCTTAATCCAAAGAGTCAGGACAGTAAACCATGAATGCCGGGTGTCGCTGTTTGTTCCAAGAGATCTTGACAGGTATTTCCCCCGGTATCTTGTCTAACTCGCGTCCACTATGGCAAAAGTTTTTGAAGCACAAATTTTTCACAAACAAATGGTCCGTTAAAGTTCATCAACAGCTGATCGCTGTTCCACAAAGACAAACGCAAGGTGGTCGTGGCCTTACGCGTTTCGCGGTTACGTCACCGCTTCATCAGAGGAATATCCACGCCCACTGGAAGCTTCCCTTAAGTACGTCCATAGTCAATGCAGACCGCCCACCTTAGCGTGTCATTTGAAGTTCCGTAATGCATGTTTATACTCATATTATGTTATGCGCCAATCATATCTGTGCACACATTTAGGAAAATATAAGCTAACCTCTAAGATTATAATATTATATACAATTACAATAAATATGTTATTTAAAAACTAGATGTACAGCTGTAATACGCAATTCATTAAAATAAAATAAAAATAAAAAATCCGTCACAGATTAAAAAAGGAAAAGAGATTTTTTTTCTCTTCCCCTCTTTTTATATAAACATTCAAACCTTGATTTAAGTTATGTTTCCAATTGATATTCCCATAAATTCATGAATACAAATATATTTGTTTAAATTCATCTAGTTCACACATCTTATATTACCAAGTAACTAATATCTGGTTAAAAACATTAAAAAATAAAAAATAAAAATACAATTCATGATACACTATGTATCCAGGGGTTGCGTAAGTAATTTTATACTAAGATACATTCTTAAACAAAAAATAAAATTAATAATAAAAGGAGATAAATAAACTGAGAAGCTATAAATATTTTAATCTAATAAAAATGCCTGTATATCTACCTCCCTATTGAGACCATATGGTTCTAAAGTTTTAAGGGTATGTATCCAATAGGTCTCGCGTTTACGTAACTGTAAAAGTCTATTACCCCTTCTTTTGTCCAGTACCACCTGTTCTATTGCTTTGAATTTCAGACCTTCAGGGTTACTTTGGTGTACATCCCTGAAATGATCATATACACCGTGGGAAACATCACCGGAGGTGATATTATTTAAATGTTCATTAATTCTTCGTTTGAGAGTGCGTTTCGTTCTCCCCAAATACTGTTTCCCACAGTTACATTCAAGGATGTACACCACAAATTTAGACTGACAGTTCAGAAAGGATTTGATAGGAAAACATTTATTATTTGTGTTTGATTTCACTTCTTTATTTTCTGGATCAGTATATTGACATACATTGCAATTTTTTCTTTTACATTTGAAAAATCCCTTATGTTGATCTGTTAACCAGATGTTTGTTTTAATTTCTCTTAAAGTGCTGGGTATAAATATATATAAATAGAAAAGTGGTGAATCGAAAAATTAGCAAAATTTAAGTGTTGAAGTGAAGAGATTCCTCAAACACTTCGCAAGCAATGATTAAAAGGTAATCTTGCTAAATGTATTCAGTAAATACAAATGGTGCAGACCCATACTGTAATTATATTAAACAATTAAAAAGAAAGATGAATGGCACAACATATTGACATTCACAAAAGACTGGGAATACAGCACTCTTTTAAAGGACACTTAAGAAACATTACTTTCAAAAAGTGGTTTTATTGTGTGGCCAGTAGGTCCGGACCAAGCCAGATCTACCTCTGCAAAGGCAAGCAAAGTACAAACCATAACCAAAATTAATAGTAACAAGTGGTTGACCTAAAGTCAACAAACATAGTAATATATAGTGATATCAAAAGGGCCGGCCCTGGTTTCCTTGGATGTGGGGGGCCTTTATTCCTCTATTCTACACTCAGTAGGAATAAGGGCAGCAAAACACTTTTTGGACACCAGAGGGGTTACATTTTCTGAGCATACAGACTTTGTTGTAAATTTGCTGACTTTTGTGCTGGAAAACAACGTTTTCTCTTTTGATAATAAGCTGTACAAACAGACTAGGGGGACAGCAATGGGGGCCACTTGTGCCCCCACTTATGCATGTCTACGCCTAGGTCTGTGGGAAATGGAAGAAGTCTTCCAAAAACAAGCTTTCAATGAACATGCTCAACTTTGGTTGCGCTATGTGGATGACGTCCTGCTGATCTGGGGGGGTACAGAGAATGAGTTAAGGAGTTTTGTTTCAGAACTCAATGATAACAACAGAAACATAACCCTAACCCTTAATTTCAGTAAGACAGACTTATCCTTCCTTGATTTACACATAAGAATTGAAAGGGATACTCTCATAACTGAGAATTTTAGGAAGGAAACAGCCACAAATAGTGTGCTTGAGGCACATAGCCACCACCCTGAACATTTAAAGAGAGGTATCCCAAAAGGTCAATTCCTGCGTCTATGCAGGAATTGCTCCTCAATCTCAAAATATAATGAACATGCCACCTCTATGGAACAGCGTTTTAAGATTAGGGGATACTCAAAGAGAGTAATAGCCCATGCAAGAACTTCTGCCCAGAAAACAGATACGAATGTACTGTTACTCCCTAAAACAAGAGAAAGTGACAACAGAATCAGACTTATTACTGAGTACAATTGCCACTGGGATCAGTTAAGGGATATACTCAAGAAGAACTGGAGTATTCTCCTAAATGATGAAAAAATTGCTAAAGAATTAGGAAAATACCCCCTTTTAACAGCTAGGAGAGCCCCAAATCTAAAAGATAGATTAGTCAAGAGCAAATTTGTTACCCCCCCAAAAAGAATTGGCTGTCTAGACAAAAGCTGACAGGTAACTTTCCATGTAAAAAGTGTGTGGCCTGCCGGTTCATGTTACAGACAAAGGTTTTTTCAGTGAATGAGGAGAAAACTTATAGGTTAAAGTATTTTTTTAACTGTAATACCGAAGGGGTAATTTACCTCCTTTCCTGTAGCTTCCCTTGTTTTTATGTCGGGAAAATGAAACGGATTCTGAAAGACAGAATCCTGGAACACAGGGATGACATTAAAACAAATTACAGACCAGCAGTGTAGCCAGACACTTTGAAACTTTTCATAACAGTCTACCTGACTGTATGAGGGTGACAGGCATTGACAAGGGAATCACCAATGGTAGAGGGGGCAATAACGATAAAATCCTCCTGCAAAAAGAATGTAGGTGGATTTATAACCTTGCTACCATTGGTCAAAGCGGTATTAATGAAAAGCTTGATATGGGAAGTTTTCTCTAGCTTTTATTTTGACTTCTTCATGATTCTATACTTCACATCCGATAGTTCAATAAGCAGCTATTAATAACCAATTTTCTAGTAGAATTGGACTTATAGTAACATGCAGAATGATAATTGTATATATGTATATGTTGACTAATTTTAACTGTTCACTTTTTTTATGTGTTTATTATTTCACCTGTTGCTATGGGCGTTTTCTAAATCACTATAAAATAGCACGTATGACGTGCAAATGAACATGCCCTGATGAAGCCCCGTCTCTTTGATGACGTAGGGGTGAAACACGTGTCGGCGATAGGTTAGCCGACCCACGTGATGTCCATGCTGTTTGGCGGAGCTCATTGCTGAACCGGGTTGCGCTACAGAGGAATAAAAGCAGCAAACTTTCTTGTGTGATGGCGTGTTTATGAAGAATACACCAGCACGGTACCGAGGTGTTTCCAAAACCACTTGGAGGATAATAGATGATCGCTGAGTACTCAGAGTAAAGGAACGGCTGGTGAGAGGTCTCCAAGGCGATCTGGAGTTAAGATAAGATTGCGGGTAAACCGTCACAGCTTTGGAAGGGTGCAGTTGACAGAGGGGTACTATTTAAACAGCAAGTATCCTCCTGTACTCTTTCTTTGATAGCTTGATACATGTGCTTTGTTTTGCCTGCCACTCCACGCAGCATATATTTGACCACTCGCTGCTTACCTGCTTCTTGCTTACTGCTTAAGTGACTTTGCTTATTTCCATCTGCTACACCTCTTAACAGTTAACAATTGCATACCGCTTGTTAATGCTCATCTATCGATGACCTGCTTTATTTCTGCTGTTGGGCACCTTATCAAGTAGTGCTTTACTTACCCTTGGGACTTTGCACTTGCCACCACGGCACTAGTTTGGAGGACTGTTTAACATCTGAAGTCCCTTAAGGGAGTTCCCTTGAATTCATCATGTATGCCTATTTGACCAATGTCTCATTTTGATAGTGCTGTGTTATTATATCTTGTCATGCTTTAAGCCTTTTTCTGCTTGTAATCATCACTATTAGTATGACAAGTACTGTATTTTGGAAGGTAAACTGCTTTAGGTGTCTCAGTTTTCACTAAAACCTATAATAGGTCTGATGCACACCGGAGAGCCTCTCTTCCACCTACAGCACCTTGTTGAGCTTTCTGCTAATTACTAAACATAATTGTGTTTAGCTCTTTTTTTTTTTTTGCATGGACAACACTTGGGCCGGCCCTTTTGATATCACTATGTATTACTATGTTTGTTGACTTTAGGTCAACCACTTGTTACTATTAATTTTGGTTATGGTTTGTACTTTGCTTGACTTTGCAGAGGTAGATCTGGCTTGGTCCGGACCTACTGGCCACACAATAAAACCACTTTTTGAAAGTAATGTTTCTTATGTGTCCTTTAAAAGAGTGCTGTATTCCCAGTCTTTTGTGAATGTCAATATTTTGTGCCATTCATCTTTCTTTTTAATTGTTTAATATATATATATATATATATATATATATATGTGTGTGTGTGTGTGTGTGTGTGTGAAAAGAGTCTATACTCACTGTTCATTTGTACATCCAATACCAGGGTGCCAATCATTCTTCAAAAGATGATAGTGTTTTGTTCAAATAGCAGTCTCTGGAAACAGTTTTCTGAAACATAACTTTTATTTTATCATCATAATTAAGCACACAGATTGTACAATTCCAAGCACAAACATCACCAGTTAACACAAGTTCCTCTTTATATTACCTCTTATGCTAAGAACGCCAACCTCACTGTCGGACAGCGTTGTACACTAACCGAGCCACAGCTTTCTCTCTGGCATCAAATAGTATTGCTCCAACCACTATCTAGCATCACCTCATAAATCATTGCTATCACGTATACCCCCAATCCACATTTTTGAAGAAATACATACATTGGTGTTTCGTATACTATAACATTTGGCAGAGTATGTAAACATCCCCTTATTGTCCATGTCGCTAGCCATAGGTTTGCAATCATAACTCATCATAGAGGCTGTCAAATCAGCCATCAACTTCTAAAATGTATGGCTATTTAGCATAATATGGGCAATGCTGGGGAAAGTGGTGGATAAAAATGCATATAAAAATGTAATTATTTAAAAGTATAGTGAAAATAATTGTAGCAGATCAATATAAAAAGCGAAACTATGGGAAGATTCACAGGTATATGTCCCATATAGCAATTATCTTCATATATATCTTTCCTATCTTTGTATGGTCAATTTCATGAACACAGAATAAACAATCATACTCAATTTGCCCAAAAGCATTCTTAAGGTCCATAATACAACCATCACAGAAGAGGACCAAAGTCCAATATAGTATTCAGACCCCTGGGCTGAACTGTATCCAAGTCGTAAATCCATATAGATCCCAGCTGAGAAGCTTCTTATCATGGTCTCCTCCCCTCTTTAGATCAAAGATCATTGTTCTCAAACTTCACACGCTATGTCTGCAAGTTAAAAAAAATGGTATGCAACAGGCTGATCAGATTTTCGACTATCAGTGGCCTTGGACAGGTAAGAATATAGATGACATAAGTGCTGGTGCATGTCAATCTATAATGGATTTTGCACCTCCTGTTTTGGTGGGGATGCCAATAAGATGAACACACCATCATGCTATTGCAAGTAAGTTGAAGGGAGATACCCCTATTAAGATTGTTTAATCCAGAGGCGTAACTAGAAACCACAGGGCCCAGGTGCAAGAATCTAATCTTTTTTTTTTATTTTAACATTTAACACAGAAAAAACAGTGTGAATCAGATTATATGTCTGCAAAAGGAGGTACCCTGTGTTCACAGTCTGTGAGATGGTCTGACCCCCTATTACGGTATATAGTGACACTGTTTAACCTACCAGTACTGTATACAGTGAGTTAGTGTCGCAGTCTGTAATCTGCCGGTGAGATGGCTGGCCTGACCCTACCCATCCCAGTACTTTATAAAGTGACCACAGTAGTCTGTGACATGGTCCAACCCCTGTACTGTATATAGTGGTACTGTATAGTGACACTGTTTACTCCCCGCCCCCACCCCCATGCTGTAGTATCAAGGTCTGTAATTTGCTGGTTCCACAAACATACACACACACATACATACATAAATACACACACAGTCATATACATACATACATACATACATACATACACACACACATAAACACCAATGGGTAAAACAGAAACCCTAACTCCTGTAGTCAGAGACAGAGACACTAGTGAAGCATCATGTCACACTCACATAATATCAGTGCAGGGAGTGGCAGGTCAACGTTTTGTTATTGAAAGAAAAAAAAAACATTTTTTTTAAGTTGGGCCCCCACCCTCGGTGGCTCGGTCGCAGTTGCAACCTCTGCACCCCCTGTAGTTCCGCCCCTGGTTAAATGTAAAAGAGTGCATGGTGAACTGCCATTTGTATGCAGTATATTTATCAAATTACCACTGTTAAACAAATTCCAAGGGGTTTTAGAGTAAAAAAACACAAATTTTAATTTGAGAGACATTTTTTCTCACTAGGCAGGGTTTTTTTGTATGTGAAGGATAGACTCCTACACTACAATAAAGGTCCAAAAAAAAAATCCCAAAGATTTTGCATGATTTCTCTATGCCAGCAAGCTTTTCAATATCAGGTCCTATGAGACAACTATTCAACCAGAAAACTTCCAACAAACTCTTGGGTAATCCCACTTCCAGCTTTAAGAAACAGATCTACTATACACTGAATGTGTGTATGAGGCAGGGCTTATCGCAAATGAGGAATCTGATTATTTAGCCATGGTATCTCCTAAAATTACTGTATTATATCTACTACCTAAAATACATAAATCTTTACAGAATCCACCTGGTAGACTTATTGCGTCTGGAGGGAAAAGGGTAAGGGATAGATAAGGACTGAGAGGGGATTAATTAGCACTCTTACTCCTATCAATTGTGTAATGAATTGTGTAATGCTGTAATTACTTCATATTATTTCATAACACATTGAATGTAATTACTTCATATTATTTCATAACACATTGAATCGGTTTACCCAATATGTCACCCACTGGTCCAGGTATATAGATGACATCTTTTTTGTATGGGAAGGCTTGAACGAACTCTTACTGGAATTTATTTCCAATCTCAATACGAATCCTTTAGGATTATTTCTCACTATGGTAACAGACAAGCATAAAGTGGAATTTTTGGATCAGAAAGGTTGAAAATCACTTGGAAACCAATACATATAGAAAGCCCACATCAACAAATAACATTTATTTCATGTAATTAGCAAGAGTCCATGAGCTAGTGACCTATGGGATATACATTCCTACCAGGAGGGGCAAAGTTTCCCAAACCTCAAAATGCCTATATACACCCCTCACCACACCCACAATTCAGTTTTACAAACTTTGCCTCCCATGGAGGTGGTGAAGTAAGTTTGTGCTAGATTCTACGTTGATATGCGCTTCTCAGCAGGTTGAAGCCCGGTTTTCCTCTCAGAGTGCAGTGAATGTCAGAGGGATGTGAAGAGAGTATTGCCTATTTGAATACAATGGTCTTCTTCTAGGGGATCTATTTCATAGGTTCTCTGTTATCGGTCATAGAGATATCTTCTCCTACCTCCCTTTTCAGATCGACGATATACTCTTATATACCATTACCTCTACTGATTCTTGTTTCAGTACTGGTTTGGCTATCTACTATATGTAGATGAGTGTCCTGGGGTAAGTAAGTCTTATTTTTTGTGACACTCTAAGCTATGGTTGGGCACTTTATATGTAAAGTTCTAAATATATGTGTTTAAACTTATATTTGCCATGATTCAGGATAATCAGTATTCCTTTATTCAGACTGTCAGTTTCATTATTTGGGATAATGCATATGAATAAATATTTTTTCTTACCTTGAAAATTTTCAATTAACTATTTTTCCCTGCGGCTTTTAGGCTCACGGGGGCAGAAAATGCTTCATTTTATTGCGTCATTCTTGGTGCAAACTTTTTTGGCGCCGGAAGTTGTTTTCATTTAACGTCATTTTTTTGACGCATGTGTATTCAGACTTTTTTTGCGCCAAAAAATGTGGACGTCGGTTTCGGTGTCAGAGGATGTGGCGTCATACTTGGCACCAAAAAATATGGGCGTTGTACTTGGCGCCAATAATGTGGGCGTCATACTTGGCACCAAAAATGTGGGCGTCTTTTTTGTTCCACTTTTTTCTCACATTATTTAAGTCTCACATTTTCATTGCTTCTGGTTACTAGAAGCTTGTTATTTTGCATTTTTTCCCATTCCTGAAACTGTCATTTAAGGAATTTGATAATGTTGCTTTATATGTTTTTTTTTCTATTACATATTGCAAGATGTCACATCCTGACCCTGGATCAGAATCTACTACTGGAAAGACGCTGCCTGATGCTGGTTCTACCAAAGATAAGTGCATTTGTTGTAAACTTGTGGTAACTGTTCCTCCGGCTGTAGTTTGTGTTAGTTGCCATGATAAACTTTCCAATGCAGATTGTGTCTCCATTAGTAATAATCCTTTACCTGTTGTTGTTCCTTCAACATCTAATGTTCAGGATGTTCCTGTTAATGTAAAAGAATGTGTTTCTAATTCTATTAGGAAGGCTCTGTCTGTTATTCCTCCTTCCAGTAAATGTAAAAGGTCTTTTAAAACTTCTCACATTTCGGATGAATTTTTAAGTGACCGCCATCATTCTGACTTATCTGTTTCTGATGAGGATCTATCTGGTTCAGAAGATTCTGCCTCAGATATTGATACTGATAAATCTTCATATTTGTTTAAAATGGAGTTTATTCATTCTTTACTTAAAAGAAGTGTTGATTGCATTAGATATGGAGGAGTCTAGTCCTCTTGATACTAAAGCTGCTAAACGTTTAAATTCGGTTTATAAACCTCATGTGGTTATTACAGAAGTTTTTCCAGTTCCTAATGCTATTTCAGAAGTGATTTCTAGGGAATGGAATAGTCTGGGTACTTCATTTACTCCTTCTCCAAGGTTTAAGAAATTGTACCCTGTGCCATCTGATAGATTAGAGTTTTGGGACAAAATCCCCAAAGTTGATGGGGCTATCTCTACTCTTGCTAAATGTACTACTATTCCTATGGCAGATAGTACTTCCTTTAAGGATCCTTTAGATAGGAAGCTTGAATCCTTTCTAAGGAGAGCTTATTCATGTTCAGGTAATCTTCTTAGACCTGCTATTTCTTTGGCTTATGTTGCTGCAGCTTCAACTTTCTGGTTGGAGGCTTTAGCGCAACAAGTATCAGACCATAATGCTTATAGCATTGTTAAACTTCTTCAACATGCTAATAACTTTGTTTGTGATGCCATTTTTTATATCATTAGAATTGATGTCAGGTATATGTCTTTAGCTATTTTAGCTAGAAGAGCTTTATGGCTTAAAACTTGAAATGCAGATATGACTTCTAAGTCAACCTTGCTCTCTCTCTCTTTCCAAGGTAATAAATTGTTTGGTTCTCAGTTGGATTCAATAATTTCAACTGTTGCTGGGGGGAAGGGAGCCTTTTTGCCTCAGGACAAAAAATCTAAAGGTAAATATATGGCTGCTAATCGTTTTCGTTCTTTTCATCAGAATAAGGAGCAGAAGCCTGACCCTTCCTCTAAAGGAACAGTTTCCGTTTGGAAACCTTCTCCAGTCTGGAATAAATCCAAGCCTTTTAGAAAGTCAAAACCAGCTCCCAAATCTGCATGAAGGTGCGGCCCTCATTCCAGCACAGCTGGTAGGGGGCAGGTTACGATTTTTCAAAGATGTTTGGATCAATTCGATTCACAATCTTTGGATTCAGAACATTGTTTCACAAGGGTACAGAATAGGTTTCAAGGTAAGGCCGCCTGTGAAGAGATTTTTTCTCTCACACATTCCAGTAAATCCAGTGAAGGCTCAGGCATTTCTGAAATGTGTTTCAGACCTAGAGTTGGCTGGGGTAATTATGCCAGTTCCAGTTCTGGAACGGGGTCTGGGGTTTTACTCAAATCTATTCATTGTACCAAAGAAGGAGAATTCCTTCAGACCAGTTCTGGATCTAAAAATATTGAATCGTTATGTAAGGATACCAACATTCAAAATGGTGACTATAAGGACTATTCTGCCTTTTGTTCAGCAAGGGCATTATATGTCTGCAATAGACTAGGATGCATATCTTCATATTCCGATTCATCCAGATCACTATCAGTTCCTGAGATTCTCTTTTCTAGACAAGCATTACCAGTTTGTTGCTCTTCCGTTTGGCATAGCAACAGCTCCAAGGATCTTTTCGAAGGTCCTCGGTGCCCTTCTCTCTGTAATCAGAGAACAAGGTATTGTGGTATTTCCTTATTTGGACGATATCTTGGTACTTGCTCAGTCTTTACATTCTGCAGAATCTCATACGTATCAACTTGTGTTGTTTCTTCAAAAACATGGTTGGAGGATCAATTTACCAAAGAGTTCCTTGATTCCTCAGACAAGGGTAACCTTTTTGGGTTTCCAAATAGATTCAGTGTCCATGACTTTATCTCTAACAGAAAAGAGACGTCTGAAATTGGTTTCAGCTTGTCGAAACCTTCAGTCTCAGCTGTTCCCTTCAGTAGCATTATGCATGGAAATTCTAGGTCTCATGACTGCTGCATCGGACGCGATCCCTTTTGCTCGTTTTCACATGAGACCTCTCCAGCTTTGTATGCTGAACCAGTGGTGCAGGGATTATACAAAGATATCACAATTAACATAATAAATCCCAATGTTCAATCCTCTCTAACTTGGTGGTTGAATCACCATCGTTTAATTCAAGGGGCCTCTTTTGTTCGTCCATCCTGGACTGTGATCTCAACAGATATGAGTCTTTCAGGTTGGGGAGCTGTATGGGGATCTCTGACAGCGCAGGGGGTTTGGGAATCTCAAGAGGCGAGATTACCAATCAACATTTTGGAACTCTGTGCGATTTTCAGAGCTCTTCAGTTCTGGCCTCTTCTGAAGAGAGAATTGTTTATTTGTTTTCAGACAGACAATGTCACAACCGTGGCGTATGTCAATCATCAAGGTGGGACTCACAGTCCTCAAGCTATGAAAGAAGTATCTCGGATACTTGTATGGGCGGAATCCAGCTCTTGTCTAATTTCTGCGGTTCACATCCCAGGTGTAGACAATTGGGAAGCGGATTATCTCAGTCACCAGACGTTACATCCGGGCGAATGGTCTCTTCACCCAGAGGTATTTCTTCAGATTGTTCAAATCTGGGGATTTCCAGAAATAGATCTGATGGCCTCTCATCTAAACAAGAAACTTCCCAGGTATCTATCCAGATCCAGGGATCCTCAGGCAGAAGCAGTGGATGCGTTGTCGCTACCATGGAATTATCATCCTGCCTATATCTTTCCGCCTCTAGTTCTTCTTCCAAAAGTGATTTCCAAAATTCTAATGGAGCATTCGTTTGTACTGCTGGTGGCTCCAGCATGGTCTCACAGGTTTTGGTATGTGGATCTCATTCGGATGGCCAGTTGCCAACCTTGGACACTTCCGTTAAGACCAGACCTTCTATCTCAAGGGCCATTTTTCCATCAGGATCTCAAATCATTAAATTTGAAGGTATGGAGATTGAACGCTTGATTCTTAGTCATAGAGGTTTCTCTGACTCAGTGATTAATACTATGTTACAGGCTCGTAAATCTGTCTCTAGAAAGATTTATTATCGAGTTTGGAAGACTTACATTTCTTGGTGCTCTTCACATAAATTCTCTTGGCATTCTTTTAGAATTCCTAGAATTTTACAATTTCTTCAGGATGGTTTGGATAAGGGTTTGTCTGCAAGTTCTTTGAAAGGACAAATCTCTGCTCTTTCTGTTCTTTTTCACAGAAAGATTGCTAATCTTCCTGATATTCATTGTTTTGTACAGGCTTTGGTTCGTATCAAACCTGTCATTAAGTCAATCTCTCCTCCTTGGAGTCTTAATTTGGTTTTGAAAGCTTTACAGGCTCCGTTTGAGCCTATGCATTCTCTGGACATTAAATTATTTTCTTGGAAAGTATTGTTCCTTTTGGCCATCTCTTCTGCTAGAAGAGTTTCTGAGTTATCTGCTCTTTCTTGTGAATCTCCTTTTCCGATTTTTCATCAGGATAAGGCGGTGTTGCGGACTTCATTTCAATCTTTACCTAAGGTTGTGAATTCTAACAACATTAGTAGAGAAATTGTTGTCCCTTCATTGTGTCCTAATCCTAAGAATTCTCAGGAAAGGTCTTTACATTCTTTGGATGTAGTAAGAGCTTTGAAATATTATGTTGAAGCTACTAAAGATTTTAGAGAGACTTCTAGTCTATTTGTTATCTTTTCTGGTTCCAGGAAAGGTCAGAAGGCTTCTGCCATTTCTTTGGCATCTTGGTTGAAGTCTTTGATTCATCTTGCTTATGTGGAGTCAGGTAAGTCCCCGCCTCAAAGGATTACGGCTCATTCTACTAGGTCAGTTTCTAATTCCTGGGCTTTTAGGAATGAAGCTACTGTTGATCAGATTTGCAAAGCAGCAACTTGGTCTTCTTTGCATACTTTTACTAAATTCTACCATTTTGATGTTTTCTCTTCTTCTGAAGCAGTTTTTGGTAGAAAAGTACTTCAGGCAGCTGTTTCAGTTTGATTCATCTGCTTATAATTTCAGTTTTTTTTCATTATAAGATTAAAACTTTTTGATTTGGGTTGTGGATTATTTTTTCAGCGGAATTGGCTGTCTTTATTTTATCCCTCCCTCTCTAGTGACTCTTGCGTGGAAGTTCCACATCTTGGGTATCTCCTATCCCATACATCACTAGCTCATGGACTCTTGCTAATTACATGAAAAAAAACATAATTTATGTAAGAACTTACCTGATAAATTCATTTCTTTCATATTAGCAAGAGTCCATGAGTCCCACCCTTTTTATGGTGGTTATGATTTTTTTGTATAAAGCACAATTATTCCAATTCCTTATTTTTGATGCTTTCGCTCCTTTCTTATCACCCCACTTCTTGGCTATTCATTAAACTGAATTGTGGGTGTGGTGAGGGGTGTATTTATAGGCATTTTGAGGTTTGGGAAACTTTGCCCCTCCTGGTAGGAATGTATATCCCATACATCACTAGCTCATGGACTCTTGCCAATATGAAAGAAATTAATTTATCAGGTAAGTTCTTACATAAATTATGTTATTATGTGCTGATAGTTACCATCATCCAAATCCCATTCAAAGTTTACCAATAGGTGAATACCTGAGGATTCGTAGAAATTGTTCCACAGTAGAATCTTTTAATAAAGCAGCACAAGATCTAAGAACAAGACTGCTTCAGAGAGGCTAATCAAAAAAAGCTTTAGCTAAAGCATACAACAAGACTTAAGGAGAAATAAATCTGAACTTTTAATGCCCAAAAGTATCCAGAATACTAATCCCCTCAGGTTTATATCTACTTACACAAATCAGAGTCATTCTATCTCTAATATAATACAGAAAGACTGGCATGTTTTGAAAGCTGACAAACAATTACAAACAGTCATTCATAAGAAACCACTATTCACATACAGAAGGGCCAATAATCTTAGTGACTGCCTTACAACAAGTTACTTTAACAGAAATGCTATTAAAACCCCACTATACAAAGGGTCTATTGCATGTGGCAGCTGTAAAGTATGTCAACATATGATTAAAAAGAAAATCATAATCGATAGATTCCAAAAGAAGTGGACTATTGATAACCATATAAACTGTAAAAGTACCAATGTGATATACTGTGTATCTTGTGATTGTAATTTAATCTATGCAGGAATGACTAAAAGATGTCTTGGAATAAGAATAACTAAACATTTAAGCAACACCAGGTTAGCTAAAAAAGACACTGAGAAAGGCAAGAAAATAACAAGTGTGGCTAGACATGTTTTACAAAATCATAATGGCAACACTCTAGCCTTTAAATGTTGGGGCCTAGAGACTCTGAAACCTAGGATTAGAGGGGGTGATACTGAGCAGGCATTATTAAAAAAGGAAGCCAGATGGACCTTTAGACTTAATTCTGTAATGCCCTATGGCATGAATGAAAACAACAATTTTTGGGTTTATCTTTAAATGTGCTAATCACTGATAAGAGTAGGAATTGTAACATGGTTGGCTATTGACGAGAAGATTTTATTAATGTAAATGAGTACAGAATTATAAGTACAATATAACCTATTTTCCATATTCAATGCCTACCTACTTGTAGTTATACAGGTAGAGTTTTATTAAAACTGAACCATTTCTTAGGTTCATGGCCTATTTTAGCTTAATGTATAATTCCAGTAACACTTTATCGGTGTACAGTTTATGCAGAACTTTAATATACCCTTATTATGATGTGCACCCCGAATGGGCGGTCATACTATAATACGTATACATTTTAAGGGTGTCTTGGTTTATTTAGAAACACGTCTAAATACCTCCTCTAAGATTTTTATCTAAACCCGTTATCATTTTCGGATTAGTATGAGCCCCATTCTTACTTGTATAGAGTTTAGGTACAACGTGCTACGTCACTTACTAACTAGCAATCGTATATGTGAGGATTGCTTTTTGGGTGATAGAACTACAACTTAGGATGATCTAATTCAGGGAGTGCATGTCATACAATATTGTTCTTTTTATAATCTGTAGTCCTCTTTACCTATAATTACACTCCCCATAGGCGGAATATACAAGCACCCTCTATTGCTAAATTCAATTCAGAAATACGATGTTATCAACAATTTTTCAAACATCATATATAATAATTAGATAAACATGTAGAGATAACTCTGTTAGATTAGTGTATAATGAACATATTACATATGGGAAATAGTTAACTATCTGTACATTGGATTGACCAATAGAATCTGTAAATAATGATCTACTTTTGTAACAGTGTATAAGGAAATAACCTGTGTTAATGTTATCGATAGTAGTAATTGTTCCGGTTTCTATATAACAGATTCTCAGCCACAGACGCATATGAGGGGCTTGTCTCATTCTAAGAATTTGATTGGGCCATCCGCTTCTCACCCTATCCAATCTAGATGCACGCTACATAGCACTATATTAAGACGAGAACAACCCTTCTTCATTGGTCAATGCGGAGGCGTGCCCAAATTAGCTTAGGGGATTGGTGCTATACATTTTCCCATAGGTTTAAAAAGAGGCTGCAGCAGAAAATTCCGCTTGTCATTTTGAACTAAATTCACATTGAGAAAGGCCGTGTAACAGCTGAAACGCGTTTGTGGCTTAATAATTCTTTTATTATTCTCATTCACCATTGTTGTTGCCTCACCACGCTATTTTGTGTTACCCCTGGCACCTGACACCGATGATTCCTGCTATCGGCCAGGAACACAGGGGGGTAGCACTTAGCGTAACTGTGCAGTCCTTTGGTGTTTGGTTGTAACCCAGTTCTATAGTGGAATAGATTTAGGTGATTTTTGTATCACTTATCTATACTGAATTTTTAATTGTAGAAATAAAGTTTTTTATTTTAATTACCTATATTTTTCACACAATATAGCTGTGTAATTACAGCATTGCACAATTGATAGGAGTAAGAGTGCTAATTAATCCCTTCTCAGTCCTTCTCTATCCCTTACCCTTTTCCCTCCAGTATTTTAAAGGGGCAGCACTGAGGTTATATATTCACCTCTATATCCTACTTAACTAACTGACACTGTGCCAATATTTACCAATTTTGCTTAGATTTATTGTGTCTGCCAGGTGGTTGAATTTGTTTATCATTATTTGCAGGTACAGGGATTTTTTTTTCATATTTACAAGATTCTTCTGTGATTAAAATGCTTAAGCAAATTTATTGTTTTTGCCAATCAGATATTCTTGTCACAATGGATGCAGCCAGCCTGTACACCGTCATCCCTTATGATGGTGGTCTGCAGGCAGTCAGGACAGTAAAGGCTGTGACACACAGCAAGCGATGTGGCACGAGGCGAAGCAGCTGCTTTGCACCACATCACATCACTTCTGAAGTTCAAATATTTCATCTCTGAGTGTTTAGAGATGAAAAGGCAGGACACACTGAGCGCACACAGCTGCATCTACACGCTGCGCGGCGCTGTGCTTGCAGTGTGTCACAGCCTTAACACAGAATTCTGAACTATTTGAGGGCCCTTCTATCGAGTTTATCTTGGAGATGATGGAATGTTGTTTGAGAAAAAAATATTTTAGATTTTAAAATGATATTTATTTACTATTATCATGTACCGCTATAGGGTCGAATATGGCACCCACATACACCAATATGTTGTTGTACAAACTTTGTTATGAAACCACACTTTCATTCCTGCATTAAATTATATACTCAGTATGTAGAGGACCTGTTTTTTTATCTGGAGTGGCTCTATAAAAGAACTAGAGGAGTGGATTCATATGTTAAACAAATTAGAATCCAGATTCGGTTTAAATGGAAGTTTGAAATTAATAATATACCCTTTTTGGATTTTAATATTTTTGAAGTCACTAGTGGGAAGACTTTGTTCACAAAACCAACAGATAGAAATTCTGTTTTGATGGCTTCTAGTTATCTCCTCCCATAACAATTCATAACCTGAGATTGCAGCTCAACAATTGAATGAGATGTGCGAAATGTTAATGGCATGTGGAAATAGAATGACTGATATAGAGGCTGCTAAACAAAGCTTGATGGATGTACTCAAAACAGTTTTGTTACAGTATCAACAGGATACCAAGGGTTAATACCAGATGAACGATGTCCTGAATATGGGATCAGCAACTCACAACCCAACCAGTTCCCCCCTCAAACATGAGACCAGGCTCCAAATTGAAGGTAAAAACAGAATGCACTTTATTGAAGGCTATATGCCCAGTATTTATGCGGGTCTGACCCCAGATGGGGGGTTGAAAGAATATTGTACATTAGATAGAGGGAAAACGCCCTTTGACATGATACAATAGAATTACATTACTTAAGCAGATAAACAATTTAGTCTTTCTTATCACTTGGGCATCTGCTCTCTGGATGTGATTAAACAATGTGAATGTTTATCACTAAACTTAATTACAGTACACAATAGCTGAGGCTAGCAACCTTGTCTTTAGAAAATAGCTTCTTAAAGCTGAACAAAGTTAACTCTTTCAGTAGTGACAGAAGGGTCTGTCACATAGCTCCCTCCTAGTGGAACACTCCGGCAGACCCGGCTTGACCCTTTGGCGGGTCAACCTGGGGATGACCGGACTAGGAAATGGTAGGCATGTCAGTTTGCCGGGACAATCCATCTGTATTCCCGTTATGAGAGAGAATTCCTGCCCGTATAAATAAGGGTTCAACTTCTTCAGTGCCCAGACTAGGGGTAAACAGTCCTTCAAAATCTCATCGGCTTCTTTACGTGGTTTTTGTACCTGCTCTTTATAGGTATCCACAATCCCTTCATACTGACATAGGGTGCCCTTGAGTTGCTGCACCTCACTATGAGCCAGCGTCAGCTTCTCCTCCAGTGTCGCTAAGTTCGTCTTTAATGTTTCATGTTCCACTCTCAAGCTGGTGTTTTCTGCAGTCTGTCGGTGCAGCTTGTCTAGCAGAGATTCACGTTCTAAATGCGCTTTTTCCTCTGCGGTCCTCTTCTCTCCCGCTAGCACTGTTACGTGATTGTTCATCGTGACCATTTCATCCTGTAATGGGACTTCCACGTATCAATAGCGGATAGAGATTTACTGAGCTCAGCGTCCTGGGGCTTAGCAGCAGGTGGGTCCGTCTCTGCTGCATGGATCTGGGCACGGGTAGTCACAGGGTTAACATCAGTGGGACCCATAGGAGCGTAGGCAGAAACAAGGGGGGCCAAGTTATTTCCATGGAGAACATCAGCTGGTAAGTCTTTCATGACCCCCACATTCACATGTCTAGCGCCCACTCCCCAATCCAAATGTACCCGGGCAACAGGTAGGCGGAACACAGTTCCCCCTGCCACCCTCACAGCCACAGTGTCTCCGGTGTGCTGGTTCTCGGACACCAAGTTCTTTTGGAGCAAGGTCATGGTAGCACCAGTATCCCGTAGACCACTGACCTCCTTCCCATTCACTTTAACCAGTTGCCGGTGCTGTTGTTGGTTATCCCGGTGGACAGCTTGCACGGGGTCTGCTTCATGTAGGATGCCCCAACATTCTTCCACCTCTACGCAGTGGGCAGCAGGCTGAGGGTTACGTGGGATTCCGCTGGCGGGTCTCCTCCAGGACTGTGCTTGGTTTGCGGTGTTTAGGGGACACTCCAATTTTTTGTGCCCTAGTTGCTTACATCCAAAGCACCGAATAGGCTGTGAGTAGTCCCGTGAGTTGAACCGGGCTGTCTGGGGGTAGTTTGTGGCTGAAGGCGGTGTGGTATAGCGGTGCGCCGGGGGTTGGTAACTGGCAGCTGCTGGGGTGACTGGGGGTCTGTACTCCACTCTAGCAGGGGGCTTAGTGGTAGCAGTATCCAATTTGCGGGCATCCGTATACTCATCTGCCAGGCGAGCAGCTTCATGCAGGGTGGAGGGTTTACGGTCCCAAACCCACTCTCTAACTCCTGCTGATAACTTGTCAAAGCAATGTTCCAACAGGAATAGCTGCAGCACCTCTTCCCCAGATACGGCTTGGCACCCCGCCATCCAGTAAGATGCTGTGCGGTGTACCTTACATGCCAACTCGACGTAGGAATCACCAGCTAATTTAACAGTGTCTCTGAACCGCCTCCGGTATGCCTCCGGTGTAACCGCATACCTGGAGAGCAGAGCCTCTTTTACAGTATCATAATCCCTGACTTCCTCATCTGGAATGGCCCGAAAAGCCTCACTGGCCCGGACGGATAATTTTCCGGATAATATCGTGACCAAGTCCACTGCGGGTACCTGGTGTAGTGCACATTGCCTCTCAAAATCCGCAAGGTACCCATCAATCTCTCCTTCTGTTTCCAGGAAGTTTTTAAAAGCTGCAAAATGCACTTTTCTCTTTTCCACTTGGGTTGCCGTGACTTGGGCTGCTGCAGCGCCGCTTTGGCGAAGTAGGTTGGCCTCCACAGTGGCTATGACCCGGTCGATAATTTCCGTGGACGGGTTGGGGCCATAATGTGCCAGTCTTATTTTGACCGCCCGGTCAAAGCTTACTTCTTCGGGGGTTCTGTCTGATATGCTGGACTCATTGGTTCCTTCGGGCCCTGGTACTCTGTCCATCTCGGTCAGTCTTGTAATAATCTCCCTCTTCCTGAGGTTACTGGTTTGTTGGCCCCGTTGTTCTAGCAGGTCTTTAAGGGTAGCTCTTTTTAGCCTTTCATACGGTATTCCCATTCGGTCTGGATGTGTAGTTGCTCTTCTGGGCGATAAGGATCATCCCGTCGCTTGCCACCAATTGTTACAGTATCAACAGGATGCCAAGGGTTAATACCAGATGAACGATGTCCTGAATATGGGATCAGCAACTCACAACCCAACCAGTTCCCCCCTCAAACATGAGACCAGGCTCCACATTAAAGGTAAAAACAGAATGCACTTTATTGAAGGCTATATGCCCAGTATTTATGCAGGTCTGACCCCAGATGGAGGTTGAAAGAATATTGTACATTAGATAGAGGGAAAATACCCTTTGACATGATACAATAGAATTACATTACTTAAGCAGATAAACAATTTAGTCTTTCTTATCACTTGGGCGTCTGCTCTCTGGATGTGATTAAACAATGTGAATGTTTATCACTAAACTTAATTACAGTACACAATAGCTGAGGCTAGCAACCTTGTCTTTAGAAAATAGCTTCTTAAAGCTGAACAAAGTTAACTCTTTCAGTACTGACAGATGGGTCTGTCACAAGTTTGTTGTCTACTATGAATAAACCTATATGTGATCTTCAAATTTGAATTTTATAGCTACATATAAACCACAGCAGGCACAGATGGAGGAAGCCATACATAAATGATGGGACATCGTAAATACTGATAGGAACCTCTTTTGTTGGAAATTGGAGGCAACAAGGATTTTCTATTGCAGATCTAGGAATGGTTCATGACATTCTTGTTAAAACTGATCCACAGCAGTGTTACACCAAGGATACATGGCTTAGACCCTAATGTATGGGGCATTTCAAAATGCGTGGATTGTGTGACAAGCAATCGCATGATGGTGGGTTCATCTTTTCAACATTCCCACAAAAACAAGAGGTACAAAATCCATTATAGATTGACACGTACCATCATTTATATAATCTATATTCTTACCTGCCCATTCTCCCTTTCTTATGTAGGTAAAACCATAACCACGTTCAGGGAAAGGATGGTGAATCATAGACATTAGATTAGTGCGGCCTAAGGCAAATCTGATCAGCCTGTTGCATGCCATATTTTGACCTGCAGACTTCGAGCTCCATGTACGAAGCAGTGTAATCTGCTCCGGAGCCCTTGCGGGGCAGATTTGCACATGCAAACCTGATTCCTGCAATGTAAAAAGCAGCGGTCATTAGATCACTGCTTCTTAAACTCTTCGCCATCTCTGAGGTGGCAAAGAGAATCACAGAGAGCTTCCTCTGCTTTGGTGATTGATGGTCCCTTCTTTCGCTCAAGTGAAGGTGTGGCCATTACACACTCATGGCAGTGAGTAATGATGCATATGGGCCAGTGGAAGAACAGATCCGCTGCCAGTAGGCAGTGAAGGTGTGTAGACAACTTCTCAAGTTGAGAAGCTTGTCCGCATGCCAGTGAGGCCCATTTTGGGTCAAATTTAAGAACAATGATCATTAATCATATTACCCCTCGATGGATGGGAGGGGACAGCGGTAAGAAGCTTCTCAGTTGGAATTTAAATGGATTTACAGCTTGGATACAGTTGAGCCCAGGGGTCTGAATACCATGTTTAACTTTAGTCCTTTTTGTGTTGGTTGTATTATGGACCTTATGAATAGTTTAGTTATTTCATTAGAAGCTGCTCTATTATTATTTACATTCACAGGTAGATACCCATCTGTATTGTGGGGTGGACACATGGGGACTGTAGTACATTATATTCTTGACACTGACTCTCTGTGAAGCTTTGTTATCCCTTATATGGAAGATATGATTTTGGGAAAATTGAGTATGATCATTTATTCTATGTTTATGAAATTGGATCTGTTGTATGATCATACATAGATTGGAACAATACTTCTGAAGATAATTGCATATGTGAGACTTTCCACAGTTGTCCTGATTCCTTTTTTTTATTATTTAAATCTTTTATTGAGGTTGTTAGATGATACAAAAATAAAGTGATAAAGTCGTAAAAATAACTCATATTACATCAGCTGTTGAAGTATTATGACAACAAACTACTTAAATATGTTGATTCTAAATATATAGCTAAATGTTGTCAGGAAAGGCAAACATTTACACAGAAATAAATACAGATAACACAGTAAATTGGAACCTCTTTTTTAAAATGATTAATTCCTCTCATTCTACAGAGGGTCATTCATGTACCCAGAAAGGCCTAAATACGACATAGAGGAAATCACGTGATATAAACGGTGCCTCTTGGACTTTTGAATAGTAGCAATAATATTAGATCAAATATTAGAAAACTTAGGTAAACAAATCATAAAAGTAAAGTATAGAATAGTTACTAAGTCAGATTAAACTGAGCCTAAACAAATGTAGCTTGAAAATTTGAGAAGCCCTCCTATGAATTGAAACTATCAAACTACCAATGCTAAATAGATGTTTGTGATATATAAATCTATAGGTCCCCATACTTGTATATAACCCAGAGATCAGAAGTTTATAGGCCATGGTGACATTAAATGTAATGACTAAGGTTTTCAATACTAGAATAGCAATTAGCACCATGTGAGCAGAACAGTAATACTTCATCCTCCTTTAGATCTCTAAGATACCTTTTCTCAGATGTTCTGTATATTTCTTATTGATAATATCATAATAGCTAAATTTACTATCTATACTATAATTGCGTGTGTAATGTCCGTCGCCGTCGGCAGTTGCGCATGCATCCTCAATGGAATGTTGGCAGCGCAAAGACAAAATAATTCACCTGGATGCAGCTTAACTGCTTCCAGGTGGATTCCGAAGGTGGATTCTTTCACCACCCTGCCATTTTTGGAATCCACCGAGATGCAGCGAAGGCAAACGGAGCATTACAAAAGCAAAAACTAACCGCCCGCATCAAGTATTAAACAAAACCAAAAAAAAATAACCGCCCGCACAAAGTATAACAAAAAAACAACACAACCTCCCACACAAAGTATTAACACATACACCGCAAACCCCACACATTGGAAAATAATTTAACCCCTTAATCCCTTAACCGTCAAATACCCACATCACAATAAACCCAATTACCCTATTAACCCCTAAACTGCAAACCCCCATATCAAAATCAACCTAATTATCATATTAACCCCCTAAACCGCAAACCCCCCACATCGCAATAAACCTATTTACCCTATTAACCCCTAAAACCCCACATCACAATAAACCTAATTATCCTATTAACCCCTTAAACCCCCACATCGCAATAAACCTATCTACCCTATTAACCCCTAAAACCCCACATCGCAATAAACCGAATTATCCTATTAACCCCTTAAACCCCCACATTGCAATAAACCTATTTACCCTATTAACCCCTAAACCGCAAAACCCCCACGTCGCAATAAACATAATTAACCTATTAACCCATAAACCACAAAACCCCCACATTGCAATAAACCTTTTTACCCTATTTACCCCTTAAACCGCCAAAACCCACAACTCAAATAACTAATTAAATTACTAAGCCCCCTAACCTAACACCTCCTAAATTAAAACAAATGAACTAAACTAAAAATTAATAAAGTTACAAAAAATAAAAAAAAGCTAAGTTTAAAAAAAATAAAAAAAGGCTAACGTTATAGAAAATAAAAAAATAATTACAAAAGTTTACAAAATTAAACCTAATCCCTATGAAAATAAAAATGCCCCCCAAAAATAAAAACACCCCCTACTCTAAGAATAAACTACCAGTAGCCCTTAAAAGGGCTTTTTGCAGGGCATTGCCCCAAGATAAACAGCTCTTTTATATTAAAAATACGCAAAGTCCCCCCAACAGTAAAACCCCCCCCCCCCACCAAACCCCCTAAAATAAAATAACCTAACACTAAAAAACCTAAACTACCCATTGCCCTGAAAAGGGCATTTGTTTGGGCATTGCCCTTAAAAGGACATTTAGCTTTTTTACTGCCCATCCCTAATCTAAATAAAACAAACCCTTAAAAAAAAGTCTAACCTCCAGGTTGGTAATCACAGTTGCTGAAGTCTGGCGGAGAAGGTTCTGTCCCATGCAATGAAGTCTTCTTCCAAGCGGCAACCTCTTCTTTATTCTTCCAGGAACATCCGGCGAGGAGCGGAGGGCGGAGCTGAAGACTGGCGACCCTGGAAGGGAAAACTGGCGATCCTGGAACTGAAGACCTGCGACCATGGAGCCATGGAGCGTGGAGGATCCTATTTGTACGATCGCCGTCGTACACTGGATAGTGAATTCAAGGTACGTGATTAAAAATGGCGTCCCTTGAATTCCTATTGGCTGATTTGATTCTTCAAATTCATATCAGCCAATAGGATGAGAGCTACTCAAATCCTATTGGCTGTTCAAATCAGCCAATAGGATGAGAGCAAGTGAAATCCTATTGGCTGTTCACCAACCAATAAGATTTCACTTGCTCTCATCCTATTGGCTGATGTGAAAATGTCAGCCAATAGGAATGCAAGGTACCCCAATAGATATGGGGTACCTTAAATTTAATCTTTAGTGTGCGGCGGACTATCGCATGAAGAGGAACCTCCACGCCGCCGTGGAGCACCACCAGAAGTAGGTTGATGAATGTTCTTAAGAGAGTATTCTAAATTTATAGTGATGTCTTACTGTGCCGGAATAGTAAAGACTGAGATGACCAAGGTATGATTTAATTTCTATTGTAAGAGAGTATGAGTGCTGCAAGAGAACCAAATGGGCTTATGCTAATGATCATTGATAAGCGATCTGTTATGTGGGTGGTTAATATATATCAAAGGAATATTAGCGATAATAAACAGTCTCCAATTGGCATTCTTATTACTTAGCAGGAAAGAGAAAATCAAACCATGACAAGGGTAGTTAGTAACCTAGGGATTAACAATAGTACATTATAATTCTAGTTATATCATCTGATATGGACTGTTATATTTATGCAACCCCAAATAGCCCATAGAGGTGTTGTTATGAGTATATGGACTATGCTAGGAAAGGAGTAATACAAATGTGACACAGATCTAAACATTACATCAAATATTTTCATAATATTATCATTATGGGTAGTTCCTAGATAGAAATTCAGTATGAGTGATATAATTAAATTGCCAAGAGGTTTATGGTGAATTGTGTCCAACCTGAGAACTTTATATACAACAATACACTCTATCTTATTCCAGCTCTAATGTATGCCATGTATGAACCTGTATGAACTTTGCCATGTATGAACCTTGACATTAAATGAAAATGTAGACGTCCAGTTTTATACACATGTTCCCAATGGTCGCAACTCTCCTGCAGCAACTCAAACCTGCAAGAAAAAAAGCAGCCTCCAACCACAGTAGATCTTCAGTGCGACCTACAGTATTTTGTAATGCCACTATCTCTCTATTATAGCCAATCTTTTAAGGCAAAGTTCCAGATAAGATAGTGACGACTCCTCTCTGGGATCCAGCCGGGATGAGCTGATCAAAGGCTTCAACCAAAGAAGCACATCTCCCAGCAAGAGCAGTAGTTTTCACTGGCATATACTTTAACTGGTGCTCTCCTGTCCATGCAAAAGATTATTGTGCTGCTTAGAGGGGAGATTCCTTACTTTATCTGGACCCAGTGGGTTGTCTTCTTTCACATTCTGTGTAGACTTCTGAGCTGTGTGGTATAGCTGCTTAATAAGTACACTGTCATCCATTGCAGCAGGCCTAGTCGCACAACTCTCTGCCTCTATGGAACAAATGAGGCTACGCAATTGGTCAAACCTGTCAGACATGAGATCATCAAATTCTATAAGGAGGGCTTGTATTAATGAATATGCGTCTTCCATTTTATAGAAATAATGTTTCTGCAGTTGATTAGTTCTGCAAATACAGCAGTTGGTGGAAACCTACTCAACCCGGGTTACCGGGGGGAGGGTGCCAAGATCTATAAGGAAATCCGGCACCAGATCTTGATGGTCCAGAACAGGGCCCATTGGTCATGATGGCAGCTAAAAATGTGATGTCTGGTACTACGGCACACAGGTTTCCCTTAGCAATAATACTTAAGTGTGGATGCTGCCATCTTCTTGAGATAGGCGACAGATATCTTAGACATCGCTAGGAGTTTCCATTTTTGCAGCCATTTTGTTTGCTGCCTGAACACGCCCCCCTGATTCAGTTTTTATATTGGTCTGCTACAATTATTTTCAGTATGTTTTTAAATGACATTTTATTTGCATTTGTATTTTTATCCACCACTTCCACAGGCATTTTCCATATTATGCTAATTAGACATGAGTTTTAGAGGTTGACGGGTGATGCTTTGACAATCTCTATGATGAGTGATGATTGCAAACCTATGGTTAGCGACATGGAAAGAGCAGCACTTAAATATTAAAATACAATATAAATAACTTAGCATGAAAAGGGTTAAAGGGACGGTGTAACTGATAAGAGTTCACTGTATTACAAGCAGCTGCTTCCTCTTGTTTACATAAATTTTCTATAGACAATACAAAATATTACTTTATTATATTATTATTAGATGTATTTCTTTAAAAATGTGGATTGGTGGTATACGTGATAGCAATGACTTATGGGGTGGTGCTAGATAGTGGTTGGATCAATACTATTTGATGCCAAAGAGATGGGCGTGGCTTGGTTGCTGTAACACGCTCTCCGACAGTGAGGTTGGCGTTCTTAGCATAAGAGGTAATATAAAGAGGAACTTGTTTTAACTGGTCATGTTTGGAATTGTACAATCTGTGTGCTTAATCTATTTGATAATGGTACCAGTGAGGTACAGAAACGTTTTGGTTTTAAAGGGACATGAAACCTAAAACTTTTCTTTCATTATTCACAGAGCTTACAATTTAAAAAAAAGATTCCAATTGACTTATATTATCAAATTTGCTTTGTTCTCATGTTATTATTTGTTGAAAAGATATCTAGATAGGTAGTGTGTCTGGAGCACTGCATTACAGGAAATAGTGCTGCCATCAAGTGCTCTTGCTAATGTACAACGTTATACACAACAAGTATACACTACAGTATATACGGAGCACCAAGCAAACTTGTACAAAACACTCTACAGCACATCCTATTTATATAGAGTCAATAAACATCAATACAAATCTAAAGTAAAAAAGATACATACATAAAAAATATATCCTTCTACAGACGTTTGTATAATAATGTAAGGAAAAAGTCTAGGATATGTCCAGTATCAGAAAAGTACTCGTGTGTGTCATACAGCGCCTTCTCAGCTCACTACAGTGATCTCTGTGGCTGTATGTACAATAAAATAGATCTAAAAGGAAAAAATAGAGCGCAAACAAAGTGTAGTATCTTTAGTGCATAAACATTTAAAGGGACAGTCTAGTCAAAAATAAACTTTCATGATTCAGATAGGGCGTGTCATTTTAAGCAACTTTTCAATTTACTTTTAGCATCAATTTTGCTTTGTTCTCTTAGTATTCTTAGTTGAACGCTAAAACTAGGTAGGCTAATATGCTAATTTATAAGCCCTTGAAGGCTTTCTCTTATCTGAATGCATTTTGACATTTTTTTCACAACTAGAGAGCATTAGTTCATAGCCCTTGAAAACTGCCTCTAAACTGAATGCATATTTACATTTCTTTCATATTAGCAATAGTCCATGAGCTAGTGACGTATGGGATATACATTCCTACCAGGAGGGGCAAAGTTTCCCAAACCTCAAAATGCCTATAAATACACCCCTCACCACACCCACAAATCAGTTTTACAAACTTTGCCTCCCTTGGAGGTGGTGAAGTAAGTTTGTGCTAGATTCTTCGTTGATATGCGCTTCGCAGCAGGCTTTCCTCTCAGTGTGCAGTGAATGTCAGAGGGATGTGAAGAGAGTATTGCCTATTTGAATTCAATTATCTACTTCTACGGGGTCTATTTCATAGGTTCTCTGTTATCAGTCGTAGAGATTCATCTCTTACCTCCCTTTTCAGATCTACCATATACTCTTATATATACCATTACCTCTACTGATTCTCGTTTCAGTACTGGTTTGGCTATCTACTACATGTAGATGAGTGTCCTGGGGTAAGTAAGTCTTATTTTCTGTGACACTCTAAGCTATGGTTGGGCACTTTTATATAAAGTTCTAAATATATGTGTTCAAACATTTATTTGCCTTGATTCAGGATGTTCAATATTCCTTATTTCAGACAGTTTCATTATTTGGGATAATGCATTTGAATATTAAATTTTTCTTACCTTAAAAATTTGACTTTTTTCCTGTGGGCTGTTAGGCTCGCGGGGGCTTAAAATGCTTCATTTTATTGCATCATTCTTGGCGCGGACTTTTTTGGCGCAAAAATGTTTTTCCTTCAACATCTAATGCTCAGGGTGTTCCTGTTAACATAAGAGATTTTGTTTCTAAATCTATTAAGAAGGCTATGTCTGTTATTCCTCCTTCCAGTAAACGTAAAAGGTCTTTTAAAACTTCTCATTTTTCGGATGAATTTTTAAATGAACATCACCATTCTGATTCTGTTTCTGATGATAATTTCTCTGGTTCAGAGGAGTCTGTTTCAGAGATTGATACTGATAAATCTTCATATTTATTTAAAATGGAATTTATTCGTTCATTACTTAAAGAAGTCTTAATTGCATTAGAAATAGAGGAATCTGGTCCTCTTGATACTAAATCTAAACGTTTAAATACGGTTTTTAAACCTCCTGTGGTTATTCCGGAAGTTTTTCCTGTCCCTGATGCTATTTCTGAAGTAATTTCCAGGGAATGGAATAATCTGGGTAATTCTTTTACTCCTTCTAAAAGGTTTAAGAAATTGTATCCTGTGCCATCTGACAGATTAGAGTTTTGTGACAAAATGCCTAAAATTGATGGGGCTATCTTTCTACTCTTGCTAAACGTACTTCTATTCCTACAGCAGATAGTACTTCCTTTAAGGATCCATTAGATAGGAAGATTGAATCCTTTCTAAGATTCAATCTTCCTATTTATGTTCAGGTAATCTTCTTAGACCTGCTATATCTTTGGCAGATGTTGCTGCAGCTTCAACTTTCTGGTTAGAGGCTTTAGCACAACAAGTAACAGATCATAATTCTCAAAACATTGTTAATCTTCTTCAACACGCTAATAACTTTATTTGTGATGCCATCTTTGATATCATTAGAGTTGATATCAGGTATATATCTTTAGCTATTTTAGCTAGAAGAGCTTTATTGCTTAAAACTTGGAATGCTGATATGTCTTCTAAGTCAACTTTGCTTTCCCTCTCTTTCCAAGGTAATAAATTGTTTGGTTCACAGTTGGATTCTATTATTTCAACTGTTACTGTTAAAAAAATTTAAAGGTAAATATAGGGCTGCTAATCGTTTTCGTTCCTTTTGTCAGAATAAGGAGCAAAAGCCCGATCCTTCCTCTACAGGAACAGTTTCTGTTTGGAAACCATCTCCAGTCTGGAATAAATCCAAACCTTTTAGAAAGCCAAAACAAGCTCCCAAGTCCACATGAAGGTGCGGCCCTCATTCCAGCCCAGCTGGTAGGGCACAGATTACGATTTTTCAAAGAAATTTGGATCAATTCTATTCACAGTCTTTGGATTCAGAACATTGTCTCACAAGGGTACAGAATAGGTTTCAAGATAAGGCCTCCTGCAAGAAGATTTTTTCTTTCTCGCGTTCCAATACATCCAGTGAAAGCTCAAGCGTTTCTGAAATGTGTTTCAGATCTAGAGTTGGCTGGAGTAATTGTGCCATTTCCACTTCTGGAACAGGGGCTGGGTTTTTACTCAAATCTATTCATCGTGCCAAAGAAGGAGAATTCCTTCAGACCAGTTCTGGATTTAAAAATATTGAATCGTTATGTAAGGATACCAACATTCAAAATGGTAACTATAAGGACTATTCTACCTTTTGTTCAGCAAGGGCATTATATGTCCACAATAGATTTGCAGGATATCTGCATATTCCGATTCATCCAGATCACTATCAGTTTCTGAGATTCTCTTTTCTAGACAAGCATTACCAATTTGTGGCTCTGCCATTCGGCCTAGCAACAGCTCCAAGGATTTTTACAAAGGTTCTCGGTGCCCTGCTATCTGTAATCAGAGAACAGGGTATTGTGGTATTTCCTTATTTGGACGATATCTTGGTACTTGCTCAGTCTTCACATTTAGCAGAATCTCATACGAATCGACTTGTATCGTTTCTTCAAGAACATGGTTGGAGGATTAATTTACCAAAAAGTTCATTGATTCCTCAGACAAGGGTAACCTTTTTAGGTTTCCAGATAGATTCAGTGTCCATGACTCTGTCTCTAACGGACAAAAGACGTCTGAAGTTGGTTTCAGCCTGTCAAAACCTTCAGTCTCAATCATTCCCTTCGGTAGCCTTATGCATGGAAATTCTAGGTCATATGACTGCTGCATCGGATGCGATCCCCTTTGCTCGTTTTCACATGCGACCAGTGGTGCAGGGATTATACAAAGATATCACAGTTAATATCTTTAAATCCGATTGTTCGACACTCTCTGACGTGGTGGACAGACCACCATCGTCTAGTTCAGGGGGCTTCTTTTGTTCTTCCATCCTGGACTGTGATCTCAACAGATGCGAGTCTGACAGGTTGGGGAGCTGTATGGGGGTCTCTGACAGCGCAGGGGGTTTGGAAATCTCAGGAGGCGAGATTACCAATCAATATTTTGGAACTCTGTGCGATTTTCAGAGCTCTTCAGTCGTGGCCTCTTCTGAAGAGAGAATCGTTCATTTGTTTTCAGACGGACAATGTCACAACCGTGGCATATGTCAATCATCAAGGAGGGACTCACAGCCCTCTGGCCATGAAAGAAGTATCTTGCATACTTGTATGGGCGGAATCCAGCTCCTGTCTAATTTCTGCGGTTCACATCCCAGGTATAGACAATTGGGAAGCGGATTATCTCAGCCGCCAGACGTTACATCCGGGCGAATGGTCTCTTCACCCAGAAGTTTTTCTTCAGATTGTTCAAATCTGGGGTCTTCCAGAAATAGATCTGATGGCTTCTCATCTTAACAAGAAGCTTCCCAGGTATCTGTCCAGATCCAGGGATCCTCAGGCGGAGGCAGTGGATGCATTGTCACTTCCTTGGAAGTATCATCCTGCCTATATCTTTCCGCCTCTAGTTCTTCTTCCAAGAGTGATCTCCAAGATTCTAAAAGAGCGTTCGTTTGTTCTGCTGGTGGCTCCACCATGGCCTCACAGGTTTTGGTATGCGGATCTTGTTTGGATGGCTACTTGCCAACCTTGGACTCTTCCGTTAAGACCAGACCTTCTATCACAAGGTCCTTTTTTCCATCAGGATCTCAAATCATTAAATTTGAAGGTATGGAGATTGAACGCTTGATTCTCAGTCATAGAGGTTTCTCTGACTCCGTAATTAATACTATGTTGCAGGCTCGTAAATCTGTGTCTAGGAAGATATATTATCGAGTCTGGAAGACTTACATTGCTTGGTGTTCTTCTCATCATTTTTCTTGGCATTCTTTTAGAATTCCTAGAATTTTACAGTTTCTCCAGGATGGTCTGGATAAAGGCTTGTCTGCAAGTTCCTTGAAAGGACAAATTTCTGCTCTCTCTGTGCTGTTTCACAGAAAGATTGCTAATCTTCCTGATATTCATTGTTTTGTACAGGCTTTGGTTCGTATTAAACCTGTCATTAAGTCAATTTTTCCTCCTTGGAGTTTGAATTTGGTTTTGAGGGCTCTTCAAGCTCCTCCGTTTGAACCTATGCATTCACTGGATATTAAATTACTTTCTTGGAAAGTTTTGTTTCTTTTGGCCATCTCTTCTGCTAGAAGAGTTTCTGAATTATCTGCTCTTTCTTGTGAGTCTCCTTTTCTGATTTTTCATCAGGATAAGGCGGTGTTGCGAACTTCATTTAAATTTTTACCTAAGGTTGTGAATTCTAACAACATTAGTAGAGAAATTGTGGTTCCTTCATTATGTCCTAATCCTAAGAATTCTAAGGAAAGATCGTTGCATTCTTTGGATGTAGTTAGAGCTTTGAAATATTATGTTGAAGCTACTAAAGATTTCCGAAAGACTTCTAGTCTATTTGTGGTCTTTTCCGGTTCCAGGAAAGGCCAGAAGGCTTCTGCCGTTTCTCTGGCATCTTGGTTAAAGTCTTTGATTCATCATGCTTATGTTGAGTCGGGTAAAACTCCGCCTCAAAGAATTACAGCTCATTCTACTAGGTCAGTTTCTACTTCCTGGGTGTTTAGGAATGAAGCTTCAGTTGATCAAATTTGCAAAGCAGCTACTTGGTCTTCTTTGCATACTTTTACTAAATTCTACCATTTTGATGTGTTTTCTTCTTCTGAAGCAGTTTTTGGTAGAAAAGTACTTCAGGCAGCTGTTTCAGTTTGATTCTTCTGCTTATAGTTTCAATTTGTTTCACTTTTTTGGGTTGTGGATTATTTTTCAGCAGAATTGGCTGTCTTTATTTTATCCCTCCCTCTCTAGTGACTCTTGCGTGGAAGTTCCACATCTTGGGTATTTATATCCCATACGTCACTAGCTCATGGACTCTTGCTAATTACATGAAAGAAAACATAATTTATGTAAGAACTTACCTGATAAATTCATTTCTTTCATATTAGCAAGAGTCCATGAGGCCCACCCTTTTTATGGTGGTTATGATTTTTTTGTATAAAGCACAATTATTCCAATTCCTTATTTTATATGCTTTCGCACTTTTTTCTTATCACCCCACTTCTTGGCTATTCGTTAAAATGATTTGTGGGTGTGGTGAGGGGTGTATTTATAGGCATTTTGAGGTTTGGGAAACTTTGCCCCTCCTGGTAGGAATGTATATCCCATACGTCACTAGCTCATGGACTCTTGCTAATATGAAAGAAATGAATTTATCAGGTAAGTTCTTACATAAATTATGTTTTTTTTCACAACTAGAGAGCGTTGTGTGCCATATAGATAACTTTGTGCTCAAGCCCCTGAAGTTTCCTAGGAGTCAGCACTGATTGGCTACAATGCAAGTCTGCCAAAAGAACTGATTAAGGGGGCAGTCTGCAGTGGCTCAGATACAAGGAAATCACAGAGGGAAAAATTATTTTAATATAACTGTGTTAGTTATGCAAAACTGGGGAATGGTTAATGAAAGGATTATCTATCTTTATAAACTATAAAAATCCCCTATAATAAAACTAAATAAAATCCATTCACAGTTTGTTTGCAGTAGCGGCTATTCCTTAGTCAGCTATATGGAAATGCTGTGATCTGGCCGAACCCCTTGAGATGTTGGGACATTTTGGATATCCTCTTACAGTGTATCAAGCCGTGTTTTTCCCTGTGAGAGAGGGTACTGTGAGTTTTACATACAGACTGCACACAGACGCTAGGGACGATTCACTCTACTACTCGGAGGGGGTCATCTGTAACACACATTTTGCCTCATATTGTTTGAGGTCTTTTTTGTGAGTGGATTTTATTTGGTTTTATTAAATATTTATGCATTAAAGATACTACACTTGGATTGTTGTCTTTGTTTGCGCTCCATTGTTTCCTTTTAGATCTGTTTTAATATATAGCATTGTTGCAAAACTGCTGCCATATAGGGCTGCAGGCACGTGCACACTTCTGAACTTACCTTCCTGATTTTTAACAAAAAATAACAAGAATACGAATAAAATTTGATCATAGGAGTAAATTAAAAAGATGTTTCAAAGGTTATGTTTATCTGAATCATGAAAGAAAAAATGTGGGTTTTATGTCCATGTAAGTTTTTATGCTAACAAAATAAAAGTTCAGTTTTAGAAAACTGTTTCCAGAGCGTGCGATCTTAAAGGGACAGTATACACCAACACCAATTTTCATATAACTGCATGTAATAGACACTACTAATAAAGAAGAATATGCTCAGAAACTGATCTAAAAATCCAGTATAAAACCCTTTTAAAACTTACTTAGAAGCTTCAAGTATAGCACTGTTGATGAGGTTAGCTAGGCCACTCAGTGAAAGGGGCTTGGAGCAAACACTCTCACCCCCCTCCTTCCCTGCATATGAAAATACAGATAACACAAACAGTCGAGAACTCAAATTCCTGGAAAACTCCAATCTGATGTCACTTCCGGTAACTCTTCTATTTTAATATCTGTTTTGCCTCTGCCTGGGGGGCACACCACTGATACTCTGGCATACACCCCAAGTAAACCTTGGGGAATGTGCCCCCCAGGCGGAGGCTAAGTATATAGTGTAGGTAGGTGATTACAGTGCTCATCTGATTGGTTGTGAATCCTGTCACTCACTGGATACGGACCAATCAAAAGTATGGAATCACCGGAAGTGACGTCAGATTGGAGTTTTCTTTGTATTGGAGTTCTTGATAGAACACAGTCAGGAGTCTGTAAACGCGTTTATACATCTGACACTTTGGAGCTTGATTAGGAGTCTGGAAATCATCACGATGCTATAAAAAAAATAAGCAAAACTATACATTCTTACAAAACCACTCCCAGATGAGCTATATACATGGATCATCTACAAAACATGTATGCAAAGAAACACACAATGTCCCTAGAAACTGCTATAAGTGTGTGTATAAATATATTTTATATATATATATATATATATATATATATATATATATATATATATATAAATATGTGTGTGTGTGTGTGTGTGTGTATATTTGTTTGTATGTATGTGATGTGTGTGTATATATATATATATATATATATTTTTTTTATATATTTATTTATTTATATATGTGTGTGTGTGTGTTCACATATGCACTCTATGTCCAAAAGTATGCAGACACCTGCTTGTTGGACATCCCATACCAAAACCATGGATGTTAATATGAAGTCCCCCCCAGTCAAAGGAGGATTTGTGAGATCAGGCACTGATGTTGGACTTGAAGGTCTGTTCCCATTTGGCATTTGACATTTCAATTCATCCCAAAGGTGTTTGATGGGATTAAGGTCAGGCATCTCTTAAAGGGACACTGAACCCAAATTTTTTCTTTCGTGATTCAGATAGAGCATGCAATTTTAAGCAACTTTCTAATTTACTCCTATTATCATTTTTCTTCGTTCTTTTGCTATCTTTGTTTGAAAAAGAAGGCATCTATACGTTTTTTTTTGGTTCAGATCTCTGGACAGCACTTTTTTTATTGGTGGATGAATTTATCCACCAATCAGCAAGAACCAAAAATGGGCCAACATCTAAACTTACATTCTTGCATTTCAAATACAGATCCCAAGAGAATGAAGACAATTTGATAATATTAGTAAATTAGAAAGTTGCTTAAAATTTCATGCTCTATCTGAATCACGAAAGAAAAAAAATGGGTTCAGTATCCCTTTAAGTGCTGCTTTTTCATAAGCATAATTTTTTTTTTTAAGTACAATGTCCCTTTTAAGTGACATTAAATTCAAAGTTGAAGCCCTTAACAAAATAGTTTAAAGTATAAAATATCAGCATTACTGTTTACATTCATTTTTTTTTTTTTTGCTTTCTTTTCTTGTAAAATACCTAAATATTTTACACAGTGACTGGTGGCTGCAGATATATGCCTTTAGTCATTGACTCACTGTATTTGATCAGCTAGCTCCCAGAAGTGAATTGCTTCTTATTCAACAAAGGATACCAAGAGAATGAAACAAATTTGAAAATAGAAGCGAATTAGAAAGTTGTTTAAATTTTTCACTGCGCCTTAATTCCGTCCTAATAGTGCTGGGCCTTAACGTCTTTAGGACGGCATGGAACGTCCTACTTTTAGTTAACCAAAAATCATACAGCCCCTGTGCACAAAACCAGATCCACGAAGACATGGTTCGATGAATATGGCGTGGAAAAACTCAAGTAGACTTAAAGGGACACTGAACCTAAAAAAATTCTTTTGTGATTCAGATAGAGCATGACATTTTAAGCAACTTTCTAATTTACTCCTATTATCAAATGACTATTAATATTTTACACAGTGACTGGTGGCTGCAGATATATGCCTTTAGTCATTGACTCACTGTATTTGATCAGCTAGCTCCCAGAAGTGAATTGCTTCTTATTCAACAAAGGATACCAAGAGAATGAAACAAATTTGAAAATAGAAGCGAATTAGAAAGTTGTTTAAATTTTTCACTGCGCCTTAATTCCGTCCTAATAGTGCTGGGCCTTAACGTCTTTAGGACGGCATGGAACGTCCTACTTTTAGTTAACCAAAAATCATACAGCCCCTGTGCACAAAACCAGATCCACGAAGACATGGTTCGATTAATATGGTGTAGAAAAACTCAAGTAGACTTAAAGGGACACTGAACCTAAAAAAATTCTTTTGTGATTCAGATAGAGCATGACATTTTAAGCAACTTTCTAATTTACTCCTATTATCAAATTTTCTTTATTCTCTTGGTATCTTTATTTGAAATGAAAGAATGTAAGTTTAGACGCCGGCCCATTTTTGGTGAACAACCTGGGTTGTCCTTGCTGATTGGTGGATAAATTCATCTGAACTATCTGAATCACGAAAGAAAAAAAGTGGGTTCAGTGTCCCATTAAGCTTAAAATAGCCTCCTGCACCTTTTCTGTATCATGCAGCAGGCATGGTAAAAAAGTTATTTTAAAATGAATATTGTTTCTTAACACTTTGAAATGGATGCTAAGCTCTGTCCACTGATGAAAACTAAAGATCTGGGCTGCATATGGCATCCAATCTCAAAAGGCTCACTAGTCGGATTCAACAGACAGTCATTGCTATTCAGCAGAGTGCCTAGATGTAGCCCGTATTGTGATGTCATCAGTGGGTGGAGCTTGACAGCCATTTCAAAGTGGGCAGAAACAATATTCATGTTAAAATAACTTTTTTACCTTGCCTGCTGCATAATATAGAAACTGGTACAGGAGGCTATTTGCAGCTTAATCTAAGGTAAGACTTAAAGATGACTAAGGTATAGACTGCCCCTTTAAAGGATTCAGATAGAGCAGACAATTATAAGCAACGTTCTAATTTACTCCTATTATCACATTTTCTTCATTCTCTTGCTATCTTTATTTTAAAAATACAAGAATGTAAGCTTAGGTAGTGCTTGCGGATTGGTTGGCTACTTTTAGACACCGGCAGCAAGTACTACCCAGGTGCTAAACCAAAAATGGGCCGGCTCCTAAGCTTACATTAAAATAAAGATAAGAGAACGAATCAAAATGGATAATAGCTGTAAATTAGAAAGTTGCTTACATTTGCTTGCTTTATCTGAATCATGAAAGTTTAAATTTGACTAGACTATCCCTTTTAAAGGGCCATGATACCCACATTTTTTCTTTCATGATTTAGAAAGAGATTGCATTTTTAAACATCTTTCTAATTTACTTCTATTATCTAATTTGTTTTATTCTCTTGATATTCTTTGCTGAAAAGCATATCTAGATATGCTCAGTAGCTGCTGATTGGTTGCTGCATATAGAAGTCTCATGTGATTGGCTCACCCATGTGCATTGCTTTTTCTTCAAATAAGGATATCTCAAAAATGAAGCAAAATAAATAAAAGAAGTAAATTGTAATGTTGTTTAAATTTGTATGTTCTTTCTGAATCATGAAAGAAAGATTGTGGGTTTAGTGGCCCTTTAAGGTAAGGATCTCTTGCCAATACCTGCTGCACCCTTTATGTGTACTTTTGTGGTCAGCCTTTTGCACAAACAATTTTTGAATCGTCCCTGCAACATGTTATTAATCATGTCATTAAACATATTGCAATGTTTTAAGATTAAAAAATACACATTTTTAATTTCTCCACTACACTTTCTGTCTAAGCCCAGCATGGTAGCTTAAATTGTCTGCAATATTTAATAGCAATACAACAGTTGGGAGAATATGGAGTTGGATGTCTTTATTATAATATTAAGATTATTTCTTTTTGATGATTAAATTGCACATTGTCATTTGATATTTATAGACATGCAGTGTCAAACTGCCATAATACAGTTGTATCGTATAACTTATACGCCAATCATTTTTAGTTTTCTTTTTTCTAAACATGTGTTTAATATATGTGATGTTGTACTGGCATAAGACTCTGCAAATTCCAGTACAAATACATGTTGGTGATATTGTCCTATTTAAAGGGATAGTCAAGTCAAAATTAAACTTCCGTAATTCAGATAGAGCATACAGTGTTAAACAACTTTCCAATTTACTTATAGGGGCCGATTTATCAAGCGTCGTATGGAGCTTGATGCCACTGTTTCCGCGCGAGCCTTCAGGTTTTCCGGAAACAGAAGTTATGAAGCAGTGGTCTAAAGACCACTGCTCCATAACTTGTCCATCTGCTCTGAAGTCGCGGACAGAAATCAACCCGATCGAATACAATCGGGTTGATTGACACCCGCTGCTTGACCGCAAAAAAAGAACTGCTGGTGCAATGATAAATGCCGGCAGCGTATGCTGTCGACATTTATCGATTTGCAGCGGACATGATACGCTGAGGAAACAGTACTGGATACTGAGAAATGCGTTGCTGTGTTTTTAATGTGTTAAAAATAAACACTTTTAATCATACTACTTGCTACTTTGCCTGTCTGGACATCCCTGCTTGGTTTCTACACCTGTTTTTGCTGGAGTTGATAATACACCTGATTCAAACAGCACTATTATCCTGTGATTACCATCTGGCATTGGGGGAGATTTTGCCTGAGAGGAGAGTTTTACCGGACAACTCTAAGGTTCCGGCATGCCCAGCCTGCATCACATCTTGATGCTTTGCTAAACGTGAGTGCATCTGAGTTATCTATTTTGTTACTTGGTATATCTCACAGAATTATGCTATGTGGCGCCTTCTCTGCTTCTTTATAGGTATATGTAATAGGATGTAAGTAAGTCTCAATTAGCTAGCATTTCAAGCACCGAGCTAAAGCATTGGTGTTATATTGGTTTCTAGTTTTAGACTGGAGTTCGGTACTGTACACTGTAGTTCAATTGAGTCCTTAAAGGGACAGTCAAGTAAAAAAAAAACTTTCATGATTTAAATAGGGCATGTAATTTTAAACAACTTTCCAATTTACTTTTATTACCTATTTTGCTTTGTTCTCTTGGTATTCTTAGTTGAAAGCTAAATCTAGGAGGTATATATGCTAATTGCAGAGCCATACATACAAGGTAATCACAGAGGTAAAAAGTATATTATTATAACTGTGTTGGTTTTGCAAAATTGGGGAATGGGTAATAAAGGGATTATCTACCTTTTTAAACAACAAAATTCTGGTGTTTACTATCCCTTTAAGATGTACGGTATAGTTGGGGTGTATCACGTTTGTATTTTGTGTGCAACTATTTGAGTTATAATCTTGAGTTATAATCTTGAGATCGGAGTGAATTAGTGTTAACATGCTACTTGCCAGCTGCATACTTTTGGCACTCTTGATTTGTTACCTAGCTATTTTTTTTTGTTTTAAAATATTTTATTGGGAAATAATGAGATGAATGTTCACAAATTGAGGAGACACAGCTCCAAAACATCAAGGCCCATTTTAGAGGCCTAACATACCTTCAACTATAACAGAATTAAAGAAACAATTCAACAAAATGAAAATGCAGAGTCTGAACTTGTCTTATTAAACTTTAAAACATGAGTGATAAGCTTGGGATCAGGAAGAGGGCATTATGACCTCAAAGTATCATGTATTCTTGTATAAGTAAGGGGTAGTAGGGAAGAGGGTTAAGGGGGGGCTGGGGGGAAGAGGGGGGTATTTGAGGCTTGGACAAAGTCGTATTATATGAGTGGTAGGTGTGGCGGGGGCACAGTCAGTGAGCTAAGCATCATGGGCAACTGCATTGGGTTTCCAGTCTGTGTTGTTGAGCTCTTTCCAATCTGCCCAGACCAGCTCAAACAGATCAGATTTATTTAATTTATAAAAGATGTCCTTTTCCATGGTATATATGTAGGCCATGTTATTACAAACTACAGACCAACTGGGGGGTAGTACCTTTTTCCATGAACATGCTATGGAGTATTTGATAGTCATAAACAAATAAATACAGATATATGTGTGGTGTTTAGGTAGGGAATGTAAATTTAGGTGGAGGAGAGCTGAGGTGAACAGCCTGGGGAGCAGGATGCCAGTACTCTGTAGAGCTGTAAAGCATTTTTGCCATAAAGGTTGAATCATAGGGCTCTCCCACCAAATATGGTGGGCATTGCCCCTGTGGCCACAGTTTCACCAGCACTCAGGGGACGCACTCTGGAAGATTTTCGCTAGCCTAGTGGGCACATAATACCAGTGAGAGATAAGTTTGAAATAGGTCTCATACAACGTTGTGCAATGGATAGCCTTCTGGGTCAAAGAGAAGGCTCGTTCCCAATCCTCAGGAGTGATGTGCCTCCTTATCAGTGTTTCCCAATGGGACAGATGGGCAGGTGTTGCCGGACATTGTGAGCCACCTAGTAGCACATAATGAAGGGAGAGGGGCCTACATAACCTATTTCCTCTGACCCAGGTGGACTCCCAGAGGGTTAGTGGTCTAGCAAGGCTGGGCTTAAAACCCCAGCTACTTAGAAAACACTTAATCCTGTGGAACTCAAAAGATAAGTACGTAGGCACCTGGATATCTCCACAAATTTGGGACAGTTGTTTGAAGGAGTCCCGGGGAGTCGAAGACCAAAGGTCCGATACAAGATTCATTCCTAATTGGGCCCATTTATTGGGGTGAGAGTCTTGTAGGCCCGAAAGAAGGCCTGCTATGGAGGAGACCGGGGAAGGATGAGGAGCAATATGCGGATGATGCCGGATTCTATCCCAGAAGTCGAGACACTCACATACAACAGGGTTCATCAAGGCTAGTTCTCTCCCGCAATGTGGTGGGGTCCAGATTAGGTCCCACAAATTAACTTGAAAGGGTAGTGAGGCCTGTTCGATGGCTTTCCATTTAGCATCGGAAGCCTTTACCCCCCATTGGGATACATGGGTAAGCATTGCGCCTTCATAGTACCGGACCACCGACGGGGAAGCTATGCCACCCGAGGATTTAGGGAGCTGAAGTACTCTGTGCGCAACTCTAGGCGGTTTACCCATCCATATAAATTTGGTGAACCCGCTCTGAAATTAAAGAAGTAAATACTTTGGTATTTTAATGTGTAGGCAGCGGAATAAGTAAGTCAGCCTGGGGAGGAACAACATTTTCAACGCCCTGATCCTACCGAGCCAGGATATATGCTGAAGATTCCAGTCTTTTCGCAAGGAGTGAAGTGAAGTTAAGAGGGGGAGATAATTATCCTTAATTATTTGAGGAAGGCTGCTAGAGAGTCGGACACCCAAGTGTAGGACAGATTGGTCTGTCCAGGTAAAATTAAAACTTTTAGTGAGGGGATCTAATTGTGCACTTGTAAATCCTTGTGTATACACTTGAGTTTTTTATATATTCAGTTTATAGTAAGAGTGGGCGCCAAAGGTGGCAAGTATATCTAGAAGTCTGGGGATACTGTGCTCAGGATGCGACAAAAAGAGGGTGACGTCGTCGGCAAATAGTGCTATCTTGTGTGAGGTACCCGATAGGATGACACCCTTGATTTGGGGATCAGTACTTATTTGCTCTGCAAGAGGCTCGCTCGAGAGGGCAAATAGGAGTGGCGAGAGGGGACACCCCTGTCTGGTGCCGTTTGTGATGGAGAAAAGAGGGGAGTGAAAGCCTAGGCCACTCACAGAAGCCGTGGGAGTCGAATAGAGGGCCTGAATGGCTGTTATGAAGTCAGTAGGGAGGTGAAATCTCTCAAGGACCACCCAAAGATATTGCCATCTGACACGGTCGAAAGCCTTCTCAGCGTCAAGAGAGATGACCGCGAGTGGCTTTCGGAGTCGCGAGGCTAAAGTGAGGATATTAAGGAGTCGCCTCGTATTGTCTGGGCTCTCTCGTTGAGGGATAAATCCCACCTGATCTGGGTCGATCAGGAAAGGTAGTAGGTTGGCGAGGCGGTTAGCTAATATCTTTGAGTAGAACTTAATATCAGTATTAATCAAGGATATAGGCCTATAGCTTGCGCAAGAAGATGGGTCCTTGTCGGGTTTTATAATGGTGACAATATTAGCTTCTAAAAATTCCCTCTGAAAGCAGCCTTCTTTTCTAGCTAAATTATAAAACTTTAATAGTAATGGGGCAAGCTCTTGTGCATAGACCTTGTAGAAATGGACCGGATAGCCATCTGGGCCAGGGGACTTGAAGGACTTTGCGTTCTTAATAACTCTCAATATTTCTGGAAGGGAGAAGGGGGAGCTTAAGATGTCTCGTTGTTCCGAAGTTGTGGGGGGCGACAAAGTCTCCAGATAAGTCTGCAGAACATCCTGAGGTGTGGACCTAGGCGACTCTGCTGTGGCTATATTATAGAGCTTGGCGTAGTAATCAGCGAAGGCCTCGCCTATCTGGGATGGAATCTGTAGAAGGGAGCCTGAGGACCTTATGGAGTGAATTCGGGATGCCCCAAACCTATTTCTAATTTTGTTCGCTCGCAGAGTATCAGCCTTATTACTTTTATAGTAGAATAAGTGTTTAAGCTTGGTAAGATTAAGCTGGGTTCTACGTAACTCAATCTGAGAGATGTGGTCCTTAAGTGTGATAATTTGGGATGTGGTATTTGCGGTGACAGAACTTCTATTGTAAGCTTGTTAGAGGGTGAGGCCGGCCTGCTTTCTAAGGTGTGCTTGTTTAGTAATGAGGAGACCTCTGATCGTAGCTTTGGCTGCTCCCCATAAAGTGTTGTCTCTAACAGAGAGATTGTCATTAGTTTGGATGAAGTGAGTAATGTCTTTACGGAGTTCCTCTCTAAAGGGTACGTCTTCCAGAATCTGGTGGGGCAACCGCCATTTGGGTCTAGTACGAGTAGTGTTGGTGGAGGTTATGTCAGATTGGACTAGATCATGGTCTGACCAGGCACAGAGGGATATACTAGCCTTCTTAACCAAGTCAAGGGTATCTGCCATGGAGAAGATGTAGTCTAGTCTCGAGTATTGTTTGTGGGGATGTGAAAAGTGGGTATAGTCGTGGTCACGTGGGTGTAGGGCTCTCCAAATGTCGTAAAAGCCTGAGGCTGACATTACTTGTCGGAATTTAGTGGATAGTTGTTTGGCTGGGGAGGGTGTTATATTTTGAGACATGGTTCTTCTATCTATTGTGTGGTCCCACACCATGTGGAAGTCCCCAGCTATGAGGACCCTGCCCTGCTGGACCTGGGAGAGGACAGGGAGGATGTGTTTAAGATATCTTGGCTTATTGGAATTCGGGAGATATACAGATGCCAGGGTGTAAGTAACATGATTTAGCTTACAAATGAGTATGACATATCTTGCCTGAGGGTCTCTGATGACTTGTATAAGTTCAAAGGCAAGACGCTTGTGCAGTAGTATTGCTACTCCCCTGGCTTTTTTAACAAAAGAAGCAGCTTTGAGGTGAGTATAAGACTTGGAGTTGAGCCTAAGGGGCTCCTTGTCCAGCCAATGGGTCTCCTGCAGAAATACAACATCTGGGTTATGGTGTTTTAGGGATCTAAGCAAAAGACTACGTTTCTGGGGAGAGTTAAGGCCTCTAACGTTATGTGTCAGTAGTCTAATGGAGTACATAACAGATGAAAAGTATGAGGGTAAAGAACCCTATGGTGTACTTAGACTGTGTCGTGAACGAGGGGGAGGGGGGTAAAGGGAAAAGTATTGGGGGGAGAATAGGGGAAATAGGAGGGCACAAGAAAAAGTACCCTCAAAGAGTCCTGGCGTGGACTTCTATGTGGGGGCGGAGCTAAAGTGTGCAGAGCTGAGAACATCATCAACAGCCCCGCTCTGCAACGTATATGTACTAAAATGCAAATTAAAAGTAAAAAATGTAACATAGAGCTTGTCTAGAACAGTGAACAATAATCAGCAGAACATACTTAACAAAAACAAATACAATATGTAGTGCAAATATAGATCTAGTAAACATGAGAACATAAAAAAGTGACTGTAATTTTGGGTCCGGGTTAGACCCAAATAAAAGTTGAGAGGCATAGGCCCATAGTTTCAAGAGGTGACAGTGGATTGAGGTAGTTTTGCCCTTTTTACTCTCTGGTCATTGACAGTCCACTCAGGTGCAGAGTTGCACAACTTAGGGTAGGGAGGGTTCCGTTGGGGGGGAGGTTCAGGTCTAAGTCCCCAGTTGGTAAGGAGAGCCAGGCCCTGGGCCAAGGTTGCAGCCACAAAGGTTTGATTGTCCTTAGTGATGATGAGGCGAGTTGGATACCCCCATATGTACTTAATGTTGTTTTTTCGTAGAGTCATAGTGACAGATTGGTAGTGCCTTCTTTGTTGAAGGGTGTGAGCCGAGAGATCAGGGAGGAGCTGTATGTCTTTAAATTTCTCACTGAGGGGTGGCTTCTTGAAGGCTGCTTGGATTAGTCTGTCCTTGAAGAGAAAACTGTGGAAGCACACTATTACATCACGCGATTTGTCTGAAGCCACGTTTCTAGAGCGCAGTGCCCTGTGTGCACGTTCCATGATATCGGATAAGCCTTCAGGGTTGCCTATTAGAATACGAAAGAGTTCCCTCAGAAAGTCCTGCAGCTCTGCTGGCGCTACTGACTCCGGAATTCCACGAAATGTGATGTTATTGCGCCTGGATCTGTCCTCTACATCTGCCAACTTGAGTTCTAATTGAGAAATTTGATCAGCCAGGCTTTCTGAATACGTTAGGAGGTTAGATTGGTCCACCACTATATCACCTTGCTTTTGTTCCAAAGCGTCCACTCTTTCACCAATTTCAGAGATCTCTTTTTTGAGCTCAGCAGAACTTCGTTGTATTTTCTGTGTAATGAATTTGGTCTGTGAGGCTAACAATTTCTTTAGCGTTTTCTCAGTAATGTAGTGTTGTGAGGCAGACACAGATTGTATACTAGATTGAGACTCCTCATCTTGCGAGTCAGGGTCACTCAACTCCCTTTGGGGTTCCATGTCTGGGTCCTTGGACTGTTGTGTGAAATGGTCGTAGAATGTCTTCTTAGATTTCAATGTTGATTTAAGAAGCTTCCTACCTGGGTGTGGCATATTGTTAGGGCCAAGTGTAGGCAGTGGCCTCAAAAGAGAGGGTACCTGAGGTATATTTGCAAATTTCTATACAATTCTGCTGGAAAGAAAGTTAGTAAATCACATGTATATGACAAATATTAGAGAGAAATTCAAAAAGTCGCCAAGGATGAAATGTATAAAAATTAACTTTTATTTGAAGAATCCATAAAAACAGGAAACAATAGATCCCAGGGGGGGAAACAGATGGTGCGAGAGGGGTAAGCAACAGGCTTACGCGTTTCAGCCAAGAAGGGCCGTAGTCATAGCCTAATAGTTACAAATCTGAACTCCCATTTTAAAAGGATTAAGATAATCTGATTGGCTAATACAGATACACCCCTCTCTTTGTTTAAAGAAACATACATTTTATAACAATATAGTAATCAAATGGCAACAATATTGGTAACATGGTTATAATTGAATTACTTAAACTTTTAAATATTTGATAGAATAGATACAATAGATAACCATTGTAAAAACCGATAAAAGGAGCTACAGGATAATGCATAGTACCGTGAATAAATGAATATACAACTATATAAACATTGTATATATAAATGATATGAGGACATGCATGGATACAGTTGATATATTTACAAATGTATAGATATATAAAAACAGAGGTGGAAATGAATATAAGAACATTATGGAGATTATTCCCAGTAGTTGATCAGATCGTAGTCTGAGTTAAGACCACTGGGGTATTGGGTATTGAGTTTAAAAACCCAAAACATCTCACGTTTGTTAAGTAGCTTAAGTCTGTTTGTGCCAGATTTTTGCAAGGAAACTTTCTCAATTACACACCACTTGAACGTACTCAGATCGCTATTGTGTTTGGAAACAAAATGTTGTACAATACGTGATGTAGATTTACCTATGTGAATGGTAGAGAAATGTTCCCTTATTCTAGAGGACACGTCCCTAGTGGTGAGACCAATGTATTGCAGATGGCAAGCTTCACAGGTTATTAAATAGATTACAAATGTGCTGGTACAGTTATGACAACCATATATCTGGTAGGTCTCTCCAGTGACCATCGAATTGAATGTATTAGTAATCTGTGCATGGTCACATGGTTTGCACTTTCTGTGCCCACAACGAAACATACCATGATGTAGTAACCAGGAACTCGTATGCCTAGGGCTGACACTTGTAAGTTTAGTTGGTGATACAATGTTGCCAATAGTCTTACATTTACGATAAGAGCATCTGAGGCCCTGTTTAACAGTGTTTTGCAGTTTGTCATCAGCAGAGAGTAATGAAAAATGTTTTTTAACAATTTTGCAGATCTCATCATACTGAGCACTATATTCAGTTACAAAGGTGACACCCTTGTGACAATTTCTTTTGTTAGATGAATTTTCTCTCAACAGTAAATTCCTATCGAGTCTATCAACTTCATTTCTAGCCCTATTGATAACCTTAGGTGAATAGCCCCTGTCCAAAAGTCTAGTGCTAAGATCATTTGCTTCTTGTACATATTCATGATGCTTAGAACAATTTCGCCTCAATCTGACAAACTGGCCTTTCGCCACCGCATGGGAAACATGTGGAGGATGACAGCTAGAGGCCTCAAGGAGAGTATTACCTGAAATTGGCTTGCGGTAAACGCTTGAGTGTATAGAACCATTCGGATCAGCAGTCAATTTAATATGCAAAAAATGGATCTCTTTCTCATTAAACTCAAAGGTGAATCGCAGACCAATCTGGTTAATGTTAAGAAAAGCCACAAATGCCTGGGCCTGTTCAAAGGGGCCATCCCAGATGATCAAAAGATCATCTATATAGCGTTGGTAAATTAGTATGTGAGACCTATATGGATTATTATCTCCAAAGATGTGGGACCGCTCCCACCAACCCAAAAACAGGTTGGCATAGGAGGGGGCAAATTTAGCCCCCATAGCGGTCCCACATCTCTGGAGATAAAACACATCTTCAAACGAAAAGAAATTATGGGTAAGTAAAAATGTAGTAACCCTAATGACATACTTCTGAAATGAATCACTGTACTCTGTGTGGTATTTCAAGAAAAATTCAATGGCTTTAAGACCAGCCTCGTGGGGAATGGACGTATACAGCGCCACAACATCCACGGTATGTCAATTAGATGTCTGTGTCCAGGTAATCTTATTAAGTATATTCAAGACATGCTTGGTATCTCTGGTATAACTAGGCAAAGAGACAACCAGAGGTTGTAAGATACAATCCAACCAGCATGAAAGATTTTCCAAGATGGAATTGATACCACTAACTATGGGACGACCAACCATATTAGTAAGACCTTTATGCACCTTTGGTAGATGATGGAACAGAGGGACACGAGGTGACTCAATGATAAGAAATTTAGCAGTATCAGAGTCAAGAAATCCCAATTCTATTCCATCATCTACCAATGAACGAAGTTCACCTTGAAAACGAAAGGTGGGATCACAAGGGAGGACGGTGTAGTCATTACTGTTCAAAAGCTGACGATGGGCCTCCTTGACATAATCGGCCCTATTCATGACTACAACTGATCCTCCCTTGTCAGCAGCCTTTATGACCAGCTCAGTATTTGAGCGCAATTCATTAAGAGCAAGTCGTTCTCTTTGGGTTAGGTTAAAATTAATGTTATCTTGGGTATATTTAAGCTTTTTTAAGTCACTTTCAACCCTTTTAAAGAAGGTCTCAACAATAGGACCTCTGCTCTGAATAGGGTAAAAATCAGACTTGTTTCTGAACTTGGGTAGTGTATTATTAGCAGTATCTGAAATGTTGCCCTCCTGTGCAAGCGATTGGAGGGACATGAGATCACATTGTTCAGAGAAATCCAAGTTCAGATTCAAATCGGATTCATGTAACTGTGCATCATTGGTGTGTAGGTCAGTGTCCTCAGAATCCATAGATCTACAGAAATGTTTCTGTAAAGTAATGTTTCTAATTAATCTGTTAAGATCAATTACTGTTTGGAAAAGGTTAAAGTTAAGGGTAGGAGAAAAAGACAATCCTAAACCAAGAACCTTATATTGTGTAGCTGTCAAAGTCGTGTCAGATAAATTAATTACTGAGTGGGTCTGTATTTTGTCTGGCCCCTGTTTTCCCTCAAAGGGTACCTGTCCTGTGACTGCAGTGTGGTGGACCCTCCCCCTTTGGGTTGATCCCTGACCTGCGGAAAAACCTGATCCAGTACGCTATTATTTTGTTGTGTTATATTCTGAGTGGTATTGGATGCTGGAACTACAGAGGGAACAATGTATTTTGTTTTAGGTTTTGTACTTGGTACCAAAATGCTCTTAAGGCCCGGCATAGAATTGATCTCAGTGGATGCTGTCCTAACAGTAAGATCATCACCACTAGAGTTAGCGGTGTTGTCTGATTCGCACTCGCTATCAGAAAAAGTTACTTTTTTAGAAGAAGACTGATTGTTAGACTTATTTTTATTAAAGTGTCTCCTGCGCTGTCTACGTTTATGATTCTTGTTGGGACCATTTTGTTCTCTTCTATACTGATTTCTAGTTTTTTTATTCCAAATGTAAACTTGGCCCCCATTATAATCAGTACTGTCGCTAATAAACTTGGTGTGTTTAATCTCCATTATTTGTTGTTTAGCCTCCGCTAAGGTGGTGTTTAAAATAGTGTCAAAAGTAACAAAATCAGTATCCATACATCTGTCATTAAAAATAGACTGTAAATCAACAATTTCTTTTCTAACATCAACCAACAAATTGTTTTTATAAACGAGTAACATGTTCATTAATCTCAGTGAGCATTCTGTTAAGATAGAGTTCCAGGAATTAATGAAGTCCTGATCCTCCACCTCAAATGTGGGGAATTTAAAGATTCTGAGACCTCTTGGAATTATTTGCAGCTTTAGGTATCGTTCCAATGTCCATACATCCCATTGGAGTCGTGCTTCTTTAATAAGCAAATTTTCCATCAAATCAAAAAGTTCACTGAGTGAGAAATTGTGTTTGTCCACAGAAAATATGCATTCCATATCCTGAGTTAAACTCCTATTAGGAGCTGCCATGAGAGAAAAATATTGTAAAGTGTCCCCCCCTGCCACGGTTGGCTGCATTTTACTAAGCAAGGCAGTATTAACGGTACTACCCAGGTACCAAAAATAACAGTATCAAAAGAGTTAAGTAGCAAAAGCTAAGTAGTGGAAAGCGTGAAAACAGGCTACCAGGAGCCTGAATTACAAAGTCTAAGCAGTACTTACTCACACACAACTCCCAGAGACTGAAGCGCCATCCTCATATAAACAAGCCAGCAAGCAAGCAAAGTAAGGTAAAGGTGAGTCGAGCGGCGTCGCAACAAACAGGGGAGGATTTAACTGTCACCTCTTACCCCGTAAGCGCCTGCAACTCTGTTGAACCGGTTCACATCCAAAAAAACAGAGGACGCCCAAACGATCACACCTGCATACACCGCTATCAAACGGTCAAGGACTTGTTACGCTACCATACGCAGCAGAGGTACGTCATCCGTGAGGGAGGAGGAGTAGGTCCGCAATCCAATGCAGCCCCATAGAGGAATCCTTAGACAGTGGTGGGTAAGCAGGCAGAAATTCAAAAAGTCGCCAAGGATGAAATGTATAAAAATTTACTTTTATTTGAAGAATCCATAAAAACAGGAAACAATAGATCCCAGGGGGGAAAACAGATGGTGCGAGAGGGGTAAGCAACAGGCTTACGCGTTTCGGCCAAGAAGGGCCGTAGTCATAGCCTAATAGTTACAAATCTGAACTCCCATTTTAAAAGGATTAAGATAATCTGATTGGCTAATACAGATACACCCCTCTCTTTGTTTAAAGAAACATATATACATTTTATAACAATATAGTAATCAAATGGCAACAATATTGGTAACATGGTTATAATTGAATTACTTAAACTTTTAAATATTTGATAGAATAGATACAATAGATAACCATTGTAAAAACCGATAAAAGGAGCTACAGGATAATGCATAGTACCGTGAATAAATGAATATACAACTATATAAACATTGTATATATAAATGATATGATATTTTTATACATTTCATCCTTGGCGACTTTTTGAATTTCTGCCTGCTTACCCACCACTGTCTAAGGATTCCTCTACGGGGCTGCATTGGATTGCGGACCTACTCCTCCTCCCTCACGGATGACGTACCTCTGCTGCGTATGGTAGCGTAACAAGCCCTTGACCGTTTGATAGCGGTGTATGCAGGTGTGATCGTTTGGGCGTCCTCTGTTTTTTTGGATGTGAACCGGTTCAACAGAGTTGCAGGCGCTTACGGGGTAAGAGGTGACAGTTAAATCCTCCCCTGTTTGTTGCGACGCCGCTCGACTCACCTTTACCTTACTTTGCTTGCTTGCTGGCTTGTTTATATGAGGATGGCGCTTCAGTCTCTGGGAGTTGTGTGTGAGTAAGTACTGCTTAGACTTTGTAATTCAGGCTCCTGGTAGCCTGTTTTCATGCTTTCCGCTACTTAGCTTTTGCTACTTAACTCTTTTGATACTGTTATGACAAATATTACTCTAAAAACTGCAGAGCGGGGCTGATTGCCATATGATTTATGACTGTCACATATTAGGTGTAATCCCTCTCATCCAACACACTGAATCTGGCCCCTCACCTCAGGGAATAAGGGGATGCGACCCAAAGAAAGGGAAAAGGGAATTGGAGGTGACCCACCCGAAAAAGCCGGGCGGGAGCGGGGAGGTGAGGGACTAGAAAATAAAGGTTAACCTTTTAAGTTTACGGGCAGATGGCAGGAATACAAAATACAAAAAGATCATATAAAAGTGGATTACCTTGGGGTTCAAAGAACCCCTCCCTCCCTCCTCTCGACTCGAGGAAAGAGGATACGACCCGAAGGAAGGGGAAAGGGAAAGTGGGAGTGACCAGTCTAGACTGGCTAGACCGGAAATGGAGAGACTTGAGGGGATATCTCTAAAAAGTACACCTGTCTAACCTCTAGGGCTAGCTCTGTGGGGGAAACCTTATAATGATTTAACTCTAAGGCAGTTGTTATAGGATAAGGGAAGCCAGGTAGCACAAATTACCAAACCCTAGAGATGTACAAAAAGTGACTTTTGAGTAATATATTATTATGAACTGTATTGGTGGAAAACTTGCCCCCATTGCCAGTAGGCTAGTTCTGGAGCAGCGTATAAAGAAGAGGGGTAGAGAGTAAATAAGTGAGAGGAAAAGCGAGTGCAAGTTAGTTATGTCACTCTAATTTCAGGGCTAGGGGGGTACCAAGAGCTGTGAGTGGGTACTAGTGGGCTTTCAAAGGTATAGGTGGTAGTAGTGCACCACAAAACAGAACTGGGGGGGCCCACCACACCCTATCTAAGTCTACAAGAGGATAAGTTTACGCTGACAGTTAACTGCAACAAATAGGATGTACAAAAAGCAATGCAAGTGGTATTGGCGACCTAAAAAGGAGAAATGTTAGCTAAGTAAAACAATAGCACTACACTTGGGTTAGGTGACCCATGGACAATTTAGCTCATGTAATGCAGATATAAATGATAAGTCCCAGGTAAAATGTGAGCAAGCAACAGCTAAGAGTAATTCTGCTGGTAAGGTGTTGCAGAAGCAAGGAAAAAGCTCTGCTGATAAGGTGAAGCAATCCCCAATAGTAATAAAGCTGATAGGGTTCCAATTAGGGAGTGAGTACTGTAAGCCCTCTATGTTATTCAAAATCAGCCAGGCCTAATAGCAGTCTCTGTCATTGGTGTAGAGCCTATACTGAAATTAAAGGCCTTATATGATGCTTTTCAATGGCCAGAAAGTTTCTTAGGTCTATTGTCCCCTATAGATCCGTGGCATCACAGTGTGCTTGTCTTTAATTCAAATGGGGCTTCTAGCTGGTCAGCCTGTGGGTGTTATTGTCTCCGGAGCGGAGCCCCGACCCTCCGGAGGTATGGATAATAGTCACGGCCTATGCTCATGGCCTCAGTGATATATTTAAATTTGGGCCGTGGGCTTGCCTGAGGAGTTGGATCAGGGGTGTTAATAGGTTTGCCCCAGTAGCGAAGATAGTTATCACTGTACCTCACGTTTCATCTCAATAAGTGAGTCAGGTAGATGTGTGGGGCCGTAAGTCTTGTGTAGGCAGTGTGGAGTTTGAGTGCTAAAAACTGCACCGGGGTAGAAGTGTTACTAAGTCCCCCTTTAACCTGCCTGAGGTGCTGCTCTATATACTGAAAGTTGGACTCACCAGGTTCCACGTAATGTTTTGCTCCCTCTGCTGAGATATCAGGTCCCGGGAACTGAAATGGGCAAATGCGTAGTCGCGAGGTCTACAAGATACTGAGCCCAATATGGTGCTCGTTCGTGCCAAATGAGGGCAAACTTTCTTTAGATCCCTTGGTGATAGCTGTCTGCGTGCCCCTCGACACTCCGGGGAAATCACTGACCCAGCAGGGTCCTTGTCGGCATTGCCGTAAGTGTATCCAGCTCGATTGCCACTCCGATCCTGTCTTTCCGGTCCCGGTGAGCAGCGGCTACAATTCTGTAGCGTGGATGATGGGGGAGAACCCCGCAGGTTCCTAGGGACAAAGAACAGGTATGCCTATGTTAGCCGGGACTCTGGAGCGGAGCCCCGACCCTCCGGAGTCAAGTGTGCCTGGTGAGCTGTGCAGGATTAGAGTCTCCTCGTTGCAGCAGGTGGAGGTCCAGAATATGGGCAGTAATCCAGATTAGTCGGTTACCTCCGGCTGAGGATACACAAGTTTATCGTATTGATGCGATCCCTGTGCAATGTTCTCTCTGTCCAGGAGCAAAATAGAGCTGTGTTCATAAGTTTTCAACACTTATTACAGTGTTATCAAATTTTTCTCAGACAGAGCTCTGGAATTATGCTGTCACTCGGATCTGCGGTTAGCTCCGCCCCCTACCTAGCTATTTTATATGAGCTGTTTAAGATATTTGGTCAGCGAGCCTGAGTTAATGTGATCGCGGCTGTCACACCATGAATAATATGTTCTAATTTTCAAATTGGATAGTCTTTTGTTGGTTTGTATATGACTATATGGGGAAGTTTATATATATATATATATATATATATATATATATATATATATATATATATATATATATATATATATATATATATATATATATACAGGGAATTAAGTTAAGTACTGCTTGCAAACTAAAAAGGATATAATATTCAAATTTTACAACCACAATTTACCTTATTTTACATCCTGCAGAATGCATTCCAAACTCTCTTGAGCAATGTGGGAAACAAAATTGTCCTTTATAAACATATGGCTAGATTCCGAGTTGTGGAAAAACAAAAACAAATTACAAGATCTTTAAACTAATTACACCTAATCTAATAGCCCTATTAAAATAAAAAAGCCCCCCCCAAAATAAAAAAGAAACCCTAGCCTAAACTAAACTATCAATAGCCCTTAAAAGGGCCTTTTGCGGGGCATTGCCCGAAAGAAATCAGCTCTTTTTCCTGTAAAAAAAATACAAACACCCCCTACAGTAAAACCCACCACCCACCTCAAATAAAATACTAACTAAAAAAACCTAAGCTCCCCATTGCCCTGAAAAGGGTATTTAGCTCTATTGCAGGCCCAAAGCCCTAAACTAAAAAATAAACCCACCCAATACACCCTTCAAAAAATCCTAACACTAATCACCGAAGATTCACTTACCGGGAGAAGTCTTCATCTAAGCGGCAAGATGCCCTCAACAAAGCCGGCAGAAGTGGTCCTCCAGACGGGCAGAAGTGGTCCTCCAGATGGGCAAAAGTCATCATCCAGACGGCATCATCTATCTTCATCCTTCCAGCGTGGAGTGGGTCCATCTTCAAGACATCCGGCGCGGGGCATCCTCTTCCAACGAAGTCTTCTTGCTGAATGAATATCTCTTTAAGTGACGTCATCCAAGATGGCGTCCCTTAGATTCCGATTGGCTGATAGAATTCTATCAGCCAATTGGAATTAAGGTAGAAAAAATCCTATTGGCTGATTGGATCAGCCAATAGGATTGAAGTTCAATCCTATTTGCTGATCCAATCAGCCAATAGGACTTTTTCTACCTTAATTCCGATTGGCTGATAGAATTCTGTCAGCCAATCGGAATCTAAGGGACGCCATCTTGGATAACGTCACTTAAAGGGACATTAAACACTAAATACATGCTAGATAGAATGATACATTCAAATAAAAGATTAGTCCATGACTATCATGTAGATGTATTTTTTAAAGTTTCATTAGTTGTTTAAAAAGTTACAAAATAAGTGTAAAGTTTTAGTGTCCATAAAACACTGGGACCTGCCATGTTGTAACTTGTGTTACCTTCTCTGCTGTGGCCAATTAGAGACAGTTATAAATAGGTCACTAGATTGTGCAGCCAATGGTTGTGCTGGATTTAACAGTGTTCTGCACTTCCATTTATAACAGGAACTGAACAGCTCACAATTTCAAAATGGAATTACAGGCAAAGAGGAAAAAATAAATAATGAAAGTATATTGCAGAGCTGTTTTATATATACAATTTATCATTTTATATTACCATCTCAAAATGTTTAATGTCCCTTTAAAGAGATATTCATTCAGCAAGAAGACTTTGTTGGAAGAGGATGTTCCGCGTCGGATGTCTTGAAGATGGAGCCGATCCGCACCGGAAGGATGAAGATAGAAGATGCCGTCTGAAGACTTCTGCCCGTCTTAAGGACCACTTCTGCCCGTCTGGAGGACCACTTCTGCTGGCTTCGTTGAGGACATCTTGCCGCTTGGATGAAGACTTCTCCCGGTAAGTGAATCTTCGGGGGTTAGTGTTAGGAATTTTTTATTGGGTGGGTTTATTTTTTAGGTTAGGGCTTTGGGCCTGCAATAGAGCTAAATGCCCTTTTAAGGGCAATAGCCATCCAAATGCCCTTTTTAGGGCAACGGGGAGCTTAGTTTTTTTTTTAGTTAGTATTTTATTTGGGGGGTTGGTTGTGTGGGTGGTGGGTTTTATGTTGGGGGGGGGTGTTTGTATTTTTTTTACAGGAAAAAGAGCTGATTTCTTTGGGGCAATGCCCTGCAAAAGGCCCTTTTAAGGACTATTAGTAGTTTAGTTTAGGCTAGGGTTTTTTTTATTTTGGGGGGACTTTTTTATTTTGATAGGGCTATTAGATTAGGTGTAATTAGTTTAAAGATCTTGTAATTTGTTTTTTATTTTCTGTAATTTAGTGTTGTTTTTTGTGTCATTTAGCTAATTTAATTTAATTTATTTAATGTAGGTAATTTATTTAGTGTAGTGTTAGGTGTTAGTGTAACTTAGGTTAGGTTTTTTTACAGGTCAATTTGTATTTATTTTAGCTAGGTAGTTATTAAATAGTTAATAACTATTTAATAACTATTCTACCTAGTTACAATAAATACAAACTTGCCTGTAAAATAAAAATAAACCCTAAGCTAGCTACAATGTAACTATTAGTTATATTGTAGCTAGCTTAGGGTTTATTTTATAGGTAAGTATTTAGTAAATAGGAATAATGTAGTTAATGATAGTAATTTTATTCAGATTTATTTAAATTATATTTAAGTTAGGGGGTGTTAGGGTTAGACGTAGGTTTAGGGGTTAATAAATTTAATATAGTGGCGGCGACATTGGGGGCAGCAGATTAGGGGTTAATAAGTGTAGGTAGGTTGCGGCGACATTGGGGGCAGCAGATTAGGGGTTAATAAATATAATGTAGGTGTCAGCGTTGTTGGGGGCAGCAGATTAGGGGTTAATAAGAATAATGTAGGTTTCGGCGATGTTGGGGCGGCAGATTAGGGGTTAATAAGTGTAAGATTAGGGGTGTTTAGACTCGTGGTTCACATTAGGGTGTTAGGTGTAAACATAAATTTTGTTTCCCCATAGGAATCAATGGGGCTGCGTTACTGAGTTTTACGCTGCTTTTTTGCAGGTGTTAGACTTTTTCTCAGCCGGCTCTCCCCATTGATGTCTATGGGGAAATCGTGCACAAGCACGTATGACCAGCTCACCGCTGACTTAAGCAGTGCTGGTATTGGAGTGCGGTATGAAGCACAATTTTGCTCTACGCTCAATTCTTGCCTTTTAGTGCCGGGTTTTTAAAAACCCGTAATACCAGCGCTGCAGGTAAGTGAGCAGTGAGAAAAAACTGCTCGTTAGCACTGCACCCCTCATAACGCAAAACTCGTAATCTAGGTGATAGTAACAGTAGATTAGGTTGAAAAGAAGTCAGAAGTCCTTCAACCTATACAAATCTTAATATATTTACAATAAAAGCTCAAATTGAGCTTAAATTGAATCCCATTAAAACAGTGAACCATTTAACACCAGCAATCATATTCCTGAATTCTGTTTCTAGCCAGAAATGTATCTAAACCATTTTTTAAATGTACTTAGTGTACTGGCATTTACTACCTCCTTAGGTAATGAGTTCCACAATTTGATTCCTCTTACAGTGGAAAAAACATTTACGTTGCTGGTGATTACATCTCCTTTACTCCAGCCTTAAATTGTGAATTCTTGTCACAAACAATTTTCTTGGAATAAACAGAGCTTCCACCATCTCTGTAAATGAGCATTGAATATATATATAAAGTGATCCTGGCACCTCTTAAGCAACTTTTTTTAAGTCTGTAATGTCTTTTTTTTATTGGTCCCCAGAACTGCACTCCATACTCAAGGTGGGGTCTTACCAGGGATTTATATAGTGACAGAATTAAGCTTTCCTTCCTTTCATTAATGCCTCATTTAATACATGCTAGTATCTTATTTGCCTTAGAATATGCTGCCCTGCATTGTGCACCCATCTTTAGCTTGTTATCTATAACTACTCCCAAATCCCTTCCTCCTATGTTATGTTAAGTCTAGTCCCATTTAAATAGAAGGTTGCCTGACTATTTTTACTTCCAAATTGTAGAACCTTGCATTTTCCAGTATTAAAGGGACACTGAACCCAATTTTTTTCTTTCATGATTCAGATAGAGCATGCAGTTTTAGGCTTGCGACGACCAGGGGAAGCTGGAGTGGCTATCAAGTTTAAAAGGTAAGTCATTTTTCACGAGTGAAATATACATTTTGATGAATTAAAGGGCCCCTGTTTTTAATCGAATTTTTAAAAACCGGGCATTTTATTATCAAACTTTACATTCACTTTAAGAAATTGAATAATAGTTAAATAAGTAGATACATAAAATCATACTATATATATATATATATATATATATATACATAATAATAGGTGCTTGAAAAATATATCTCCAGCTATAGGATAAATCTCAAATATTCTACCAGACAAGATCCATAGAATCTTTATTAGATAGAGTATTAATTTAATATTATAACATATCTAGCTAAAGCCTGAACAGGTGAAATGCGTTGACAGACAGTCATGATTTCATAATATAGTACCTATGAATTAATAAATATATAGTCTATCTAAAGGTGTATTAATCTTTAGAATCATTTGATCTCTAAGTAGCCCTAGCTTTTTTCTAGTGCTGTCTCTTTTGTCTAAGTTGAGTTTTATTACTACATATATTTAACCATTTTATAGGGAATTCAGTTTTGAGTTCAATGTCCTTTGAATTACTTATTTGACCTATGAACCCTTCAGCAATCCAGCAGCCATCTGTATTTGCTGTAATTTAGCTAAAAAAACTTTACTGCTTCATGTTCTAATTCTCTCTCCTCAAATGTTACACAACTTTTATAGATTGAATGGCATTTATTAAGAGAAGACTGGCATTCACTCTCAACCCAACAGCCACAATGCAAAAATTACCTCCTGTATAAAGTACTGAAAGAAGGGTTTATCAGGAAAGTCCTCTCAAATGTGTTAAACTAAGGTGACTAAATTTTCCTGGACAGTCCTGATTTTGAAACTCTTTCCCAAATATTTGTGGTGTCCCGGATTGTTCCAATTTTGCAGAGTATGCCCCTCACATTGTCCAACATCAGTTCAGTAGGGGTGTGGTACATTGTGAGGTGCACACCCTGTAAATTTGGAATGTCAGCATAGTAGTGAGGTGATTTAGAGATGGCCTCACTCTATGCTAAACCTCCCCTAAACCTCCCCATAGCCACATAACCCAATGCAAATTACCCCGCTACACTACCATTAAAATGCCACATAGCCCACTGCAAATTATCCTAAAAAAGATGCCCTGAAAATGACTTCAGCGATTAAGCTCTTTTAGGAAAAAAACAACCCTATCCTAAAACTAAAAAAAAACTACTGCTAAACCCCAAAAGTTGATACTCACCAAACTTAAATCTACCTCCTTGGGGGATGCTACAGGTCAATGGCACCGCTCCTCTTCAATCCTTCTCTATTGTGGCGTTCCTCTGTGACTGTCCACTTCCATCTGATGCTTCTTCTTTTGGGTGTCCTCTGCATGCTGTCTCCGCAGCACACTGAAGCTTGAATGTGAGGTTCCCCTTTTTTTTATAGGGGTGCCCTTGAAAAAAGTTTTCATTCTATTGGCTGATTGGACTAATTAAAAAATCAGTGCACACCTTGCACTTTGCATTCAAGCTTCAATGTGCTGCAGAGACAGCATGAAGAGGACATCAGACAGAAAATCAGAAGAAAAGAAGAATCATTGGATATAAAAGGACAACACCAGAGAAGCGCTGCCATGGAGGATGACCGAAGGTGGACCGTAGCTGTCCCCCTAAGGAGCTGTATTCAATTTTTTTTTGGTGGGGTTTACTTTGGTTTTAGAAAAGGGTTTTTTATGTAAAACAGTTAATCGCTTCAACTAGGGCACTGACTGACAAATGCCCTTTTCAGGTAATTTTTTAGAGTTGTATTTAGTGTTAGTTTAAGGTTTTTATTTATGGGTGGACTTTTCTTAAGGTGTCTTTAGTTTAAGGGTAGATCTTACTGGTTGGAATTTTTTATTTTTGGTAATTTGTGTGTGTGTGTAATGACAGTGTTTTTTTATTTTTTGTAACTTATGGAGTCTTAGTCTAGGGGTCTGGGGGGGTTAGTTGTTAGGAGGTTAAGGGATATTTTATGATGGGGGTTGCGGCAGTTAGGGGTTAATAGGTTAGGGGTTCATTTGTGATGGGGTATTGGTGGTTTAGGGGTTACTAGTGTAGGGAGGTTGTAGCAGGGTAATTTGCAGTGGGCTATGTGGCGATTTAGGAGTTAATAGAGTAGGGCGTTTATTGTGGTTTGGGTTTGGGGGTTATTAGAGTAGGGGGCTAATTGCCATGGGGATTAACACACACATGTAGGTGGAAGGCTTTATTTAACATTGCTGTTCCATTGATTTAAATTAGGTTACTATGATATCGCAACCCCCTAATAAAATAATTTTATAATAAAATAAAAAAGCCCCCAAAAATAATGAAATTCCCTACCCTACACTAAATTACAAATAGCCATTAAAAGGGCCTTTTGCGGGGCATTGCCCCAAAGTAATCAGCTCTTTTACCTGTAAAAAAAAAAGACAATACCCCCCCAACATTAAAACCCACCACCCACACACCCAACCCTACTCTAAAACCCACCCAATCCCCCCTTAATAAAAACTAACACTAACCCCTTGAAGATCACCCTACCTTGAGATGTCTTCACCCAACCGGGCAGAAGAGGACCTCCAGACGGACAGAAGTCGTCATAAAGGCGGCATCTTCTATCTTCATCCATCCGGAGCGGAGCGGGTCCATCTTCAAGCCAGCCGACACGGAGCATCCTCTTCCAACGACATCCAAATGAAGAATGAAGGTTCCTTTAAATGACGTCATCTAAGATGGCGTCCCTTGAATTCTGATTGACTGATAGGATTCTATCAGCCAATCGGAATTAAGGTAGGAAAAATCCTATTGGCTGATGCAATCAGCCAATAGGATTGAGCTCACTTTCTATTGGCTGATTGGAACAGCCAATAGAATGTGAGCTCAATCCTATTGGCTGATTGGATCCTATCAGTTTCTTTCTGGTAATTAGAAGGCCGCTAAATGCTGCTGCGCACCACACTTGTATTATGCCCAGCAGTGAAGGGGTTAATTAGGTAGCTTGTAGGGAGCTTGTAGGGTTAATTTTAGCTTTAGTGTAGGGATCCACATCCCACCCCCTGATCCCTCTCTGATTCCTCTCAAACAGCTCTCTTCCCTCCCCAACCTCACAATTGTCACCGCTATCTTAAGTACTGGCAGAAAGTCTGCCAGTACTAAAATAAAAGGCATTTTTAAAAAAATATTTATTCTGCAATGTTGGATCCCCCTTAGCCCCTAACCTCCCTGACACCCCCAAACAGCTCTCTAACCCTCCCCCATCTTCCTATATACCGCAATCTTTGGTACTGGCAGCTGTCTACCAGTAACAAGTTTGCTGAATTTTTTTTTATTAGTTTTTTTATCTAAAATATAATTTTTTTCTGTAGTGTAGCTGCCCCCCTCAATTCCCTTCCCCCTCCCACTCCCAGATCCCTTTCAACATTTATTCCCCCCCTCCCTCTCCCTCCTTCCCATACATTATATTGAATATAAATACCCCCGCACCCTCGCACGCTCCCACACAAGAAACAGGACACAGGAACCGGAACTGACCAGCGATGGGCTGCCCACCTGCCTCCCTGCTATGGCTCCTACCCACCAATGAACAGCACCATCGCTGCCCGATGCAGCGAGGGCCACAGAGTACTTGGTTTCTAGTTCTTTAAAAAGATATAAAATCCCAAATGTTTATTGTATGATTCAGATACAATTTAATATCTTACAAATTAACTTCTATTAATTAATTTGCTTAATTCTCTCTTGGTATCCTTTGTTGAAAAGCATACCTAGGTGGGCCCAGATACATCAATGCACTACTGAGAGCTTATGTCAATTGATTTCCTAGTAAAAACAAAGAGTAAAAATGTAAAAGTAAAAATTATATTTTTGTTTAAACTAAGAGTGCTGTGTTCCCTTACTATACTAGGAAACCAAGTATCCTATTTATTTTCTTGTAGATATTTTTTTTTTATCAAATTGGCTATTAGGGTCTGCAGCATTAGAGATATTTTATGTAAAATATATAATAATAACTAGCCCTGAGCAAGTTTTTCTATTTTTTACTACTGGGAACTAGCTGGATTGATGGCTATACATATATGTCTCGTCATTGTCTCATAAAATACATTGAGCTAGCTCTCAGTAGTGCATTGCAGCTCTTGAAGGTATTACACACATGAACAGTATTCATTGGCATATGTGCATATGCAGCAGTTAATTGGTAGTTTGTAATGCAGTGGAAAAGCAAAATATTTATGGTGTAAACTTATAATTAATAGTAGACATATGCACAGACAAGAAACTAAGCATCACACAAATTATTTGGTTGAATATTTATTGAGAGAGTAACAGGGACGTCCTCTCAGGGAAGGCATAGCCTGACCAGTCATGTAAATAAAATATAAAATAAAAGTAAAGTAAAAAAAAAAGTTCTAACCTTAGCTGCAAATTCATAAAGAGAGGCAGCAACCAATTCAGCCTTCCTTGATTTTGCAACAATTTAGAAAGTGCTGTAAGGAGCATCCGCCCACTGTGTGTCAGGTCATGGCATGACAGTTTTAGTGTACGAGAAGCACTAAAAATCTGTGCTGTGGGCGTGAACTAATAGAAGAGGGAAATCTGGTGCTGCAACTGCCTTTCCACTTAAAATTGCACACAGCAGTTTTTGTTTTGAGTGCATTGTCTGCAGCAGCAGGAGAAGTAATTATTTTAGTGCTTCTTCTCTCTGCTTTGCACTGTGTCCTGTGTGGGAGGGGCTTGGTTCCACTTATACAGTTCCCCATGTAGAGAGCTGCTGGTATGTGCAATGGAGAGTAGCAGCAGTCCTTGCTCTATTTTAAATACTGGCTGTCTGGCTGTGCTTTTTTTACAAACTTCTGCAAGCAGCAAACAGCAGCCGTGGCTTTAATAGGGTTGAGCTGTCAGCCTTTCCCTCCTTCCATCTAGGCAGATGATCTGTAGGGCATTACTGGGATGTGCTGCTCTTAGCTGTCACTGTCACAGCTCTCATGCGAAGGTCCTAAGGAGGGACAGCCTTGGTAAAGTATTTATTTTACAAGCATTTAACCCCTTAAGCTCAGAATATATTTGTTGTTTATTACATTTGTGTTAAAAAGCCTTCACAAACGTATAGCTACTTGAATACACTCTATGTTGGTTTAGTGTGTTGTTTATGTTTATTTTTCTTTACTATGTTTACACATGTTATTTTTGAGATACCACATGCTGCCTACAAGCAAATGTTCATTTATGCTCTGCTATGCAATTCAGAACTGTGCTTACCATTTGTAATGTCATACATGCTAAAATATTTCAATGTTGATAGATAAGTGTCATTTTAAACTAATCTCCCATAATGTGAAAGGGCTCAATATCCCACAAAAGAGAACTATTGCTTTTAAGGATTACAAAAGACTCAAATGTGATATTGTGATGTTGCAGGAGACCCATTTTAAAAAGGGAAGGGAGCCTCGTGCATCCTTTAAAAAGTTCGGCACACCGTATTTCTCCTCTAATAATTCTAAACATAATGGTGTATGCACAATGATTAGCAAGAATTTTCCTTTTCAGGTAACCTCGATAGATAGTGACAAACAGGGTAGATACTTAGGCCTAGATTTGGAGTTCGCCGGTAGCCGTCAAAACCAGCGTTAGAAGCTCCTAACGCTGGTTTTGGCCGCCCGCTGGTATTTGGAGTCAGTGATTAAAGGGTCTAACGCTCACTTTTCAGCCGCAACTTTTCCATACCGCAGATCCCCCTACGCCGGTATTTAGAGTCGTTTCTGAAGTGAGCGTTAGACATCTAACGACAAAACTCCAGCCGCCTGAAAATAGCAGGAGTTAAGAGCTTTCTGGCTAACGCCGGTTCATAAAGCTCTTAACTACTGTACCCTAAAGTACACTAACACCCATAAACTACCTATGTACCCCTAAACCGAGCTCCCCCCACATCGCCGCCACTCGATTAAAATATTTTAACCCCTAATCTGCCGACCGCCACCTACGTTATACTTATGTACCCCTAATCTGCTGCCCCTAACCCCGCCGACCCCTGTATTACATTTATTAACCCCTAACCTGCCCCCCACAACGTCGCCGCCAGCTACTTAAAATAATTAACCCCTAATCTGCCGACCGCAAAGCGCCGCCACCTACGTTATCCCTATGTACCCCTAATCTGCTGCCCCTAACACCGCCGACCCCTATATTATATTTATTAACCCCTAATCTGCCCCCCTCAATGTCACCGACACCTGCCTACACTTATTAACCCCTTATCTGCCGAGCGGACCGCACCGCTACTATAATAAAGTTATTAACCCCTAACCCGCCTCACTAACCCTATCATAAATAGTATTAACCCCTAATCTGCCCTCCCTAACATCGCCGACACCTACCTTCAATTATTAACCCCTAATCTGACGACCGGAGCTCATCGCTACTATAATAAATGGATTAACCCCTAAAGCTAAGTCTAACCCTAACACTAACACCCCCCTAACTTAAATATAATTTACATCTAACGAAATTAATTAACTCTTATTAAATAAATTATTCCTATTTAAAGCTAAATACTTACCTGTAAAATAAATCCTAATATAGCTACAATATAAATTATAATTATATTATAGCTATTTTAGGATTAATATTTATTTTACAGGCAACTTTGTAATTATTTTAACCAGGTACAATAGCTATTAAATAGTTAAGAACTATTTAATAGTTACCTAGTTAAAATAATAACAAAATTACCTGTAAAATAAATCCTAACCTAAGTTACAATTAAACCTAACACTATACTATCAATAAATTAATTAAATAAACTACCTACAATTACCTACAATTAACCTAACACTACACTATCAATAAATTAATTAAACACAATTCCTACAAATAAATACAATTAAATAAACTAGCTAAAGTACAAAAAATAAAAAAGAACTAAGTTACAAAAAATAAAAAAATATTTACAAACATAAGAAAAATATTACAACAATTTTAAACTAATTACACCTACTCTAAGCCCCCTAATAAAATAACAAAGCCCCCCAAAATAAAAAATTCCCTACCCTATTCTAAATTAAAAAAGTTACAAGCTCTTTTACCTTACCAGCCCTGAACAGGGCCCTTTGCGGGGCATGCCCCAAGAATTTCAGCTCTTTTGCCTGTAAAAAAAAACATACAATACCCCCCCCCCCCAACATTACAACCCACCACCCACATACCCCTAATCTAACCCAAACCCCCCTTAAAGAAACCTAACACTAAGCCCCTGAAGATCATCCTACCTTGTCTTCACCATACCAGGTTCACCGATCCGTCCTGGCTCCAACATCTTCATCCAACCCAAGCGGGGGTTGGCGATCCATCATCCGGTGGCTGAAGAGGTCCAGAAGAGGCTCCAAAGTCTTCCTCCTATCCAGCAAGAAGAGGACATCCGGACCGGCAAACATCTTCTCCAAGCGGCATCTTCGATCTCCTTCCATCCGGTGCGGAGCGGGTCCATCTTGAAGCAGGCGACGCGGATCCATCCTCTTCTTCCGTTGTCTACCGACTAATGACGGTTCCTTTAAGGGACGTCATCCAAGATGGCGTCCCTCGAATTCCGATTGGCTGATAGGATTCTATCAGCCAATCGGAATTAAGGTAGGAATTTTCTGATTGGCTGATGGAATCAGCCAATCAGAATCAAGTTTAATCCGATTGGCTGATCCAATCAGCCAATCAGATTGAGCTCGCATTCTATTGGCTGATCGGAACAGCCAATAGAATGCGAGCTCAATCTGATTGGCTGATTGGATCAGCCAATCGGATTGAACTTGATTCTGATTGGCTGATTCCATCAGCCAATCAGAAAATTCCTACCTTAATTCCGATTGGCTGATAGAATCCTATCAGCCAATCGGAATTCGAGGGACGCCATCTTGGATGATGTCCCTTAAAGGAACCGTCATTAGTCGGGAGACAACGGAAGAAGAGGATGGATCCGCGTCGCCTGCTTCAAGATGGACCCGCTCCGCACCGGATGGAAGAAGATCGAAGATGCCGCTTGGAGAAGATGTTTGCCGGTCCGGATGTCCTCTTCTTGCCGGATAGGAGGAAGACTTTGGAGCCTCTTCTGGACCTCTTCAGCCACCGGATGATGGATCGCCAACCCCCGCTTGGGTTGGATGAAGATGTTGGAGCCAGGACGGATCGGTGAACCTGGTATGGTGAAGACAAGGTAGGATGATCTTCAGGGGCTTAGTGTTAGGTTTCTTTAAGGGGGGTTTGGGTTAGATTAGGGGTATGTGGGTGGTGGGTTGTAATGTTGGGGGGGGGGTATTGTATGTTTTTTTTTACAGGCAAAAGAGCTGAAATTCTTGGGGCATGCCCCGCAAAGGGCCCTGTTCAGGGCTGGTAAGGTAAAAGAGCTTGTAACTTTTTAAATTTAGAATAGGGTAGGGAATTTTTTATTTTGGGGGGCTTTGTTATTTTATTAGGGGGCTTAGAGTAGGTGTAATTAGTTTAAAATTGTTGTAATATTTTTCTTATGTTTGTAAATATTTTTTTATTTTTTGTAACTTAGTTCTTTTTTATTTTTTGTACTTTAGCTAGTTTATTTAATTGTATTTATTTGTAGGAATTGTGTTTAATTAATTTATTGATAGTGTAGTGTTAGGTTAATTGTAGGTAATTGTAGGTAGTTTATTTAATTAATTTATTGATAGGGTAGTGTTAGGTTTAATTATATCTTAGGTTAGGATTTATTTTACAGGTAAATTTGTTATTATTTTAACTAGGTAACTATTAAATAGTTCTTAACTATTTAATAGCTATTGTACCTGGTTAAAATAATTACAAAGTTGCCTGTAAAATAAATATTAATCCTAAAATAGCTATAATATAATTATAATTTATATTGTAGCTATATTAGGATTTATTTTACAGGTAAGTATTTAGCTTTAAATAGGAATAATTTATTTAATAAGAGTTAATTTATTTCGTTAGATGTAAATTATATTTAAGTTAGGGGGGTGTTAGTGTTAGGGTTAGACTTAGCTTTAGGGGTTAATACATTTATTAGAATAGCGGTGAGGTCCGCTCGGCAGATTAGGGGTTAATAATTGAAGGTAGGTGTCGGCGATGTTAGGGAGGGCAGATTAGGGGTTAATACTATTTATGATAGGGTTAGTGAGGCGGATTAGGGGTTAATAACTTTATTATAGTAGCGCTCAGGTCCGCTCGGCAGATTAGGGGTTAATAAGTGTAGGCAGGTGTCGGCGACGTTGAGGGGGGCAGATTAGGGGTTAATAAATATAATATAGGGGTCAGCGATGTTAGGGCAGCAGATTAGGGGTACATAGGGATAACGTAGGTTGCGGCGGTTTACGGAGCGGCAGATTAGGGGTTAAAAAAAATATGCAGGGGTCAGCGATAGCGGGGGCGGCAGAATAGGGGTTAATAAGTGTAAGGTTAGGGGTGTTTAGACTCGGGGTACATGTTAGAGTGTTAGGTGCAGACGTAGGAAGTGTTTCCCCATAGGAAACAATGGGGATGCGTTAGGAGCTGAACGCTGCTTTTTTGCAGGTGTTAGTTTTTTTTTAGCTCAAACAGCCCCATTGTTTCCTATGGGGGAATCGTGCACGAGCACGTTTTTGAGGCTGGCCGCGTCTGTAAGCAACTCTGGTATCGAGAGTTGCATTTGCGGTAAAAATGCTCTACGCTCCTTTTTTGGAGCCTAACGCAGCATTTGTTTGAACTCTCGATACCAGAGTTAAATTTATGGTGCGGCCAGAAAAAAACCCGCGGAGCGTTAACAGCCCTTCTACCGCCAAACTCCAAATCTAGGCCTTATTCATTTCAGGATTTTTAAACCGCAAACCCCTGACCTTAGCTAACATTTACGCCCCTAGTCTAGATGCCCCCATTTTCTTTCACCAACTATGTAACAAACTTCTAGAGTTTTCAAAGGGAGGGCTGGTGGTGGGGGGAGACTTTAATGTAGCATTAGATCCCTTGATGGATTGTTCAGCTGGCAGGTCAGCCACCCCTACCAAAACTCTGAAACGAATTAAGTCTAAACTGACCACACTAGCTATCCACGACGTCTGGAGACTCCACCACCCATACGAAAGGGATTTCACCTTCTATTCACACCCACACCAAAGTTACTCAAGAATAGATTACATACTTACAGACGTTAATAACCTGGCTCATGCACGTTATTCCAAAATACACCCTATTACATGGTCCGACCATGCAATGGTCAGCTGCACATTCGATTTACCTATAGACACAACACAGTCACGTACTTGGAGAATGGATGAATCCCTTCTGAGAGATCCATTAATAAAGATACACATCTCTAAGGCTATAGAGAATTATTTTGAAATTAATAACACACCAGGTATGTGCCAGCAGCATATCTGGAATGCCCACAAATGCGTTATCAGAGGTGAGCTAATTGCCCTAAAGATAGCCAGATCAAAGCAACAACAACAATACCTAAAGTCCCTACTTGCTGACTTAAACAAACTCCAAGAAATACACAAAGTATACCTGAAAGACCGATCTCTTCTAGATAGCCTCGAGCATAAACGACAACAGCTCAATTATTACTTAGGGAGGGAAGCTAAACGCAATGCTCTCTTCCTTAAGAGGACTTACTTTGAGGGTGCCAACAAACAAGGTAGGTTTCTAGCTAGGCATCTTAGAAAAAAAACTCTCAGCAGATATATCCTTCACATTAAAGATGAGAAAGGAAAAGACAGGCACTCATCAAAAGATATAGCTGATATCTTCAGGAATTATTATAACTCACTATATAACCTATCTACAAATGCACCACCTCCAACGCAAGAGATCATACAAGGTTATTTGTCACAACTTCAGTTACCTCAAATTAGCGATGAACAGAGAGCTAGTCTAGAAGCCCCAATATCGGCCGAGGAGATTAAATTAGCCATAAAAACACTTAAAACAGGGAAATCCCCAGGCCCTGACGGACTTAGTAACACCTACTACACAACCTTTCGAGATACATTGACCCCACACTTGCTGGCATACTTCCAAAGCTTAGATAATGACAAGCCCTTCCCTCCTATAGCCCTACAAGCCAACATTTCGCTAATCCCAAAGCCCAACAAATCACCCCTATCTATGTCAAATTATAGGCCGATTTCCTTGCTGAATTCAGACATTAAGATTTTCACCAAAATCATTGCTAATAGACTTAATCTAATCTTACCCACCATTATACATTGTGATCAAGTTGGCTTTGTGCCATACCGAGAGGCAAGAGATAACACGGTACGCAACTTGCATTTGTTGTGGCACGCTAAGACAAACCGCATTCCTACACTCTGGATATCCACTGACGCAGAAAAGGCCTTCGACAGAGTCGGATGGCCTTTTCTGCATGCAACATTACGGGCTTTTGGATTTGGTGATAAAATATTGCAAATGATCTTTGCGTTATATAACGAACCTAATGCCAGAATAGCACTTAATGGAATCCTATCACCCTCATTCCAAATTACCAATGGTACTAGGCAAGGTTGACCCTTGTCCCCCTTGCTTTTCACATGCCTCATTGAGACTTTGGCCACTAAAATTAGATCCAATAATAATATCCAGGGCCTGAAGGTAGGGGGGGAGGAGTACAAATTATCACTTTTTGCAGACGATGTCCTATTTACTGGTGGAATCCATTCCTCATATCCATAGGGAACTAGAGACATTTCAAAACCTAGCGAATTATAAAATTAACCAAAATAAATCTGAGATGCTAGGAATAGCTATCGACTCTTTAACTGAAGACCTAATCACAAAAATCTGCCCATTTAAATGGAGTAAAGACTCAATAAAATATTTAGGGATCTACCTATCTGGTAACTCTGACCTATTGTATAGGCTGAATTATTTGAATATAAGGAATGACTTAATGCGAGATCTCTCATCCTGGACCAGGAAACGCCTGTCTTGGCTAGGAAAGATAAACACAATTAAAATGAATATTTTCCCAAGATTGCTTTACATTATGCAGACCCTCCCTATCCAACTCCCTAATACATACATCCCACAAATGCAACAGCTATTTAGTTCATTTATTTGGAATAGATGCCCCCCCCCAGGATTAATAAACTCACAATGTCCCGCCCCGCTTCTCAGGGAGGCTTGGGTGTTCCGAACATCAATTCATATCGTAGATCTATATTCCTCCAAAGGATTCTCGATTGGAGAATCCATAGGGAACACAAAATATGGGTTTCATTAGAAGAGGCACTCAGCCCAAACCTCAACCTCCCCCCTATATGCTGGGACCCAGGTTTCCAGGTACTTCATAGACAAATAGACAATCCTATCACCCTAGAAACTCTGAGAACTTGGGACTCATCCAAGAAGACAAATCCTTATATTTCCTCCTGCCCAAGCCCCCTGACATCACTTCTTTATAACAGTGAGTTTTCATTGCTCACCCTCACTGCAGGTATGGGAACCCAATATAAAGACTCAGACATCCAACTCATAACTTTAAACACTAATGACAGAATAAAATCCCAAAAAGAACTTATTGAATTGGGTCACAACTGGGCCAATAATTGGTTCACATATAGAAAGATACACCACTATATCACCACCCATCAACAATACCTAAATATGTTACGACCTTTGACTAACATTGAGAAACTTTTCACATCGACTCCACCTGTCAAACACAGCCTTTCATATATCAATAATATCATCACCCAAGCACCCCCTGGTAACCTACCCTGCTCTATGGAGATGTGGGAAAGGGAACTGGGTATCACCATTACACCTCAGACAGCGACAAACATCTTTCACAATACTAAATCGACTTCCATGTCGGCAGCAATTAAAGAACTCAATTATAAAATACTACATGGATGGTACCTAACTCCCAAAAGACTCCATAGGCTCTTTTCACATACCAATAATCGCTGCTGGAGATACGGACATGTGGGTAGTGGCATGGGTCACATGTGGTGGTGGTGTTCCCAGGTGAACACTCTATGGAGGACAATAATCTTGGAAATAGAACATATCTTCCAAATGAACATCCCCTTAGACCCACTTGTTTGGTTATTAAATAAATCATTTAAGCTGCCTCAACCCCACTTCAAATATTTGCTAAAAATTATGATAAACAGTTTGAAAGTTCTGATAGCACAAAACTGGAGATCGCCAGGGGTCCCCACGCTAGCTATGTGGCGCAATAAGGTCATAGATCTAATTGAACTAGAAGAGTATGGCTTCATGGTTAAGGACAAAAGAGAACACTTCATAGAAGTGCAGATAACATGGGAGAACTATATCAAGTCCATTGAGCCCCCACACGATCCACTCGTTATTACCTGAAAGTCATTAGGCCAACTAAATCATCTGTTCCTAATTAAGCACAACCACGATTTCTAGGAAATCTATATAGGTAGACGTTATTACATGAAGAGACAAGCACTGAGGTATCTCTAATTTTATATTTATTAGTTTATTTTGTTAAAAATGTTAAAACAAGAATCTTGGATGCAAGATAATTATTTGGTAATTTTCAATGTAAGAGTGATCCTTTGACTGGTATTATGGCATTCTTTTTTGTTCATATTGTCAATCTTGTTGTATCATTGATTCTTAATAAAAATACTTTTGAAAAAAAAAAAAAAAAAAAAAGCCTTCACAAACATTGTTATATAATTATACTGAACACAATATTTATACTTCTGATTTGTAAAAGGCAGAAAATTGTGGTAGGGAATCAGAGTGTACTGACAGCAATATAATAATAATAAAAAAGCATTATTTAAAATATACCATGTATCATCTTTTAAGCCATCTCTCTCCATCTTATCTTAAAAAGAAAACCAGGTGCCTCTATCATCTAACTAATAAGATTTAAAAAAATACTTTAGGAACATGATTTACTATTTATTTACTATTTTAACTGATTGTGTATGAGCAATACTTTTAATTTTAATCATAACATGTTTATTTATTATTTGAAGGAACAAACAAAATGATATTGCGCTAAGTTTGAATCTTAATTCGTATCTCTATGTATATAATTATACTAATGGAATCAAAAGATCACAAAAATTGCAGGAAATGCGACTCTAAATATAAATCCAACTACAAAACATACATTAACTAAAACGGCGCATAAACACAGGCGCCACAAAATAACAAATAATAACTAATTAGAGGGTAAGTATAAAGTTCTGTTTACCCACAGTTCATAGAAGAGTAGTTATGTAGTTGCAATAAAACTTAGAAAACTTTTAAAAAAGGAAACACAAGAGCAGAGTACCTTCCAAAAGTTAAGACAAAAGGATTTTCCTTGACAGATTTAGAGCCAGGTCTTATTTCCAGACTCTGTGTCCTGATGCAGACAACGCCTCTCCGGTGCAGCCTCTATCCAGCCAGTTAATCACTCTCTTGGCTCGGTGTATGGAAGATATGCGCCTTTCTCTTTCTTTGTTTGCTTATTTATTATTTGTAAAACAGAAAATGGCATGTGCTTTAAAGTGATGGTAAAGTTAAGCTGTTTACTAGTAATGATGTCGCGAACCTAAAAATTGCATTGACTTCAATAGGCAGGTGAACTTTAAAACCTACAAGGACTCTTTCTGGCCACAATAGTGATGGAAACGTTGTTTCAAGGGGACTAACACCGGGACTGTGGCATGCTGGAGGGGGATCCCTGGCAAAATTCCCATGGAAAATTACATAGTATATGCAGAGTCGGCTTTTAACCTATAAAGGGCCAAAATCACCTAACATTCCCAAATTGTTTGCAATAACGTGCTTTAAAACATCTGTTATGATGTCGTATCTATCAGGTAGTGTAAGGGTTACGGCCGCTTCACAGTGACAGAGCAAACTCCAAGTGTAACGCACCGCAATCAACCGCAAACAGTCCATTTGCACAACTACGAGATAGATAGATTTGATAGATAGATACATAGATTACATAGCTCAATCGATGCAATATACATATGATCGATACAATTTACATAGATCAATAGATACAATATACATTTGATAGATACGAATTACATCGATCAATAGATGCAATATACATTTGATAGATACGAATGTTATCGAATCAAAGATGCAATATACATTTGATAGGTACGAATTACATCAACCAAAATATGTAATATACATTTTATAGATACGAAATACATCAACCAAAATATGTAATATACATTTTATAGATACGAATTACATCGATCAATAGATGCAATCTACATTTGATATATACGGTTGATAGTTCGATCGATTTGATAGAAAAATAAATAGATTTGAAATATATATAATTTCCCTGACAGAGTATAACAATAAGACATGCGGTCTGTGACCCGTGGTGTGTTAGGTAGTACTATTCTTAGCAGTTTACTTCAACCTGTTACTCCCCCTATCAGGGGAGGTCTATATGGCCTTCATTTTTGGAACCGGGAGATGGAAGAAGAAGATTGGTCTGTCCTCCTACTTCAAATTTGTCAAAAACACAAGTGGCTGTCTCAAAACAGTCTGGACATGGTAATTCGGTTGTGTTAAGTAAAACTTTTCTTAGCACTTTAATCACTCTTACCCCCCCCCCCCCTTTCTGTGGAGTTCTATATGGCCATGCTGTGTAAGTAAGAAAAAAACAGGCCTGATAGAAAATTAAGTTAGATTACACTAGCAAAATAATTTAACATTTTATATTTTAATATTAAAATAATGTTAAGAAGTGCACTGGCTGGCTGCTACGTAGGGCAGCAATTAACAACAGTATGCTCTGTAAGTCAGATAGACAGTTAGATACAGGCCTGATAGAAAATACAATTAGATTACACTAGCATAATGATTTAAAGTTTTTTTGGGGGAATTTAAAGAAAAAGGTTAAGCACATATGAGTCGTGGCTGATAGCCTTGGAAGGGCAGCTATTAAAAACAGTAGGCTCTGTAAGTCAGATACACACACGCCTGATAGAAAATACAATTAGATTACACTAGAAAAATGATTTAAATTTTTTTTTTCTGGGAATTTAAAAAAAGGTTAAACACATATGAGTCGTGGCTCATAGACTAGGGAGGGAAGCAATTAAACACAGTATGCTCTGTAAGTCAGCAAAACACACAGGCCTGATAGAAAATGATATTAGATTACACTAACAAAAAAATGTAAACGTTTTTTTTTTTTTTAATTTAAAATAAGGTGAAGCAGATATGAGTGGTGGCTGCCTGGCACAGAGCAATTAACCAAAAGACTGAAAAAAACTGAAGTATATTAATGCTGTGTGAGCCTGACAGACACAGGCCTGATAGAAAATGTAATTAGATTACACTAGCAAAATGATTTAAAAGTTTTTTTTTTAAATTTAAAATAATGTTATAAGCGGATATGACCACTGGTGGCTGGCACAGAGCAATGAACCAGAGTATATGCTGTGTAACACAGGCCTGATAGAAAATGAAAATAAATTACACTAGCAAAATAATTTCAAATTTTTGTTGGTTAAATTTAAACTAATGTTGTTAGGCAGATATCAGTGGTGGCAGTAATCACTGCATATGCTGTGAGCCTTACGCACAGGCTGAAATCCAGGCAAATGCTAATAAAAATACGAAAAAAAAAAAAAACGGCTCGAATTATAGCCCTAAAGGGCTTTTTGGGGTGCTGTCCTTGCAGCAGAGATGAGATGAGTCCTTCTGGACTGTAGTGGACACTAAATACACTAACCTAGCTATCTATTTCCCTATAATGTCAGCAGCACAAAAACAACACGTCCTCTCACTAAGAAAGCAAGGTCGTTATGAGTCTAAAATGGCTGCTACCAAGAAGCTGGGAGGGTCTGTGAGGGAGTGTCTGATATTGATTGGCTCTAATGTGTCAGAAGGCTGTGACATACAGGGTCAAAGTTTCCTCAATGATGACACATAGGGGGCGGATCGAACATCGCATGTGTTCGCCCGCAGCCGCGAACGCAATCATACTATGTTCGCCGTGAACCGTTCGCGGGCGATCAGTTCGGGACATCACTATTTACTAGCAATCTCTAGTCAACTTGTCCATTTTTGAGCTTGATCACTAAGTTTTTAAAAGTATAATATGTTTGTGAAGAAGATATTTCCGTGTACAAAATCTTGTATTTTACCGGTAGTCGCTCCTCTCATCTGTTACTTCCTGCTCCGATAACTCAGTATACTAGAGGGCGGTCCAACCTGTTTCCTATGTCACCACTCTATGCTCGCTCCAGTGCTTAAACTGCATGTAAAGTGAAGACTATCGCTCTTCGTCATATTATGCATCTACTAAAATAAATAGGAGTTTAATTCATGATTTTTTTATATCGCATCCTAATTCACAAAATCAATCTATTTACCGAATATTATTAGCCGTGATTCCTCCGTCCGCCATTTTGTCCCTCAATTCACAAGTGATTGACATTGCAGTCTTCTAATCCACATTTCCCCCCCGGGGCGTTCAGCCCCTTTTCTGCAACGTTACGCAAAAGCTATTCGGATCCAAATCGCTTCAACGACACATGCATGCGCTACACAGACAATCACTAATTTTTAAGAATAATACAGTCTTCATTCTGTAACGCATGCACATATCTACTAATGATGTAGACACGCATGCACAAATTGAGTACTCAACGGGGACGCGCGTAGACACGGATGCGCAAATTGAGAGCTCCACGCTTCTAAGATACGTAATAAGCGGGACCGCTCTTTACGTCAGGAACTAGAAAACAAGGAAGTAGAGGATTGGAACAAAAACATTTATAAAAATAAAATATGGTGGTTTAACTAAAGAGGTGTTTTTGAATTAGTACTGAATACCAACTATCAGAAAATTTACATTTACTTTAATCATTAGCCAGTTATCATCATTAGCCAGTAATTTCATTAATGTACAGCAGGTTATAAATATATTAAAACATAATTATGTATTATGTTTTAAATAGAGAGAAATACAGTGAGGCGATGCTCTCATCCATATCGTTTATCCGATGCCGCTATAAGGGATTCCCAATTGTGAACACCACGCATGCGTAAAACGGGAGCACGCATGGTGTTCAATGGCATAAAAAGGAAATCACGCATGCGCTGTTTATTTAGTGGGCCACGTAAAGATCCTAACGCAGCCCCATTGATTCTACACCTAACACCTTAACATGAACCCCGAGTCTAAACACCCCTAATCTTACACTTATTAACCCCTAATCTGCCGCCCCCGACATCACCGCCACCTGCATAACATTATTAATCCCTAATCTGCCGCTCCGGACACCACCACCACCTACATTATACTTATGAACCCCTAATCTGCCGCCCCCAACATCGCCGAACCCTACATTATATTTATTAACCCCTAATCTGCCACCCCCAATGTCACGGCAACCTACCTACACTTATTAACCCCTAATCTGCCGCACGCAACGTCGCCGCAACTATATTAAATGTATTAACCCCTAAACCTAAGTCTAACCCTAACACCCCCTAACTTAAATATAATTTAAATAAATCTAAATAAAATTACTACAATTCACAAAATTATTCCTATTTAAAACTAAATACTTACCTATAAAATAAACCCTAAGATAGCTAAAATATAACTAATAGTTACATTGTAGCTAGCTTAGGGTTTATTTTTATTTTACAGGCAAGTTTGTATTTATTTTAACTAGGTAGAATAGTTATTAAATAGTTATTAACTATTTAATAGCTACCTAGTTAAAATAAAGACAAATTTACCTGTAAAGAAAAAAACCTAACCTAAGTTACAATTACACCTAACACTACATTATAATTAAATTAATTACCTAAACTAAATACAATTAAATACAATTAATTTTTTTTATCTAAAGTACAAAAACAAACAAACACTAAATTACATGTTTTTTTAAACTAATTACACCTAATCTAATCCCCCTAATAAAATAAAAAAGCCCCCCAAAATAATAAAAAGCCCTACCCTATACTAAATTACAAATAGCATTGCCCCAAAGTAATCAGCTCTATTACCTGTAAAAAAAAGTACAATACCCCCCAACATTAAAACCCACCACCCACACGCCCAACCCTACTCTAAAACCCACCCAATCCCCCCTAATAAATCCTAACACTAACCCCTTGAAGATCAGCCTACCTTGAGAAGTCTTCACCCAGCCGGGCCGAAGTCCTCAACGAAGCCGGGCGAAGTGGTCCTCCAGACGGGCAGAAGTCTTCATCGAAGCCGGCCAGAAGAGGTCCTCCAGACAGGCAGAAGTCTTCATCCAGGCGGCATCTTCTATCTTCATCCATCCGGCGCGGAGCGGCTTCATCTTCAAGACATCCGACACAGAGCATCCTCTTCCAACGAAGTCCAACTGAAGAATGAAGGTTCCTTTAAATGATGTCATACAAGATGGTGTCCCTTGAATTCCGATTGGCTGATAGAATTCTATCAGCCAATCGGAATTAAGGTAGAAAAAATCATATTGGCTTGAATGAAGACTTCTGCCGCTTCAATGAGGACTTCTGCCGGCTTCGTTGAGGATGGATGTCGGGTCTTCAAAAACTGTAATTGGATATTCGGGGGTTAGTTTTTTTTTTAAGGGTTTATTGGGTGGGTTTTATTTTTAGATTAGGGCTTTTGGGCACCAAAAAAAAGCTAAATGCCCTTTTAAGGGCAATGCCCATCCAAATGCCCTTTTCAGGGCAATGGGGAGCTTAGGATTTTTAGTTAGGATTTTATTTGGGGGGTTGGTTGTGTGGGTGGTGGGTTTTACTGTTGGGGGGTTGTTTGTATTTTTTTACAGTTAAAAGAGCTGATTTCGGGGGCGGAGCTAGCTGCCATACTAAGCAGACGTACTGTGTGTGAGCTCCGTGCATTTTGAACTATAAAATCGGATTTTAGGTATTAAAACTATCCTCCTTTATGGGCATATAACCTCTCCACAGTATTTTAGTAGCTTGGGGGTATGTCAGGCACCAAGCAAGGAGCTGGTAGAGAATTGGAAGCCCTGCGACAGGAGGCATAATATTCGGAGGCAGCATGTACACTACAGCATCAAGAGCCTGAGCTATCCAGTGTACCTTTGGCCATAAATCATGGAGGAGCTGTGCTTTTATTTTCAAGCAAAGATGGATGAGCTTGAACAGAATCTGTGCTACAGGATTGACAGACTGGTCCTAATTTTGCAGCCCACGAGGGAACCAATTGCCTATTTCGCGCCAGAGATGGCGGCACATAGAGAACCCGCTAACTTGGTGCAGAGCAAAGCCGAGGAGCTGGAGGTGGAGGATGGACCCACACAAAATGAGCTTTGCCTGCCTAAAGTGGCATTCCAATTCAGCCCCACTCCGCATGAAGAAGGGAGTAAAAGCCCCTATCTCCCGCACACTAGCGGGAACAGGATCGTATGCCTCCGGGTTGACTCTAGGCATGAAGTTTGGCTGATGGCGCTTGGGAGTGCGGCCGACTCCCGTTTCGCGCGAGGATATGATGCTGCGCACCCTGCAGCCTACAGAGGATGGTATGCTGTCCTGGCGTAGAGGCGAAGGTTAAGTTACAGAGGCAAACTTGCAACGGGCACCGCTCATTTAGTCTTTTTACCTCAGTACCTGAGAGCTGGGCACCGCTTGTGACTCACTGAAAACTTTTAGCGGTACAAGCCCCGTAAGCCCATATATGTACTCTAACAGCCCCACTGATTTTGAATTATGTACCAGGGGACAAAGACCAATAAGTTCATTAGGCATCAGTTCAGAATGTGCCCATAACGTTGGTCTGCACCCCCACACTAAATATATAGGCAGCCATACCTGTTAGAACTGCAGCATCCCCTCTTTGTGCAGATCTTTATGAGTAATTTTGATGGCCCTAGGGCCTGTAATATAATTTTGCAATGTGTTTCTGTACATGTTACAATATACTATATTTTCCCCTGGAGATGCATCATATATATATATTCTAAAGGTTCTCTTAGACATGTGTTATATATTTAATTGATTGTGTATCATTCCCAGGCTAGTCTTGGGCAGTTGTATTCTCCAGGACAGATCTCATATATACTGTGATGCCTGCCTTATTAAGTACCTATTCTATTCTATGTATAAGTAGCTTTTAATTTACTGTATGCCTTCTGGATTAAGGAGGTGAACAACATAATCAACCTCTCTAGAGCAAGGGATAAGTTAAATTTCCCTCTACCTTTGTCAGTTATGCATGTATCTAACTCTAAAAAATTTTTTTGTATCCTAGGGTTGACTTATACCTGGTTATCTACTTATACTTCCTGCATTTGATTATATGTATATAGTTTTATTGTTCTTATAATTCACACAGAGAATATCTCTATATAGAAGGAGCAGGTCACACACAACATTAGTTCCCCCCCCCACTAAGTTAATTTCTAAGGGAAAGAGGTGACTTTGTCACCCTCCATAATTTCGGGCAGATTTGAGAAGTCTCTGCCCATTCTTATTCTTATCACGTTTATAATGGCCCACATATGTAGTTTTTTTTACCATAGACCTGTAATTGCTCCACAGGGGGCGAGCGCAATACTTCCTATAGAGCTTTTGTAGCCTGTTAAAAGGTGCTTCCCTCTGAAGTTCATACTTTTTACTCTCTCCAGTGCTGCTTACCTGTGGAGAGTATATGTTTACGATTTATTTCATTAAAGGTCAAGCAGGGGCCTATGGAGTCTTCCTCCGGCTGAATATTATTAAAGGGAAAGGAAGTCCATAAGTGACTTCGTACTTTGTGGAGGATGTACGTCAGGTTAAACTGGTTGAAATAGAAAAAACTGAGGTACTATTTTATATGTTCTCTTGTGTGTATAATAGGCATTGCTACTTACATTTCAAGGGCTCCTGCCCTGCATTGTTTTTAGAGGGTTATACTTCAACTTGGTATAGTATAATATATCTCACTTGGTAGATTTACCTAAACACTGTATATTGCACCTATGATACCAAGGAGGTTGTACTGGATTGTTGATACTGTGATACTCTGATTTTATGTCAGATGCATACTGAGAATGTACAACTCTGAAGACTATGTAACGTTTGTTTGCAATGTACTTTACCTTATGAATGTAGTGATGTCTATACATTTACCTCAATAAAAATTATTAAAAAAAAAAAAAGCTGATTTCTTTGGGGCAATGCCACGCAAAAGGGACTTTTAAGGGCTATTGGGAATTTAGTTTAGGCTAGGGTTTATTTTATTTTGTGGGGGGCTTTTTTATTTTGATAGGGCTTTGTTATTTTTTTGTAATTTAGTTAATTGTATTTAATTAATGTAATTTATTTAATTGTAGTGTAAGGTTAGGTGTTAGTGTAAGACATGTTAGGTTTTATTTTACAGGTAAATTTGTATTTATTTTAACTAGGTAGTCAGTAAATAGTTAATAACTATTTACTAACAAGTCTACCTAGTTAAAATAAATACAAACTTGCCTGTAAAATAAAAATAAATCCTAAGCTAGTTACAATGTAACTATTAGTTATATTGTAGCTATCTTATGGTTTATTTTACAGGTAAGTATTTAGTTTTAAATAGGAATTATTTCGTTAATTATAGGAATGTTTTATTAGATTTATTTTAATTATATTAAAGTAGGGGGTGTTAGGGTTACACTTAGCGTTAGGTTTAGGGGTTTATAACTTTAGTATAGTGGCGGCGACGTTGGGGTCGGCAGATTAGGGGTTAATAAGTGTGAAATTAACCTGTTATGCCCCAAAACCAATGAGATATGTGTCTTTTTAAGGGATTTGAACAGTAGTATATTTAATTAAAAGCATTTTGACATATAAATATATTGCAAAAATTCTTCTACAGAAATGCACAAAAAGTAAATAATGCCTCTTCACTTTCTTCTCAGGTGGTCACAGCGGTTCAGTACCTGCACAGTTAGAGCATTGTGCACAGGGATTTGAAGGTAAGAGTTGGGGGAAAAAAGACCCAAAATTGATTTTGTATTGACTGTGAAAGACTTTGGGGTAGGTTAGGAGTGGAGAGCAAAATTCACTTTTCTCAAGCGCAATATTTGCGTTTCACTCATAATACCAGCACACGCAATTACACTCTGTTATCTGAAATGGTCGCGACCTCGAGTTTGCAGTGCATGGAAGATTTGCGCTAACGATAGCGCACTTCTATAGGCTCCAATGGGAGCATTGTTCTCATGCTGTCAGACACAGCATGATTAATAGCACAGCAAAGGGTATAAGTCACACAGCGATGGGCAGCAATTTTAAATATATATGTATAAAACCATATATATATATATATTTATTGAGAACACACAGTTCCCATGTAAAGACACATTTCAGTGCCGTTTTTTTTTTTCTAACACCCCTGACCCGCTCAGTTTAAACCATAAATACTGCTTTGTTCAGTTTTTTTTAATAAATTATTTTTTTTTTTATTATTATACAAGCTCAGGTACATTTTTAAATTTAACCAGAGGTCTGGGGCCCGATCCGATATGCTGTGTCACTCGCAAAAGCCGGAGATGCCAAATTTTGCACTGGTTTGGTATCACATATACGGCGTAACATAGAAGTCACGCTCGTATATTTCACCCTTCGACCGTAGTTTTTTGGCCCATAGAGTGATATACCAAACCCGCGCAGTTTGGTATCCAATATACAGCGTAAGGACTTACGTGGCGAAAATGGAGAAATCTTACTCCATTTTCACCTCGCCACAAATTGCAGGTGTAGTAAGCCTTACGCTGAGTATTGGAGCCCCATAACTCCCTAAACTACCTGCAAAATAAAAACTAACACCTAACGCATGCGCAATGTCTATCTACCTGTCAACCGCAATCCCCCGCCGCAATCCCTAATAAAGTGTTTAACCCCTAAACCGCCACTCCCGGACCCCGCCGCCAGCTACATTAAATGTCTTACTCCCTAATGTGATACCCCTACACCGCCGCCACCTATATTAAAATTATTACCCCTAATGTGAGCCCCCTACACCGCCGCCAGCTACATTAAATGTATTACCCCCTAATGTGATCCCCCTACACCGCCGCCAGCTACATTAAATGTCTTACCCCCTAATTAGTGATGTCACGAATAGTTCACCGGCGAATAGTACCTGGCGAACATAGCATGTTCGTGTTCGCCGCGGCGGGCGAACATATGCAATGTTTTATCCGCCCCCTATTCTTCATCATTGAGTAAACTTTGACCCTTTACCTCACAGTCAGCAGACACATTACAGCCAATCAGCGGCAGACACTCCCTCCCAGACCCTCCCACCTCCTGGACAGCATCCATTTTAGATTCATTTGGAAGCTGCAATCTTAGTGAGAGGAGGGACAGTGTAGCTGCTGCTGATTTAATAGGGAAATTAATAGCTAGGCTAGTGTATTCAGTGTCCACTACAGTCCTGAAGGACTCATCTGATCTCTGCTGTAAGGACAGCACACCAAAAAGCCCTTTTTAGGGCTAGAACATCAGTCTGTTTTTTTTTTCCTGTGTAATCTAATTGCAGTTGCCTGCCTGCCAAGCCACTTGCCCAGTGCCACCACCACTCATATCTGGTGTAACAGTAGTGTAAATTATAAAAAAAAACTTTTTTGATTGTAAAACATCAGTCTGCTAGTGTAATCTAATTGCAGTTGCCTGCCTGCCAGCGTGTGTGCCAGGTCCACTTGCCCAGTGCCAACACTCATATCTGGTGTAACATTAGTGTAAATTTAAAAAAAAACTACTTTTTTGACTGTGAAACATCATTCTGCTAGTGTAATCTAATTGCAGTTGCCTGCCTGCCAGCGTGTGTGCCAGGCTCACAGCGTATACTGTGCCCACTTGCCCAGTGCCACCACTCATATCTGGTGTAACAGTAGTGTAAATTATTAAAAAAAAACTTTTTTGACTGTGAAACATCAGTCTGCTAGTGTAATCTAATTGTAGTTGCCTGCCTGCCAGCGTGTGTGCCAGGCCCACTTGCCCAGTGCCACCACTCATATCTGGTGTAACAGTAGTGTAAATTTTTAAAAAAAAAAAAACTTTTTTGACTGTGAAACATCAGTCTGCTAGTGTAATCTAATTGCAGTTGCCTGCCTGCCAGCGTGTGTGCCAGGCCCACTTGCCCAGTGCCACCACTCATATCTGGTGTAACAGTAGTGTAAATTTAAAAAAAAAACTTTTTTGACTGTGAAACATCAGTCTGTTAGTGTAATCTAATTGCAGTTGCCTGCCTGCCAGCGTGTGTGCCAGGCCCACTTGCCCAGTGCCACCACTCATATGTGTTGTAACAGTAGTGTAAATTTAAAAAAAAAAACTTTTTTGACTGTGAAACATCAGTCTGCTTGTGTAATCTAATTGCAGTTGCCTGCCTGCCAGCGTGTATGCCAGGCCCACTTGCCCAGTGCCACCACTCATATTTGGTGTAACAGTAGTGTAAATTTAAAAAAAAAAAAATTTTGACTGTGAAACATCAGTCTGCTTGTGTAATCTAATTGCAGTTGCCTGCCTGCCAGCGTGTGTGCCAGGCCCACTTGCCCAGTGCCACCACTCATATCTGGTGTAACAGTAGTGTAAATTTAAAAAAATAAACTTTTTTGACTGTGAAACATCAGTCTGCTTGTGTAATCTAATTGCAGTTGCCTGCCAGTGTGTGTGCCAGGCTCACATCGTATACTGTGCCCACTTGCCCAGTGCCACCACTCATATCTTGTTTAATAGTAGTGTAAGTGTACATTTAAAAAAATAAAAACTTTTTGGACTGTGAAACATCAGTCTGCTTTTTTGTGTCAGGCTCACAGCGTATACTGTGCCCACTTGCCCAGTGGCACCACTCATATCTTGTTTAATAGTAGTGTAAGTGTACATTTAAAAAAAAATGACAGGCAGAGGCAGGCCACTCCGCAGGTACCGTTGTGGTCGTGGTGCTGTGATTCCCTTTGGCCCTAGAATAATGCCCAGTGTTCAGAGGCCACGTACCATGAACTCGAAAAGTTCTGAGGACATAGTTGACTTTTCAACACAGGACACCCAATCTTCTATAGCTTCCGCTCCGAACCTTGACGCACCATCCTCCTCCAGCTTATCTTCGGGCAGCACCTATCACGTTACCATTCGCCCGCCTGCCGCCACCACCAACACTAGCACCACAGCCACTTCACTTGATCTGTCAGAGGAGTTATTTACACATCAGTTGGAAGAAATGAGTGATGCTCAACCATTATTGCCAGACGATGTAGATAACAGGGATATGTCTCAGTCAGGCAGCATTACACACATGGACGTACGGTGTGATGATGATGTTGTTGTACCCGCTGCGGGAGTTTGGTCTGTCACTGTGAAGCGGGCGTAACCCTTACACTACCTGATCGATACAACATCATACCTGATGTTTTAAAGCACGTTATTCCAAACAATTTAAGTATGTTAGGTGATTTATGCCCTTTATGGATTAAAACCAGACTCTGCATCAACTATGTAATTTTCCATGGGAGTTTTACCATGGATCCCCCTCCGGCACGCCACAGTCCAGGTGTTAGTCCCCTTGAAACAACTTTCCAATCACTATTGTGGCCAGAAAGAGTCCCTGTGGGCCTGCCCATTGAAGTCAATGGGGGTTCGCCTGGTTCGCCGTTTCGCGAACTTTTGCGGGAGTTCGCGTTCACAGTTCGCGAACCCAAATTTTTAGGTTTGCAACATCACTACCCCTAATGTGATCCCCCTACACTGCCACCAGCTACATTAAATGTCTTACCCCCAATGTGACCCCCCCTACACTGCCGCCACCTATATTAAAATTATTAACCCCTAATCTAATCCCCCTACACCACCGCCACCTATATTAAAATTATTAACCCCTAATCTAATCCCCCTACACCGCCGCCACCTATATTAAAATTATTAACCCCTAATCTAATCCCCCTACACCGTCGCCACCTATATTAAAATTATTAACCCCTAATGTAATCCCCCTACACCGCCGCCACCTATATTAAATATATTAACCACTAAACCTAAGTCTAACCCTAACACCCCCTAACTTAATTATTATTAAAATAAATCTAAATAATATTAATAATATTAACTGAATTATTCCTATTTAAATCTAAATACTTACCTATAAGAAAACCCTAAGATAGCTACAATATAATTAATAATTACATTGTAGCTATTTTAGGGTTTATATTTATTTTACAGGTAACTTTGTATTTATTTTAACTAGGTACAATAGCTATTAAATAGTTAATAACTATTTAATAGCTACCTAGTTAAAATAATTACAAAATTACCTGTAAAATAAATCCTAACCTAAGTTACCATTACACCTAACACTACCCTATCAATAAATTAATTAAATAAACTACAATGCTCTCAACTAAAATACAGTTAAATACACTAATCTATATTACAAAACCCCCCACTAAATTACAAAAAATAAAAAAAGATTACAAGAATTTTAAGCTAATTACAGCTAATCTAAGCCCCCTAATAAAATAACAAAGCCCCCCAAAATAATAAAATTTCCCTACCCTAAACTAAATTAAAAAAGTAATCAGCTCTATTATCATCGCTTAAAAGGGACTTTTGCGGGGCATTGCCCCAAAGTAATTAGCTCTTTTACCTGTAAAAAAAAGAACAACCCCCCCATTACAACCCACCACCCACACACCCCTACTCTAAAACCCACCCGATCCCCCCTTAAAAAAACCTAAGTCTAACCCCCAAGTGGTCCTTACCTGTCCTTAAGACTGGCGGAGAAGGTCCTGTTCCAGGCGGAGAAGTCTTCTTCCAGGCGGCAACCTCTTCTTCTTCCAGGAACCAGCCGGCGCGGAGGAGTTGAAGACCGATGACAGCGGAGCTGAAGACCATCCTCTCTGGAACTGAAGACCAGTGATGCTGGAACTGAAGAAAAATTTAATTAATTTATTGATAGGGTAGTGTTAGGTGTAATGGTAACTTAGGTTAGGATTTATTTTACAGGTAATTTTGTAATTATTTTAACTAGCTAGCTATTAAATAGTTATTAACTATTTAATAGCTATTGTACCTAGTTAAAATAATTACAAAGTTACCTGTAAAATAAATATAAACCCTAAAATAGCTACAATGTAATTATTAATTATATTGTAGCTATCTTAGGGTTTATTTTATAGGTAAGTATTTAGATTTAAATAGGAATAATTTAGTTAATATTATTAATATTATTTAGATTTATTTTAATAATAATTAAGTTAGGGGGTGTTAGGGTTAGACTTAGGTTTAGTGGCTAATATATTTAATATAGGTGGCGGCGGTGAAGGGGGATTAGATTAGGGGTTAATAATTTTAATATAGGTGGCGGCGGTGTAGGGGCATTAGATTAGGGGTTAATAATTTTAATATAGGTGGTGGCGGTGTAGGGGGCTCACATTATGGGTTAATAAATTAAATATAGGTGGCGGCGGTGTAAGGGGATCAGATTAGGGGGTAGTACATATAATATAGGTGGCGGCGGTGTAGGGGGCTCACATTAGGGGTTAATAAATTAAATATAGGTGGTGGCGGTGTAAGGGGGCAAGATTCGGGGGTAGTACATATAATATAGGTGGTGGCGGTGTAGGGGGCTCACATTAGGGGTTAATAAATTTAATATAGGTGGCGGCGGTGTAGGGGGCTCACATTAGGGGTTAATGTAGTTATTATAGGTGGCGGCGGGGTAGGGGGCTCATATTAGGGGTTAATGTAGTTATTATAGGTGGCAGCGGGGGAGGGGGCTCACATTAGGGGGTAATAATTTTAATATAGGTGGCGGCGGTGTAGGGGGATCACATTAGGGGGTAATAATTTTAATATAGGGGGCGGCAGTGTAGGGGGATCACATTAGGGGGTAATAATTTTAATATAGGTGGCGGCGGTGTAGGGGGATCACATTAGGTGGTAATAATTTTAATATAGGTGGCGGCGGTGTAGGGGGGTCAGATTAGGGGGTAAGACATTTAATGTAGCTGGCGGCGGAGTCCGGGAGCGGCGGTTTAGGGGTTAATATGTTTATTATTAGGAATGAGAGGATAGGAGGGAGGGAGGGATTTTTCAAGAGCAATAATAAAAGCAGGTGAAAGTTTTACCTGCTTTTATTATTGCTCTTGAAAAAGACGCTTGTGCGTTGAAACGCGTAGAGCTGAAATAAATATATGTTTTTATACAACAGGAGATTTCCTTCCTTTTTCTTTCTGCTGTGATGAGCCGGACTTACTATATCCAATAATTTTCATTCCACTCCTAGCCCAGCTGATACTTTCTTTGGAATCACATCACCATCATTACAGAGAGAGACACTTCTCACAAGCTGAACTCATGTTACTTAAGGAGTGAGTATACTGCACATTATTCACTGGATTTTAATACGTATATCAAGTCCTTTTCTCTCTATTATTAGAGAAAGTGATTTCTTTTCCAAGACCAGCGCCATCTATTTCCATTTTCCATTGTCTATACAGTCCCTGGGGAGAGACTGAAAGAGGGCAGCGGTCGTTTCTTTATAAGGAGAGTATTGTTTTTAGCTCATTGTGTTAGGCATTTTGTTTGCTAACACCTGACTTTTTGCTGTACACATACCTTTGCACTATTGAATAGTTCTGTATGAGTACAGCAGAGCTGATAGCCTTTAACCGGTGCGATCTGTGAGTACATCCTTGTTATCCCTGTGCAGCTCTCCGAGGCTTCTCAATACTAGATTTCAAATTGGGGAGTACTGCATCAAGCCTACTGTGAGATTTTCTGGGAGCCCAGCTAACGCAGCAACCATATACTGCCTGCAGGGATAAATATGGAGGCGCAGATTGTCAATGCCCTGCACAGCTTAATCAACAGATTGGACACGCACTATGACACCATACGTTGGGAAATAAAGTCTGTTGCCTCTCCTCTACAGGGATCCGCAAAAGAAAGCTCAGAAATATGTAATGACAGCATAAAGGATCCGGTAGTCACTAAATGGCAGTGCGCAGAGACTGTGCACGTGGGAGTCGCAACTGCTGATAGCCGCAACAAAGTTAATGTGCACCATATCACTCTTGTACCTGCAGATCTTCAGTGGGCCCTGGAGGAACTTCTGAGGAGCAACCCACATCGTGAATCTTGCCGTCCTTATGCTAACTGCCATCTGACCTGGAGGATACCAGAGACCACTAGTGATGTCGCGAACCTAAAAATTTCGGTTCGCAAACGGCGGACTCGAACTTCCGGTATTGTACGCGAACCGCCATTGACTTTAATAGGCAGGCGAACTTTAAAACCTACAAGGACTCTTTCTGGCCACAATAGTGATGGAAAAGTTGTTTCAAGGGGACTAACACCGGGACTGTGGCATGCTGGGGGATCCCTGGCAAAACTCCCATGGAAAATTACATAGTTTATGCAGAGTCTGCTTTTAACCTATAAAGGGCCTAAATCACCTAACATTCCCAAATTGTTTGCAATAACGTGCTTTAAAACATCTGTTATGATGTCGTATCTATCAGGTAGTGTAAGGGTTACGGCTGCTTCACAGTGACAGAGCAAACTCCAAGTGTAACGCACCGCAATCAACCGCAAACAGTCCATTTGCACAACCACGAGATAGATAGATTTGATAGATAGATAGATAGATAGATACATAGATTACATAGCTCAATCGATGCAATATACATATGATCAATACAATTTACATAGATCAATAGATGCAATATACATTTGATAGATACAAATTACATTGATCAATAGATGCAATATACATTTGATAGATACGAATGTTATCGAATCAAAGATGCAATATACATTTTATAGATACGAATTACATCAACCAAAATATGTAATATACATTTTATAGATACGAATTACATCAATCAATAGATGCAATCTACATTTGATAGATACGTTTGATAGTTCGATCGATTTGATAGATAAATAAATAGATTTGAAATATATATAATTTCCCTGACAGAGTATAACAATAAGACATGCGGTCTGTGACCCGTGGTGTGTTCTTAGCAGTTTACTACAACCTGTTACTACCCCTATCGGGGGAGGTCTTTATGGCCTTCATTTTTGGAACCGGGAGATGGAAGAAGATGATTGGTCTGTCCTCCTACTTCAAATTTGTCAAAAACACAAGTATCTGTCTCAAAACAGTCCGGACAGAAGATAGATAGATAGATAGGATATATAGATATACATAGATTGATAGTTAGATAGAATCGATAGAAGAGAAATAGATAGATTTGTTAGATATATAATTACCCTGACAAAGTATAATAATTAAACATGCAGTCTTGGACCCATGGTAACTAGGTTGTGTTAAGTAGTACTATTCTTAGCACTTTCAGCCCTGTAACTCCCCCTATTGTTGGAGGTCTATATGGCGTGTATGATTACCCTGACAAAGTATAACAACAAGACACGCGGTCTGGGACCCATGGTAATTCGGTTGTGTTAAGTAAAACTTTTCTTAGCACTTTAATCCCTCTTACCCCCCCTTTCGGTGGAGTTCTATATGGCCTGCATGATTAGCATGACAAAGTATAACAAGAAAACATCTGGTCTGGGACCCGTGGTAACTAGGTTGTGTTAAGTAGTACTATTCTTAGAACTGTAATCCCTGTTACTCCCCCTATCAAGGGAGGTCTATATGGCCTGCATGATTACCCTGACAAAGTATAACAACAAGACACACGGTGTTGGACCCATGGTAACTAGCTTGTGTTAATTAGTACTTTTGTTAGCACTTTAATCCCTGTTACCCCCCCTATCGGGGGAGGTCTATATGGCCTGCCTGATTACCCTGACAAAATATAATAATAAGACATGCGGTCTGGGACCCATGTTAACTAGGTTGTGTTTTAAGTAGTACTATTCTTAGCACTTTAATTTCTGTAACTCCCCCTATCTGGGGAGGTCTATACAGCCTGCATGATTACCCATACAAAATATAATAATAAGACATCTGCTCTGGGTCTGGGACCCATGGTAACTAGGTTGTGTTAAGTAGTACTGTTCTTAGCATTTTAATACTGTTACTCACCCTGCCGGGGGAGGTCTATATGGCCTGCATGATTACCCTAACAAAATATAATAACAACACATGTGTTCTGGGACCCATGGTAACTATGTTGTGTTAAGTAGTAATGTCCTTAGCATTTTAATACCTGTTACTCACCCTATCGGTGGAGGTCTATATGGCCTGCATGATTACCCTTACAAAATATAATAACAAGACATATGGTCTGGGACCCATGGTAACTAGGTTGTGTTAAGTAGTACTCTTCTTAGCATTTTAATACCTGTTACTCACCCTATCGGGGGAGGTCTGTATGGCCTGCATGATTAACCGAACAAAATATAATAATAAGTCATATGCTCTGGGACCCATGGTAACTTTGTGTTAAGTAGTACTGTTCTTAGCATTTCAATACCTGTTACTCACCCTATTGGGGGAGGTCTATATGGCCTGCATGATTACCCTTACAAAATATAATAATAAAACATATGCTCTGGGACCCATGGTAACTAGGTTGTGTTAAGTAGTACTGTTCTTAGCAGTTTAATACCTGTTACAACACCGGATGGTGGCAGGTCTATATGGCCTTCATGATTAGCCGCACCCAAACCCAAAAAAAAGCCAAGCGGTCTTGGACTAACACCCATGGCTAACTCGGTTGTTTCAAGTAGTACTATTCTTAGCACTTTCATCCCTGTTACTTCCAGGCCTCTCGGGAGTGGTCTACATGGCCATCATGAACAAAATCCTACAATCCAACCTTGGCTCAGTCTTGATAGGCCTTTAATTGGCTGTATTTTGGTAGTACTGTTCTTATTAGTTTAATACCTGAAACAACACCGAAAGTTGGCAGGTCTATATGGCCTTCATGATTAGCGCACCCAAACCCAAAAAAACCCCAAGCGGTCTTGGACTAACACCCATGGCTAACTCGGTTGTTTCAAGTAGTACTATTCTTAGCACTTTCATCTCATCCCTGTTACTTCCAGGCCTCTCGGGGGTGGTCTACATGGCCATCATGATTAGCCTAACAAAATACTACAATCCAACCTTGGCTCAGTCTTGATAGGCATTTAATTGGCTGTATTTTGGTAGTAATGTTCTTATTAGTTTAATACCTGATACAAAACTGAATGGTGGCAGGTCTATATGGCCTGCATGATTAGCCACACCCAAACCAAAAAAAAGCCAAGCGGTCTTGGACTAACAACCATGGCTAACTCGGTTGTTTCAAGTTGTACTATTCTTAGCACTTTCATCTCATCCCTGTTACTTCCAGGCCTCTCGGGGGTGGTCTACATGGCCATCATGATTAGCCTAACAAAATACTACAATCCAACCTTGGCTCAGTCTTGATAGAACCTTAATTGGCTGTATTTTGGTAGTACTGTTCTTATTAGTTTAATACCTGATACAACACCGAATGGTGGCAGGTCTATATGGCCTGCATGATTAGCCACACCCAAACCAAAAAAAAGCCAAGCGGTCTTGGACTAACACCCATGGCTAACTCGGTTGTTTCAAGTTGTACTATTCTTAGCACTTTCATCTCATCCCTGTTACTTCCAGGCCTCTCGGGGGTGGTCTACATGGCCATCATAATTAGCCTAACAAAATACTACAATTCAACCTTGGCTCAGTCTTGATAGGCCCTTAATTGGCTGTATTTTGGTAGTACTGTTCTTATTAGTTTAATACTTGATACAACACTGAATGGTGGCAGGTCTATATGGCCTGCATGATTAGCCGCACCCAAACCAAAAAAAAGCCAAGCGGTCTTGGACTAACACCCATGGCTAACTCAGTTGTTTCATGTTGTACTATTCTTAGCACTTTCATCTCATCCCTGTTACTTCCAGGCCTCTCAGGGGGTGGTCTACATAGCCATCATGATTAGCCTAACAAAATACTACAATCCAACCTTGGCTCAGTCTTGATAGGCCCTTAATTGGCTGTATTTTGGTAGTACTGTTCATATTAGTTTAATACCTGATACAACCCCGAATTGTGGCAGGTCTATATGGCCTGCATGATTAGCCGCACCCAAACCAAAAAAAAGCCAAGCGGTCTTGGACTAACACCCATGGCTAACTCGGTTGTTTCAAGTTGTACTATTCTTAGCACTTTCATCTCATCCCTGTTACTTCCAGGCCTCTCAGGGGTGGTCTACATGGCCATCATGATTAGCCTAACAAAATACTACAATCCAACTTTGGCTCAGTCTTGATAGGCCCTTAATTGGCTGTATTTTGGTAGTACTGTTCTTATTAGTTTAATACCTGATACAACACAGAATGGTGGCAGGTCTATATGGCCTGCATGATTAGCCGCACCCAAACCAAAAAAAAGCCAAGCGGTCTTGGACTAACACCCATGGCTAACTCGGTTGTTTCAAGTTGTACTATTCTTAGCACTTTCATCTCATCCCTGTTACTTCCAGGCCTCTCGGGGGTGGTCTACATGGCCATCATGATTAGCCTAACAAAATACTACAATCCAACCTTGGCTCAGTCTTGATAGGCCCTTAATTGGCTGTATTTTGGTAGTACTGTTCTTATTAGTTTAATACCTGAAACAACACCGAATGGTTGCAGGTCTATAGGGCCTGCATGATTAGCCGCACCCAAACCCCAAAAAAAGCCAAGCGTTCTTGGACTAACGCCCATGGCTAACTCGGTTGTTTCAAGTTGTACTATTCTTAGCACTTTCATCTCATCCCTGTTACTTCCAGGCCTCTCGAGGGTGGTCTACATGGCCATCATGATTAGCCTAACAAAATACTACAATCCAACCTTGGCTCAGTCTTGATAGGCCCTTAATTGGCTGTATTTTGGTAGTACTGTTCTCATTAGTTTAATACCTGATACAACACCGAATGGTGGCAGGTCTATATGGCCTGCATGATTAGCCGCACCCAAACCAAAAAAAGCCAAACGGTCTTGGACTAACACCCATGGTTAACTCGGTTGTTTCAAGTTGTACTATTCTTAGCACTTTCATCCCTGTTACTTCCAGGCCTCTCAGGGGTGGTCTACATGGCCATCATGATTACCCTCACCAAAATATAACAACAAGACGTGTGGTCAGGGAACCATGGTAAGGTTACTTCCTTTCGCAAAATCGAGTATAACAGTTGCAGGCAGAGGTTCTGACCCTGCATTATGGCTGCACCTCTCCCTAAAAGAGGCATGCGTTACAGAGTCTGTGCGCATGTATGCAAAGAGCTGACCTGCCTAAAAGGAGCAGCAAGGCAGTACAGGTCATTCTCCTTTAGCCGTTTTATACGATGGCCCACGACCCTCAACAGCCACAACAGAATGAAACACCACATATGTCATCCTTTTAAACAATAGAGTACAGGTATGGCATTGATTTTAGTTACACTGAGATATTTTTTAGGAACCGTGAAATTGAAAAAAAAAAAAAACATGCTTGGACACCCAGTACAGTACAGGTTGTTGTCCTTCGGCCTTTTTAGAAGAGGGTCCCGGACCCTCAACAAAAACAACAGCAGGAAAGAGGACATATGGCATCCTTTTGAACAATAGAGTACAGGTACAGCATTGATTTTAGAAACCCAGAGATAATTTTTAGGAAACGGGAAATAGAAAAAAACATTGATTGGACAGGACACCCAGTACACTTCTTTCTCCTTCAGCCTTTTTATAAGAGGGTCCAGGACCCTCAACAGAAACAACAGCAGGAAAGAGGACAGATGGCATCCTTTTGAACAATAGATTACAGGTAAGGCATTGATTGTACAAACCTGGAGATCATTTTTAGGAAATGGGAAATAGAAAAAAACATTGATTGGACTGGACACCCAGTACACTTCTTTATCCTTCTGCCTTTTTATAAGAGGGTCCAGGACCCTCAACAGAAACAGCAGCAGGAAAGAGGACATATGGCATCCTTTTGAACAATAGATTACAGGTAAGGCATTGATTTTATAAACCCAGAAATAATTGTTTGCAACTGGGAAATAGAAAAAAACATTGATTGGACACCCAGTACACTTCTTTATCCTTAGGCCTTTTTATAAGAGGGTCCAGGACCCTCAAACAAAACAACAACAGGAAAGAGGACATATGGCATCCTTTGGAACAATAGATCACAGGTAAGGCATTGATTTTATAAACCCAGAGATAATTTGATGCAACCGGGAAATAGAAAAAAAACATTGATTGGACAGGACACCCAGTACACTTCTTTATCCTTAGGCCTTTTTATAAGAGGGTCCAGGACCCTCAACCGAAACAACAGCAGGAAAGAGGACATATGGCATCCTTTTGAACAATAGATTACAGGTAAGGCATTGATTTTAGAAACCCAGAGATAATTTGTTGCAACCGGGAAATAGAAAAAAACATTGATTGGACACCCAGTACACTTCTTTATCCTTATGCCTTTTTATAAGAGGGTCCAGGACCCTCAACCGAAACAACAGCAGGAAAGAGGACATTTGACATCCTTTTGAACAATAGATTACAGGTAAGGCATTGATTTTAGAAACCCTGAGATAAATTGTTGCAACCGGGAAATTGAACCAAAAAAATGATTGGACACACAGTACACTTCTTTATCTTTAGGCCTTTTTATAAGAGGCTCCAGGACCCTCATATGAAACAACAGCAGGAAAGAGGACATATTGCATCCTTTTGAACAATACATTACAGGTAAGGCATTGATTTTAGAAACCCGGAGATAATTTGTTGCAACCGGGAAATTGAACCAACAAAATGGTCACCCAGTACACTTCTTTCTACTTTAGCCTTTTTATAAGAGGGTCCCGGACCCTCAACAAAAACAATAGCAGAGAGCTGAGCATGGGAGTACAAGGGAGTGGGACAATAATAATGTGAAGGGGAAGATTGAGGAGTTGGGGCATTTTGATTTGGTTATCGGGGGAAGTCCTTGCAATGACCTTGCTCTGGTGAATCCATATCGCAAAGGTCTTTTTGAAGGCACTGGTTGTCTATTTTTTGACTTTCAGCATTTGGTACATGAAGCGCAACTTAAGGCTAGTGAAAACCAACCTTTCTTCTGGCTGTTTGAAAATGTTGTGGCTATGGACAAACATGTGAAGAGGGACATCTGCCATATTCTGCACGCAAGCCCTGTGATGATTGACGCTAAACATGTGTCACCTGCAAGCAGAGCTCATTACTTCTGGGTAAATCTTCCTGGTATGGACAGGCCACTGTTTCCCAAAGCAAATCATAAGCTGGAACTACAAGATTGTCTTGATTATGGTAGGAAAGCAAAGTTTAGTAAAGTCTGTACTATCACCACGCAACTGAACTCCTTGAAGCAAGGGAAATGCCAGCAGTTTCCTGTGCTTATGGATGACAAGGAGGACGTCCTGTGGTGCACAGAGATGGAGAGGATTTTTGGTTTCCCTGTGCACTACACAGATGTCTCCAACATCATCCAAAACACAAGACAGCGACTCTTGGGAAGTTCCTGGAGTGTTCCGGTCATTAGCCATCTCTTTGCGCCCCTAAAGGAATACTTTATCAGTGTTTAACCCCTTCACTTCTAAGCCTAACCGCTGTGTGAAGCAGATTTTATGTTTTTTTATGCTGCTGCTTATAGATCTAACCCCTATTGTAAATCATGCTTCAGTTAGTAACTCAAGTTAAATTATATCTTGTTTTTTTTTTTTTATTAGGCTCAGCAGATTCAAAACATACCATTATTGTATTCATATCACATGACATGTCAAAAGGCCGCATCGAAAATGGCAGTGTGCAAAGTCATAATGTTAGTGAACCTATAAGTGCATTATAACTTTAAATGTTCTAAAATAAACAAAAATACTGATAAAAAAAAAAACAACAGGATAGATGACATATGGCATTTTTTTGAACAATAGAGTACAGGTGAGGTAAGGCATTGATTTTAGAAACACAGAGATAATTTTTAGGAAACGGGAAATAGAAAAAAACATTGATTGGACACGCAGTACACTTATTTATCCTTAGGCCTTTTTATAAGAGGGTCCAGGACCCTCAACTGAAACACCAGCAGGAAAGAGGACATATGGCATCCTTTTGAACAATAGATTACAGGTAAGGCATTGATTTTAGAAACCCAGAGATAATTTTTGGCAACTGGGAAATAGAAAAAAACATTGATTGGACACCCAGTACACTTATTTATCCTTAGGCCTTTTTATAAGAGGGTCCAGGACCCTCAAACAAAACAGCAGGAAAGAGGACATATGCCATCCTTTGGAACAATAGATTACAGGAAAGGCATTGATTATCGAATCCCTGAGATAATTTTTATGAACAGGGAAATAGAAAAAAACATTGATTGGACACCCAGTACACTTCTTTATCCTTAGCCGTTTTTATAAGAGGGTCCAGGACCCTCAACCAAAACACTAGCAGGAAAGAGGACATATGGCATCCTTTTGAACAATAGATTACAGGTAAGGCATTGATTTTAGAAACCCAGAGATAATTTTTTGCAACTGGGAAATAGAAAAAAACATTGATTGGACACCCAGTACACTTCTTTATCCTTGGGCCTTTTTATAAGAGGGTCCAGGACCCTCAAACAAAACAACAGCAGGAAAGAGGACATATGGCATCCTTTGGAACAATAGATTACAGGTAAGGCATTGATTTTAGAAACCCTGAGAGAATTTGTTGCAACCGGGAAATAGAAAAAAAAACATTGATTGGACACCCAGTACACTTCTTTATCCTTAGGCCTTTTTATAAGAGGGTCCAGGACCCTCAAACAAAACACCAGCAGGAAAGAGGACATATGGCATCCTTTTGAACAATAGATTACAGGTAAGGCATTGATTATCGAATCCCTGAGATAATTTTTATGAACAGGGAAATAGAAAAAAACATTGATTGGACACCCAGTACACTTCTTTATACTTAGGCCTTTTTATAAGAGGGTCCAGGACCCTCAAACAAAACAACAGCAGGAAAGAGGACATATGGCATCCTTTTGAACAATAGATTACAGGTAAGGCATTGATTATCAAATCCCTGAGATAATTTTTATGAACAGGGAAATAGAAAAAAACATTGATTTGACACCCAGTACACTTCTTTATCCTTAGGCCTTTTTCTAAGAGGGTCCAGGACCCTTAACCGAAACAACAGCATGAAAGAGGACATATGGCATCCTTTTGAACAATAGATTACAGGTAAGGCATTGATTTTAGAAACCCGGAGATAATTGTTAGGAAACGTGAAATAGAAAAAAACATTGATTGGACAGGATACCCAGTACACTTCTTTCTCCTTCGGCCTTTTTATAAGAGGGTCCAGGACCCTCAACAGAAACAACAGCAGGAAAGAGGACAGATGGCATCCTATTGAACAAGAGAGTACAGGTACAGCATTGATTTTAGAAACCCGGAGATAATTTGTTGCAACCGGGAAATTGAACCAAAAACATGATTGGACATCCAGTACACTTCTTTCTTCTTCAGCCTTTTTATAAGAGGGTCCCGTACCCTCAACAGAAACAACAGCAGGAAAGAGGACATATGGCATCCTTTTGAACAATAGATTACAGGGAAGGCATTGATTTTAGAAACCCTGAGATAATTTGTTGCAACCGTGAAATTGAACCAAAAAAATGATTGGACACCCAGTACAATTCTTTCTACTTCAGGCTTTTTATAAGAGGCTCCAGGACCCTCATATGAAACAACAGCAGGAAAGAGGACATATGGCATCCTTTTGAACAATAGAGTACAGGTAAGGCATTGATTTTAGAAACCCGGAGATAATTGTTAGGAAACGTGAAATAGAAAAAAACATTGATTGGACAGGATACCCAGTACACTTCTTTCTCCTTCGGCCTTTTTATAAGAGGGTCCAGGACCCTCAACAGAAACAACAGCAGGAAAGAGGACAGATGGCATCCTTTTGAACAAGAGAGTACAGGTACAGCATTGATTTTAGAAACCCGGAGATAATTTGTTGCAACCGGGAAATTGAACCAAAAACATGATTGGACATCCAGTACACTTCTTTCTTCTTCAGCCTTTTTATAAGAGGGTCCCGTACCCTCAACAGAAACAACAGCAGGAAAGAGGACATATGGCATCCTTTTGAACAATAGATTACAGGGAAGGCATTGATTTTAGAAACCCTGAGATAATTTGTTGCAACCGTGAAATTGAACCAAAAAAATGATTGGACACCCAGTACAATTCTTTCTACTTCAGGCTTTTTATAAGAGGCTCCAGGACCCTCATATGAAACAACAGCAGGAAAGAGGACATATGGCATCCTTTTGAACAATAGAGTACAGGTACAGCATTGATTTTAGAAACCCAGGGATAATTTTTATGAAACGGGAAATAGAAAAAAACATTGATTGGACAGCCAGTACACTTCTTTCTCCTTCTGCCTTTTTATAAGAGGGTCCAGGACTCTAAACAGAAACAACAGCAGGAAAGAGGACATATGGCATCCTTTTGAACAATAGAGTACAGGTACAGCATTGATTTTAGAAACCCATAGATAATTTGTAGGAACCGCGAATTTGAACCCAAAAAAATATTGGATGGAGACCCAGTACACTTCTTTCTACTTCAGCCTTTTTATAAGAGGGTCCAGGACCCTCAACAGAAACAACAGCAGGAAAGAGGACATATGGCATCCTTTGGAACAATAGAGTACAGGTACAGCATTGATTTTAGAAACCCAGGGATAATTTTTATGAAACAGGAAATAGAAAAAAACATTGATTGGACAGCCAGTACACTTCTTTCTCCTTCGGCCTTTTTATAAGAGGGTCCAGGACTCTAAACAGAAACAACAGCAGGAAAGAGGACATATGGCATCCTTGTGAACAATAGAGTACAGGTACAGCATTGATTTTAGAAACCCGGAGATAATTTGTTGCAACCGTGAAATTTAACCAAAAAAAGATTGGACACCCAGTACAATTCTTTCTACTTCAGCCTTTTTATAAGAGGCTCCAGGACCCTCATATGAAACAACAGCAGGAAAGAGGACACATGGCATCCTTTTGAACAATAGAGTACAGGTACAGCATTGATTTTAGAAACCCAGGGATAATTTTTATGAAACGGGAAATAGAAAAAAACATTGATTGGACAGCCAGTACACTTCTTTCTCCTTCAGCCTTTTTATAAGAGGGTCCAGGACTCTAAACAGAAACAACAGCAGGAAAGAGGACATATGGCATCCTTTTGAACAATAGAGTACAGGTACAGCATTGATTTTAGAAACCCGTAGATAATTTGTAAGAACCGCGAATTTGAACCCAAAAAAATATTGGATGGAGACCCAGTACACTTCTTTCTACTTCAGCCTTTTTATAAGAGGGTCCAGGACCCTCAACAGAAACAACAGCAGGAAAGAGGACATATGGCATCCTTTGGAACAATAGAGTACAGGTACAGCATTGATTTTAGAAACCCGGAGATAATTATTAGGAAACGGGAAATAGAAAAAAACAATGATTGGACAGGACACCCTTTACACTTCTTTCTCCTTCTGCCTTTTTATAAGAGGCTCCAGGACCCTCATATGAAACAACATCAGGAAAGAGGACATATGGCATCCTTTTGAACAATAGAGTACAGGTACAGCATTGATTTTAGAAACCCGGAGATAATTTGTTGCAACCGGGAAATTGAACCAAAAAATTATTGGACACCCAGGACACTTCTTTCTACTTCAGCCTTTTTAAAAGAGGGTCCAGGACCCTCAACAAAAACAACAGCAGGAAAGAGGACATATGGCATCCTTTTGAACAATAGAGTACAGGTACGGCATTGATTTTAGAAACCCCGAGATAATTTTTTGGAAACGTGAAATTGGCCAAAAAAACATGCTTGGACACCCAGTACAGGTCGTTCTCCTTCAGCCTTTTTATAAGAGGGTCCAGCACCCTCAACAGAAACAACTGCAGGAAACACCACATATGCCATCCTTTTGCACAATCGAGTACAGGTATGCCATTGATTTTAGGAACCCAGAGATAATTGAGAGGAACAGGGAACATTTTTCAAAAAATGTGCTTGGACACCCATTACAGGTCGTTCTCCTTCAGCCTTTTTATACCATGGGCCATGACCCGCAACAGGCACAACAGCATGAAACACTACATATGCCACCCTTTTGCACAATAGAGTACAGGTATGGCATAGATGGAACCCGGAGATAATTTAGAGCAACCAAGAGACGGATAAAGATGCTTGGTCAGTCCTCCTACTTCACATTTGGGGCACTGCGCGTGCAATTTAATGGTCCACCAGATATGAGTGGTGTGTTAAGTTGTACTATTCTTAACAGTTTAATCACTGTTATGTCCCTTATTTTTTATTTGAGTTTTGTACCCACAGAGCAGCAGCAGAGGCCAGAAAAATTAGGCATGTACAAATGACTGAAAAATTGGGTATTGTTGTAGCCACTGCTGTAGCAGTGGCCAGAAAAATTGATGTTTGTAAAACATTTAGAAAGTGCCCTAAAAGCTTGTGGCTTGAACACTAGTTGTTCGCGGATAAGTCATGCAAGTCATCCTGCATTATAAGAAAAAAAAAGCCAGAGTGTGTACCAATTGTAGCCCAAGCCAGCTCATCTCATCATCAGGCCTTTTTTACTCAAATGTATCACCCAATGTCAGTCCCTTCGGGATCCATCCCTCATTTATTTTAATAAAAGTGAGATAGTCAAGGCTTTTTTGACCTAGGCGACTTCTCTTCTCAGTGACAAAACCTCCTGCTGCACTGAAGGTCCTTTCGGACAGGACACTTGAAGCGGGGCAGGCCAGAAGTTCCATTGCAAATTGGGATAGCTCAGGCCACAATTCAAGCCTGCACACCCAGTATTCAAGGGGTCCATCGCTCCTGAGAGTGTCGAGATCCGCAGTTAATGCTAGGTAGTCTGCTACCTGTCGGTTGAGTCTTTCTCTGAGGCTGGATCCCGAAAGGCTCTGGGGATGCATGGGAGTTAAAAAGGTACGCATGTCCTCCATCAACAAGACGTTGTTGTGCTTTGACATCACCCTTATACGCTGTGTAAAGCATATTTTTTAATTTATTTTTAAAATGCTCCATCCTTTCCGACTTGCAGGAATTTGGTAACATTTCAGGCACTTTATGCTTATACCGGGGGTCGATGAGCGTGGACACCCAGTACAGGTCGTTCTCCTTCAGCTTTTTTATACGAGGGTCCCTCAACAGGCACGACAGCATGAAAGAACCCATTTGAACAAGGTTGGATGCCGAGCTAATCATGTCCCGTTTCTCGTCCTCACTGATCTCACTGAGGGTATCTTCTTCCCCCCAGCCACATACAACACCACGGGTACCAGAGAGGTGACAACAACGAGCCCCCTGGGATGCCTGTTGTGCTCTGTCTTCCTCCTCCTCCTCAAAGCCACATTCCTCCTCTGACTCCTCTTCCTCACAATCCTCTTCCTGCGTTGCTGCAGGTCCAGCAAGCAATGCTGATAAGGCTGTTTGTGGGGGTGATGGACACCACAACTCTTCCTCTTCCTCTTCACACTCATCTACGGCCTGATCCAGCACTCTTTGCAGGGCACGCTCCAGGAAGAAAACAAATGGTATGATGTCGCTGATGGTACCTTCGGTGCGACTGACAAGGTTTGTCACCTCCTCAAAAGGATGCATGAGCCTACAGGCATTGCGCATGAGCGTCCAGTAATTTGGCAAAAAAATCCCCAGCTCCCCAGAGGCTGTCCTAGCACCCCGGTCAATACAAATCTTGTTGGAGCAGGCGGTCAAACATTAGGAGTGTTGAATTCCACTGTGTCGGGCTGTTGCAAATCAAGCGCCTCACTGGCAGGTTGTTTAGACGCTGGATATCGGACAAGTGCGCCATAGCCGTGTAGGAACGCCTGAATTGGCCACACACCTTCCTGGCCTGCTTCAGGACGTCCTGTAAGCCTGGGTACTTATGGACAAATCGTTGTACAATTAGATTACACACATGTGCCATGCACGGCACATGTGTCAACTTGCCCAATTTCAATGCCGCCACCAAATTACTTCCATTGTCAGAAAAAACCTTGCCAATCTCAAGTTGGTGCAGAGTCAACCACTGATCCACCTGTGCATTCAGGGCAGGCAGGAGTGCTGGTGCGGTGTGACTCTCCGCTTTCAGGCAAGTCAATCCCAAGACGGCGTGACACTGCCGTACCCGGGATGTGGAATAGTACCTGGAGAGCTGGGGGGTGCCATTGATGTGGAGCAAGATGCAGAAGCAGAAGAGGACTCCGCCGAGGAAGAGGTTATGGAAGAGGTTATGGAAGAGGATGGAGTAGGAGGAGTAGAGGAGGTAGCAGCAGGCCTGCCTGCAAGTCGTGGCGGTGTCACCAACTCTTCTGCAGAGCCACGCATTCCATGCTTGTCAGACGTCAGCAGGTTTACCCTTGCCCCAACGCTGTGTGCCAGACATGCCATTACTTCCTTTCGCACAACAGAGTACAGGTTTGGGATTGCCTTTTGTGAAAATAAATTTCTGCCAGGTACCTTCCACTGCGGTGTCCCAATAGATACAAATTTTTTGAAAGCATCAGAATCCACCAGCTTGTATGGTAATAGCTGGCAGGCTAAGAGTTCAGACAAGCCAGCTGTCAGACGCCGGGCAAGGGGGTGACTTTGAGAAATTGGCTTCTTACGCTCAAACATGTCCTTGACAGACACCTGACTGTGGGCAGATGACCAGGAACTGCTACGTAAGAGAGACTCAGTGGAGGATGGTCGAGAGGGGGCAAGGAGGACAGCAGTGGTTGACGTTGCTGAAGATGCTGGAGCAGGAGGAGGAGGGCGGCTTTGAGTTTGTGTGCTGCTTCTACTCATGTGTTCTTCCCATCAGCGTTTGTGATGGGAGACCATGTGCCTTCGCAAAGCAGTTGTACCTAGGTGGGTGTTGGACTTCCCACGACTCAGTTTCTTTTGGCACAGGTTGCAAATGGCATCGCTGTTGTCAGAGGCAGACACACAAAAAAAATGCCACACTGCTGAGCTCTGTGATGACGGCATTCTGGTGGTGGCAACAGCATGCATTGATGGGTGTCGGCGTGCTGTCTGGCTGACCCCGGGTGCCGATGCATGCTGTCTGACTGTGCCACTAGCTCCTTGCGACAACCTCCCCCTGCTTCCAACTCGTCTCCTCCTCCTCCTCTCTGTCTCCCCATCTGAACTTTCCCTCTCTTCTTCTTCTCTTCTACCAGGCACCCACGTGACATCCACCGACACATCATCATCAACCGCTTCACTTGTATCTGACACATCAAGAAAGGAAGCAGCAGCGGGTACAACATCATCATCATCATCACACCGTACCTCCATGTCGGTAATGCTGCCTGACTGAGACATATCACTGTTATCTACATCCTCTGTCAATGATGGTTGCGCATCACTCATTTCTTCCAACTGATGTGTCAATAACTCCTGTGACAGATCAAGTGAAGCGGCTGTGGTGCTAGTGTTGGAGGTGGCGACAGGCGGGTGAGTGGCACTGGTCAATTGAGACGTGCCCAAAGCACAGCTGGACGTAGATGGTGCGTCAAGGTTAGGAGGACTAGGAGTGGAAGCTGTAGAAGATTGGGTGTCCTGTGTTAGCCATTCAACTAGGTCCTCCTCAGAACTTTTTGCGTCCCCCCTGGCACCCGGCGTCTGAACAATGTGCATATTTGTAGGGTCTAAAGGAATCACAGCACCAAGACCACGACCACGAAACCTGCGGGGTGGCCTGCCTCTGCCTGTTATTTTTTTTTAAAATGGACACTGACAATAATATTACACAAATTATGAGTGGTGGCACTGGGCAAGTGGGCACAGTATACGCTGTGAGACTAACAACAAACAAAAGACAAATGTTTTAAAGTCACAAATTGTTAATTTTTTAAATATTAGAAGTACTGTGACAACAAATATGATTATTGGCAATAGTTGGCAAATGGGCCTGTCTGGCACACACGCTGGGAGAAAGGCAACTGCAATTAGATTAAACTAGCTGACTCATGCTTCTTAGTCCAAAAATTTATTTTGAAAAAAAATTTGACAATACTGTTAGAACAAATATGATTGGTGGCACTAGTTGGAAACGGCAAGTGGGTCTGGCACACACGCTGGCAGGCAGGCAACTGCAATTCAATGGCACTAGGAGACTGAAGATTCACAGTCAAAACATTTATGATTTAATTTTTTTTCAATACTATTACAAGATATATGATTGGTGGTACCAATTGGCTAGTTGGGCCTGGCACACAGGCTGGCAGGCAGGAGGAAAATGCAATTCAAGGGCACTAGTAGACTGCAGATTCACAGTCAAAAAGGTGATAATTTACATTTTTTTCTATACTGTTACAAGAAATATGATTGGGGGCACTAATTGGCAATTCAGCCTGGCACACAGGCTGCCAGGGAGGAGCGAACTGCAATTCAATGGCACTACTAGACTGCAGATTCACAGTCAAAAAAGTGAGGATTTACCATTTTTTCAATACTGTTACAAGAAATATGATTGGTGGCACTAATTGGCTAGTGGGGCCTGGCACACAGGCTGGCAGGCAGGAGGAAACTGCAATTCAATGACATTAGTAGACTGCAGATTCACAGTCAAAACAGTGATGATTTACAATTTTTTAAATACTGTTACTAGAAATATGATTGGAGGCACTAATTGGCTAGTTGGGCCTGGCACACAGGCTGGCAGGCAGGAGGAAAGTGCAATTCAATGGCACAAGCAAACTGATGATTCAAAATCACAATCGAACAATTTTTAATTTTAAATATTAACAATACTGTGACAACAAATATGATTGGTGTAACTAGTTGGCAAGTCGGCCTGGCACACAGGCTGGCAGGCAGGAGGAAAGTGCAATTCAATGGCACGAGCAAACTGATGATTCTGAATCACAATCATACAATTTTTAATTTTAAATATTAACAATACTGTGACAACAAATATGATTGGTGTAACTAGTTGGCAAGTCGGCCTGGCACACAGGCTGGCAGGCAGGAGGAAAATGCAATTCAAGGGCACTAGTAGACTGCAGATTCACAGTCAAAACAGTGATGATTTACAATTTTTTCTATACTGTTACAAAAATTATGATTGGTGGCACTAATTGACTAGTTGGGCCTGGCATACAGGCTGGCAGGCAGGAAGAAAGTGCAATTCAATGGCACGAGCAAACTGATGATTCAGAATAACAATCTAACAATTTTTAATTTTAAATATCACCAATACTGTGACAACAAATATGATTGGTGTAACTAGTTGGCAAGTCGGCCTGGCACACAGCTGGCAGGCAGGAGGAAAATGAAATTCAAGGGCTCTAGTAGACTGCAGATTCACAGTCAAAACAGTGATGATTTACAATTTTTTCAATACTGTTAAAAGAAATATGATTGGTGGCACTAATTGGCTAGTTGGGCCTGGCACACAGGCTGGCAGGCAGGAGGAAAGTGCAATTCAATGGCACAAGCAAACTGATGATTCAGAATAACAATCAAACAATTTTTAATTTTAAATATTAACAATACTGTGACAACAAATATGATTGGTGTAACTAGTTGGCAAGTCGGCCTGGCACACAGGCTGGCAGGCAGGAGGAAAATACAATTCAAGGACACTAGTAGACTGCAGATTCACAGTCAAAAAAGTGATGATTTACAATTTTTTCAATACTGTTAAAAGAAATATGATTGGTGGCACTAATTGGCTAGTTGGGCCTGGCACACAGGCTGGCAGGCAGGAGGAAAGTGCAATTCAATGGCACGAGCAAACTGATGATTCAGAATAACAATCAAATAATTTTTAATTTTAAATATTAACAATACTGTGACAACAAATATGATTGGTGTAACTAGTTAGCAAGTCGGCCTGGCACACAGGCTGGCAGGCAGGAGGAAAATGCAATTCAAGGGCACTAGTAAACTGCAGATTCACAGCCAAAACAGTGATGATTTACTATTTTTCAATACTGTTAAAAGAAATATGATTGGTGGCACTAATTAGCTAGTTGGGCCTGGCACACAGGCTGGCAGGCAGGAGGAAAGTGCAATTCAATGGCACGAGCAAACTGATGATTCAGAATAACAATCAAACAATTTTTAATTTTAAATATTAACAATACTGTGACAACAAATATGATTGGTGTAACTAGTTGGCAAGTCAGCCTGGCACACAGGCTGGCAGGCAGGAGGAAAATGCAATTCAAGGGCACTAGTAGACTGCAGATTCACAGTCAAAACAGTGATGATTTACAATTTTTTCAATACTGTTAAAAGAAATATGATTGGTGGCACTAACTGGCTAGTTGGACCTGGCACACAGGCTGGCAGGCAGGAGGAAAGTGCAATTCAATGGCACGAGCAAACTGATGATTCAGAATAAAAATCAAAATTTTTTTAATTTTAATTATTAACAATACTGTGACAACAAATATAATTGGTGTAACTAGTTGGCAAGTCGGCCTGGCACACAGGCTGGCAGGCAGGAGGAAAATGCAATTCAAGGACACTAGTAGACTGCAGATTCACAGTCAAAAAAGTGATGATTTACAATTTTTTCAATACTGTTAAAAGAAATATGATGGGTGGCACTAATTGGCTAGTTGGGCCTGGCACACAGGCTGGCAGGCAGGAGGAAAGTGCAATTCAATGGCACGAGCAAACTGATGATTCAGAATAACAATCAAACAATTTTTAATTTTAAATATTAACAATACTGTGACAACAAATATGATTGGTGTAACTACTTGGCAAGTCGGCCTGGCACACAGGCTGGCAGGCAGGAGGAAAATGCAATTCAAGGGCACTAGTAGACTGCAGATTCACAGTCAAAACAGTGATGATTTACAATTTTTCAATACTGTTAAAAGAAATATGATGGGTGGCACTAATTGGCTAGTTGGGCCTGGCACACAGGCTGGCAGGCAGGAGGAAAGTGCAATTCAATGGCACGAGCAAACTGATGATTCAGAATAACAATCAAACAATTTTTAATTTTAAATATTAACAATACTGTGACAACAAATATGATTGGTGTAACTAGTTGGCAAGTCGGCCTGGCACACAGGCTGGCAGACAGGAGGAAAATGCAATTCAAGAGCAATAGTAGACTGCAGATTCACAGTCAAAACAGTGATGATTTACAATTTTTTCAATACTGTTAAAAGAAATATGATTGGTGGCACTAATTGGCTAGTTGGGCCTGGCACACAGGCTGGCAGGCAGGAGGAAACAGCAATTCAATGGCACTAGGAGAATGAAGATTTGCAGTCAAAAAACTTATGATTTAAATTTTTTTCTATACTGTTACAAGAAATATGATTGGTGGCACTAATTGGCTAGTTGGGCCTGGCACACAGGCTGGCAGGCAAGAGGAAAGTGCAATTCAATGGCACGAGCAAACTGATGATTCACAAGCAAACAATTTGTAATTTTAAAGATTAACAATACTGTTACAATAACTATAATTGGTGTAACTAGTTGGCAAGTCGGCCTGGCACACAGGCTGGCAGGCAGGAGGGAACTGCAATTCAATGGCACTACTAGACTGCAGATTCACAGTCAAAAAATTGATGATTTACAATTTTTTCTATACTGTTATAACAACTATGATTGTTGGCACTAATTGGCTAGTTGGGCCTGGCACACAGGCTGGCAGGCAGGAGGGAACTGCAAATCAATGGCACTACTAGACTGCAGATTCACAGTAAAAAAGTGATGATTTACAATTTTTTCAATACTGTTAAAACAACTATGATTGGTGGCACTAATTGGCTAGTTGGGCCTGGCACACAGGCTGGCAGGCAGGAGGAAAGTGCAATTCAATGGCAAAAGCAAACTGATGATTCACAATCGAACAATGTTTAATTTTAAATATTAACAATATTGTTACAACAACTATGATTGGTGTCACTAATTGGCTAGTTGGGCCTGGCACACAGGCTGGCAGGCAGGAGGAAACTGCAATTCAATGGCACTAGGAGACTGAAGATTTGCAGTAAAAAAACTTATGATTTTAATTTTTTTTCTATACTGTTACAAGAAATATGATTGGTGGCACTAATTGTCTAGTTGGGCCTGGCACACAGGCTGGCAGGCAGGAGGAAAGTGCAATTCAATGGCACGAGCAAACTGATGATTCACAATCGAACAATTTGTAATTTTAAAGATTAACAATACTGTTACAACAACTATGATTGGTGGCACTAATTGGCTAGTTGGGCCTGGCACACAGGCTGGCAGATATGAGTCGTGGCTGGTAGGTAGGGCAGCAATTTAACACAGTATGCTGTGTAAGTGAGAAAAACACAGGCCTGATAGAAAATTAAGTTAGATTACACTAGCAAAATAATTTAAAAGTTTATATTTTAATATTAAAATAATGTTAAGCAGTGCACATATTAGTGGTGGCACTGGCTGGCTGCTACGTAGGGCAGCAATTAACAACAGTATGCTCTGTAAGTCAGATAGACAGTTAGACACAGGCCTGATAGAAAATAAAATTAGATTACACTAGCATAATGATTTAAAGATTTTTTGGGGGAATTTAAAGAAAAAGGTTAAGCACATATGAGTCGTGGCTGATAGCCTTGGAAGGGCAGCAATTAAAAACAGTAGGCTCTGTAAGTCTGATACACACACGCCTGATAGAAAATACAATTAGATTACACTAGAAAAATGATTTAAAGTTTTTTTTTGGGGGGGAATTTAAAAAAGGTTAAACACATATGAGTCGTGGCTCATAGACTAGGGAGGGCAGCAATTAAACACAGTATGCTCTGTAAGTCAGCAAAACACACAGGCCTGATAGAAAATGATATTAGATTACACTAACAAAAAATTTAATTTTTTTTTTTTAATTTAAAATAAGGTGAATCAGATATGAGTGGTGGCTGCCTGGCACAGAGCAATTAACCAAAAGACTGAAAAAATCTGAAGTATATACTGTGTGAGCCTGACAGACACAGGCCTGATAGAAAATGAAATTAGATGACACTAGCAAAATGATTTAAAAGTTTTTTTAAATTTAAAATAATGTTATAAGCGGATATGACCACTGGTGGCTGGCACAGAGCAATGAACCAGAGTATATGCTGTGTGACACAGGCCTGATAGAAAATGAAAATAAATTACACTAGCAAAATAATTTCAAATTTTTGTTGGTTAAATTTAAACTAATGTTGTTAGGCAGATATCAGTGGTGGCAGTAATCACAGCATATGCTGTGAGCCTTACACACAGGCTGAAAGCCAGGCAAATGCTAATAAAAATAAGAAAAAAAAAAAAAAGGATCGAGTTATAGCCCTAAAAAGGGCTTTTTGAGGTGCTGTCCTTGCAGCAGAGATGAGATGAGTCCTTCAGGACTGTAGTGGACACTAAATACACTAGCCTAGCTATCGATTTCCTTATAATGTCAGCAGCAGCAAAACAAAACATCCTCTCACTAACAAAGCAAGGTCGTTATGAGTCTAAAATGGCTGCTGCCAAGAAGCTGGGAGGGTCTGTGAGGGAGTATCTGATGCTGATTGGCTCTAATGTGTCAGAAGGCTGTGACATACAGGGTCAAAGTTTCCTCAATGATGACACATAGGGGGCGGATCGAACATCGCATGTGTTCGCCCGCAGCGGCGAACGCGAACAAGCTAAGTTCGCCGTGAACCATTCGCGGGCGAACAGTTCGGCACATCACTAGAGACCACCTCTTACATTCCCATTTACCTGATAGAAGGAAGAAGAAGAGCGGACGCTTTGATATTTACAAAACATGGACTGTACCTCCCTTTACATCTCTCATTGCTTCATGGCCAGGAGACCCTGCCTGACATATGGCTGCTCCACAATCTGTCTAGCTCCTTTAGCTACTGTATTAACCCCCCAGCTCAGTCACTAAAGAGAGGGATCGGCTGACTGTTTCTCCACTATTAACTGTCCACTATGAGGTATTTGGTTATCCTCCTGTTGAGGATATTGTGCACTAGTATAAATGGTATGCTGTTTTAACCTCATAGTGCACTGGATCTGCAGACTTTCTATATGTTTCTTTTTTATGAGTTTTTTTTTTTTTTCTAGTTATGTATTTGCTTCTACACATGTTTGTACCTATCCTTTTGCACACGCTCCAAAGCTCTTATTACTGCCAGTTAGTAATTCACTGATAACTAATATGGGATATTTCCAGCTTCGTATATCCTAGTCCTACCTAATACACTTAACGTATCTGTCATTTGAATCTCCCTTACTGCTTTCTGACCCGTATTGAGAATGGTTTATACTGTATACTGTAATCCTTATGGGCTTGTTATGTGGTTATCCCTTCTTATACAACCATATATACTAATATTACTAACCACTCTATTGGTATAGGATGTCCTCTCCAATTTTTGTAAGCCATATATATAGCTAGGACACTTCTTTTAACAATTTATTTAGGGGGATCTAACTGCACGCCAGCTGAGGATTTTTTTTTTCTTTTTACACAAAACAGAGCTACCCAGGCCCACAGTAATTAGTGATCAGTCATGTGCAAATGAGTAAATTTTCCAAAATTACTTGCCTTATCCCCTGTACAAAGTGTTCCTAATACTTATCTACCCTCTACTTCGAAATATATATTGTCCCAAGCAACACATTAATTCTCTGATTCCTATAGGTAAGACGTGGACACCCTCCCACTAGGTTATAGATCTCTATAGATCCTCATTTAATTATTGAAATCCACACCTAGATTCTATAAACTCACCCTGTGGATTAAATTTTAGCCTCTAAATGTCAGGGTGCCAGCTCTCTATCTACTCCACATTAAACTTTAGATGCTAACCCACTCATTTTATTGCTCTGCCCTCCTACCCTTCCCCCCACCTCATTTAGAGCGGCTCTTGCCTGCTGAATTTCCCTTCCCCAAAAATCATAAAGCCAATCCCCCCCTTGTCCTAATTTTACTTGAATAAATAACCTATTTTATATTTCCTACAGCAAGGTGGGAATCACTTTTATTCTTTATACGATAATATATTACAAAACTGAAGTCTCACTATAGATACCCCAAATTCCTGGTGCACACTTTAGATAATTGGGTTCATAATGTCCCTTATGCATGTTTCAGTGGACTAGTTCACCTTATTGCTTCTCTATTTACCTAGCCAAATATGACCTCTTCACTTTGATAATAACTGTTTATGCGTACTACTTTTTGATCTTGCAAACATAATGTAGGTAGACATAACATGTATTAGTGGACTAGACAATATCTTTGTAATAGCTCTGTGTTCCCCCTTATCTGTCATGGTTTTGGGACATAATTTTTATGTTACACCTGCTTATGACTTCAATAAACATTGTTTTAAAAACAAATAAAAAATATATTATTAGAAGGAAAGAACCATAGCCGCCACAAGAAATTTTAGGGCCCCTTTGAACTGTGCAATTTTTGGCCAAGTTAAAAAATGTGTACACACTTTATTCTTGAGGGCAGTCAAACCTGAAAATGTTTTAAAGTTAGTAACACACATACACTAAAAAAGAAACACTCACTCACTCACACAGATGTCCACAGAAACATTCAAACACACTCACAGAAACTACCTAGACACTCTGCTCTTCTTTATAGTGACTTAACTGGTGATGAGGTAGACTACATTTTTGTAAAAAATAAATAAAAAATGGAGAATTACAAGACAAAATATGGAGCTCTGATTATCTTTTTGTCAAGCAAGATGCCAACTATATGATGCCAACAGTATACAGTGGCTGAATGGGAGGTCCCTGAATGTCTAAACACTAGTTAAAGGTTGAGTGGTGGGTTGGTGACTTCCAGAAAGGTATAATTAGTCTCAAAGTATTTACAAAAAAGGAAGAGAAAATGAGGACACAAACACACTCACACAGACACCCATAGAATCACTCGAACACCCATAAAAAACACGCATATATATACAGAAACTCAGATCTGACAGGTAATGCTGTCTGCATTTATTGATGTCTGGTGGCCATGATCGCTACAGCGGATCATGGCTGCCAGACAAATGATAAATCGGCCCCCATATGTCATATATTAATATTATTGCGAAGAAGGATTTAGAAAGAGGAAAGAAAATTACATCAGTAGCAAAGCATATTTTAGAAAAAAACAAGGTGTCAATACTAAAGCATTAAGATGCTGGGGATAAGAACAGGTTACAATTGGAATCAGAAGTGGAGATGTTGGGGGGCGGAGCCAGCAGCGAGCATAGATGGTCGCACATCTTCAGAGCTCCCATTCTAAATATGCTAAAATCAGCTTAAATCAAACTCTCACTCTGAAGCTAGTTTTCTTTTGCTAGGGGATTGCATGATTGACCCATTCTCAGTACTTGGAGATTGCTAACCAGTGCCGCGAAGACTCTAGATTCACACAGAGTCTGAAGACCTGCCTGAAAACGGAGAAGACGACAGACATTTTGTCACCCTCGTGGGTATACAACAGATATGGAAAACGCTCATCAGATATTAATTGAGCTCGGCAAACTCCTAACATCTCACCAACTTCGTTTTACTGTAGAGTTAAATAAAGCCATCGGCTATACAGAAGACAGCAGGACCCAGGCTGCTGCTTATTTAAACCCAGCAGATGTAAACATTATTCGCAGCGATGCTTTTGGGCCCCAGCATCCACCACTCACACCCGATACAGTAACTGCTGAAGAGACGTTACACCATGAGGCAGATGGGACTACCGATGAGCTCTTGGTACTGAGTGCTATTGCTAGGACCTTGTCCGGAGCTCATATGAAACACCAAGGAGGAGGTGGAGATTGGGATCATCGGGTGCTCTCGGAATGGGTCAATGTGGAGAACATATACCATCTGCTGAGAGATTATGGAGTCTCTCACACAGGCCTGGGAGGAAGAGTAACGAAACCAGAGTGAACAGGGATAGCTCCGGAGCGATCCTTTCTTTTACTGAAGCAACTTTGCCTGCCCCATGCAGCCAGATACAAGACCTCTGAAACAACCAGTGCAGAGTTAGATCCTATAGAAGTGGTAAACGGAGGCTGGCAGTAACTATTCAATGCATATGGGACTTAAACTGTAGAGAGAGGGAATAGGGTGAGACGGTACCTTTCCTATGCACCCACAATTTTCCTAAAACTGAGATCTTCTATTATACCCTCTTACTATTTCGAACTGTCGATGAGGACCTTGCAGTCTGAAGTTTTAAGCTCCTAACTGTACTGGGGACTTCATGTTTAAGATGATGATTCTCTTTAGTGTTTATCTTATCTATTCTGTTAGCCTACTGTATGAAGCTGATAGCGTGGTTTACAGTGTGTTGCTTTATTTGTTTGTATTCCTCACTCCACGTGGAGCAATCATGTTGTAGTTGTGTTGGCACTGGTTGCTACTCATGTTTGTTCTGTACTTTGCAATGTTTGAGATGGGTCAATTTGTATGCATGCTCTACATTCATCTTTGGATTATATATTTATTTTATGCCCCTACTTACTATAGATTAATAGCAGGCACTGTAGCAAGAACGGGGGTTTATCTTTCTACAGAGTACAACACAATCTACTATATGGTATATACCCTCCTTAGGAATGCTGCATTATACGGAAGACATATGTAAAAATTTCTTATATTGCACAATTGTTTTTGTCATCAGGCAGGGATGAGACACAGGTTAAGGGCTTACAATCAAAGTATAGTCTGTCATTTTGGGTCCTATTCCAAATCTCCACATCTCCTGATCTCCTGATGTGTCTAGCTACAATACTGTTCTTTATATAATTATAGGTAGGCATATACTAGAATGCTTTCTATGCAGATTTTAAAATTCTGTTCTGCTATACCATAGAGAAAATAGATTATAAATTGAACTTATAGAGCCAGCGCTTATTTGAATGCAACAGTCTTGTTTCAGATCGGTATAAGGACGATATTAATTTCCTCCAGCCCTTTAAATCACATCTGGCTACTACACCTCAGTACATCTGTTATAGTAAGTTGTTTGCCTCAAGAATCTTATCTTCCCCAGTGAGTAAACTATCTCCATGAGGTATTATGCAAATTATTGTGTTTTAAGAGCTAATTCACTTTAGGTGTTAATCCTAGGTCTAGTTTATAATGATATATAGAGACTTGTAAGGTATGTCACATACAAGCCAGTCCACATTTAACATAGTTTCAGCTAATCTAGTCAGTTTCCAGGGTTGGAAAGGTCCTGAGTATTTGATAGGTGTTCTCCTGTTTATATATTTCCAAGCTTAAAACACCCTCAGATAACTTACTTGTAATACCTGATATTACTATTAACACCCGTATCCATTCTAGTAACTCATACAAGCTATTTATCCATAGAGTCCAATTTAATGTCTAGGCTGCTTAAATTTAAATAAAAAATAAATAAATAAAATGCCCCCACCCCCCAACCCTCCTATACACTCTGAGATTCTCTAGTAAATCCTCTTTACTAAGGCGTATAGTACTTGTAATCCACCGTACTTACACCACCACCTCCCCCCCCATGTAATAAGCCTCCTAATTTAGGAGGACTACATATGCGGTTTCTCTTGTCTATACCGCAACCTCAACTACTCCCTTAGTATTTGCCCTTACATAATACCATAGTGTTGACTCTACTTACCCTACTTAGATCAGCAGGACTGATTAACATCAGCTGAGTCTATAACCTTAAAATATTTCCCAGTTGCCTTCTTTGAAGCTACCAGGATCAAGATTGGGCCCATAAGTGTCCCAATGCGTCAGTTTGAAGGCTTCGCTACAAATTCTATATTCAAATTAAAACCTGAAGTCTAGATAATGAGACCCATGAGTGGTCTCCTATAATTGATGCAACCTTCAGTTATTGTTATGTATTTTAGTTGATTTGCTGTCCAAGTGTGGCCTCTTAGAAAGATATGAAGGTTGTTTCATTGGCATGTTGCTGAAATGTTTCTTTCTTTTCATCTTGCAGCAAATGTATGCACTATTTGTCTCATGCCATATATATAGTAATCAGTTTTTATTACATATGTAACTCTAATATGTAACCCATACGATATAACTTGGCATAAGCAATTTCAAAACTCTATTGTATATTGCTGCAATGCCTTGTTTGTTTGCCGAATCATTACCTCAATAAAAAAAAAGAAGTGGAGATGTTGAGAAGCATTATTGAAAAAAAGAAACCCAATAGATATGTTTGTTAAATGCAGTGTATCCACGTGGAATGAATGAACATAATAATTACTAGGTTTATGTTTAAAGCAGGTATTTATTGCAGGTGCAAGAGAAAATCTAATCAGTATAGTGCATGTATATGTTTTGGTGCTATTATGAGGCACTTAATGATACAATATAAATTAATTATTTTTTACTAAGTATTGTATCCCTAGTATGTCAGTAGATGAGGTTAATTCCACATAATAGTATATAGTATCCTGAGGAAATAGCCACTATTACCACTTTGCAATGTTGACATATTGCCCAAGATATAATTTGGTCATGTGAACTGTCACGCCAAAAGGCATTATCTATGTATTCGCAGGTAACAAGGGAATGATCGTGTATGAAGTTATGGTCACGTGACAACGTATGTCATAGTCACGTGATCTAACTAGACAGGTGGCATTGTTTTCATTTAAAGATGCCAAACAAATGAGGGAGGCACTAGGGGATTGGAACACAATCTTAAATAGACTGAGATATACACCAAAGTAGTACCAGCTTTGCTTGATGAACGTCTACAAGTTGGGTACAAGCACAGGTGGTGAATACAATAAAGATGGAGCTAATGCTTTAAAACGTAACCTACACAGGACATTCAAGTATAGATCATGTGCATTACCAAAGACTTGTTTGCATGCCAAAATGTGTTTGCTCTTTTTTAACTTTATTTGGTCAGTTTCACTCACAAACTCTAACTGATGTGGAGGTTCCAGTATATGAACCAGCAATACCAGGGGAAGTGTATTGGTGCATACCCAGGACTACTTTCTCTTCCTTGTTTTCCATGATCTAAGGAGTTATTACTCCAAGTGAGGAAGGATTGTGTATGTTCCTGTTGAAGATACTATGGAATTCTGTTCTAAATTAATATTTTTATTCACACCTCTATTGTTATACTGGCTAAAATAATAAAAAGACAATACTATTTATTATCTTTTCCTTTTTCTTTCTTTTTGTTTTTGTGCGATTTTTTCTCTCCATATAGTAAAAACATTATGGGGCATATTTATCAAGTTCCGTATGGAGCTTGATGCCCCATGTTTCTGGCAAGCCTGCGCCATAATCTGTCCTCCTGGTCTGAGGCGGCGGACAAACATCGCCGGAAATCAACCCGATCGAATATGATCGGGTTGATTGACACCCCCTGCTAGCGGCCGATTGGCTGCAAACCTACAGGGGGCGGCATTGCACCAGCAATTCACCAGAACTGCTGGTGCAATAAATGCCGAGAGCGTATGCATTTATTGATGTGAAGCAGACATGATACATAATATGATACATAATATTGGATCATGTCCGCTCGCACAATGATAATTCAGCCCCTATGTCCTAGATTACAATGGAGCACAAAAATATTAGTGCTATTAAGTGCTAACACAACTCAAGTTTAATCAATAGTACTCTTATTGTTGTGCTATTGCAGAATAAAATTAAAATGATTGTGCTCAATTGAAAGCTTTGGGTACCCTCACCTCATAGGCTTATATGGGGTCCGCTACAAAACGCTATTGTGGCTTTCACTAAAACACTAACATGAAGGTGAGCTAAAGCTAAAGAAGTATTAAGAAATAGATTGAAATACTGTTGTTCTTCACTCAGAAGAAAATGTTATTTTTATTTAAATAAATATAAATATATACTGTATATAGATACCAAAGCAACAAGATTATTGCAATATGCAGCAATACCTTTTTATTGGACCAACATTATATAGTAAAAGATATGCTTCACCCAGCTTGCTGCAATCTGTTCCTCTGCTGCAAGTGAGTTTCTCTGTGTAAGCAAAGAGTTTGAGCACTAAAGGAGTTAGAACAGCTAAGGGATTAGAGTAATTATTAAAGGTAAATATCAACTTTTTCTATTTATAAGTGTAAATATTTATAAGTAAGTGTGAGAATATTATTCAGTGCACAGCATGCTATATGTTTGCATCAATGGAGCAACCACTTCATGGAACAAACCTCTGTGGCAAGTGTGAGCATATTGTCTCTCTATAAGAGAGTATTATAATACTGGAGGAACAAATTGAAACAATGTGTGATATTCAACTATTTGAAGGGAATTAGATATGACTTAACTGGCTGTTCATGGTTCTTTTAGTAGGGATGAAGTTGATTAAGAGGGGATACTCAAAAAATTAGCTGGGTCACAGTTAGAAGCGGCAGAAGCAGAAGAGACAGGCCAATTTTGAGTTGAGCAACAGGGGCCCGATCCGATATGCAGCGTCGCCCGCAAAAGCCGGCAACGCCGAATTTTGCGCTGGTTTGGTATCCTATATACGGCGTAACCTAGAAGTTACGCTCGTATATTTCTGCCTTCGCTCGTAGTTTTTTGGGCCATAGGCAGGTATACCAAACCAGCGCAGTTTGGTATCCAATATAAAGCGTAAGGACTTACATGCCTAAAATGGAGAAATCTTACTCCATTTTCACCTCGCCACAAAATGCAGCCGTAGTAAGCCTTACGCTGTCTATTGGAGCCCCGTAACTCCCTAAACTACCTGCCAAATAAAACCTAACACCTAATGCATGCGCAATGTCTATCTACCTGTCAACCGCGATCCCCCGCCGCAATCCCTAATAAAGTATTTAACCCCTAAACCGCCGCACACGGACCCCGCCGCCACCTACATTAAAAGTATAACCCCCTAATGTGATCCCCCTACACCGTCGCAAGCTACATTACATACCCCCTAATGTGAGTCCCTTACACCGCCGCCATCTACCTTACCTACCCCCTAAAGTGAGCCCCTTCCCCGCCGCCATATACCTTACCTACCCCCTAAACTGAGCCCCTACCCCGCTGCCATCTATCTTACCTACCCCCTAAAGTGAGCCCCTACCCCGCCGCCATCTACCTTACCAACCCCTTAAAGTGAGCCCCTACCCCGCTGCCATCTATCTTACCTACCCCCTAAAGTGAGCCCCTTACACCACCGCCATCTATTTTAAAAATATTAACCCCTAATTTAATCCCCCTACACCGCCGCCAGCTATATTAACTATATTAACCCTAATTATATTAGGGTTAATATAGTTATTCTATTATATATATTAACTATATCAACCCTAATTATATTAGGGTTAACATAGTTAATATCGTTATTATATTATATATATATATTAAGTATAATAACCCTATCTAACTCTAACATCCCTAACTAAATTCTTATTAAAATAAATCTAATTAATATTAATATTATTAATTAAAATATTCCTATTTAAATCTAAATACTTACCTATAAAATAAACCCTAAGATAGCTACAATGTAATTAATAATTACATTGTAGTTATTTTAGGGTTTATATTTATTTTACAGGTAACTTGGTATTTTTTTTAACTAGGTACAATAGCTATTAAATAGTTAATAACTATTTAATAGCTACCTAGTTAAAATAATTACCAATTTACCTGTAAAATAAATCCTAACCTAAGTTACAAATACACCTACACTATCAATACAGTAAATAAACTACAAATATCTAAACTAAAATACAATAAAATAATCTAAACTAAATTACAAAAACAAACACTAAATTACAAAAAATAAAAAAAAATTACAAGATTTTTAAGCTAATTACACCTATTCTAAGCCCCCTAATAAAATAATAAAGCCCCCCAAAATAAAAAAAAATTCCCTACCCTATTCTAAATTAAAAAAAATTCAATTCTTTTACCTTACCAGCCCTTAAAAGGGCCTTTTGTGGGGCATGCCCCAAAGAAAACAGTTCTTTTGCCTGTAAAAGAAAAACACAATACCACCCCCCCAACATTACAACCCACCACCCACATACCCCTATTCTAAACCCACCCAAACCCCCCTTAAAAAAACCTAACACTACCCCCCTGAAGATCTCCCTACCTTGTCTTCACCCAGCCGGGCCGAACTCTTCATCCGATCTGGGCGATGTCCAATCAAGCGGCAGTGAAGTCTTCTTCCATCCGGGCGATGTCTTCAATCAAGCGGCAGTGAAGTCTTCTTCCCTCCGGCGATGTTATCAATCAAGCGGCAGTGAAGTCTTTTTCCATCCGGCTATGTCTTCAAGCAAAGCGGATGAAGAGTTCGGCCCGGCTGGGTGAAGACAAGGTAGGGAGATCTTCAGGGGGGTAGTGTTAGGTTTTTTTAAGGGGGGTTTGGGTGGGTTTAGAATAGGGGTATGTGGGTGGTGGGTTGTAATGTTGGGGGGTGGTATTGTGTTTTACTTTTACAGGCAAAAGAGCTGTTTTCTTTGGGGCATGCCCCTCAAAAGGCCCTTTTAAGGGCTGGTAAGGTAAAAGAACTGAACTTTTTAAATTTAGAATAGGGTAGGGAATTTTTTTTATTTTGGGGGGCTTTATTATTTTATTAGAGGGCTTAGAATAGGTGTAATTAGCTTAAAAATCTTGTAATTTTTTTATTTTTTGTAATTTAGTGGGGGTTTTTTTGTAATTTAGTTTAGATTATTTTATTGTACTTTAGTTTAGATATTTGTAGTTTATTTAATTTATTGATAGTGTAGGTGTATTTGTAACTTAGGTTAGGATTTATTTTACAGGTAAATTGGTAATTATTTTAACTAGGTAGCTATTGTACCTAGTTAAAATAAATACCAAGTTACCTGTAAAATAAATATAAACCCTAAAATAGCTACAATGTAATTATTAATTACATTGTAGCTATCATAGGGTTTACTTTATAGGTAAGTATTTAGATTTAAATAGGAATATTTTAATTAATAATATTAATATTAATTAGATTTATTTTAATAAGAATTTAGTTAGGGATGTTAGAGTTAGATAGGATTATTATACTTAATATATATGTAATATAATAACGATATTAACTATATTAACCCTAATATAATTAGGGTTGATATAGTTAATATATATATAGTTATTATATATAATATAATAACTAAATTAACCCTAATATAATTAGGGTTAATATAGTTAATATAGCTGGCGGCGGTGTAGGGGGATTAAATAAGGGGTTAATATTTTTAAAATAGATGGCGGTGGGGTAGGGGCTCACTTTAGGGGGTAGGTAAGATAGATGGCGGCGGGTAGGGGGCTCACTTTAGGGGGTAGGTAAGATAGATGGCGGCGGGGTAGGGGCTCACTTTAGGGGGTAGGTAAGATAGATGGTGGCTGGGTAGGGGCTCACTTTAGGGGGTAGGTAAGATAGATGGCGGCGGGGTAGGGGGCTCACTTTAGGGGGTAGGTAAGATAGATGGCGGCGGGGTAGGGGACCCACTTTAGGGGGTAGGTAAGATAGATGGCGGCGGGGTAGGGGGCTCGCTTTAGGGGGTAGGTAAGATAGATGGCGGCGTGGTAGGGGGCTCAGTTTAGGGGGTAGGTAAGATTGATGGCGGTGGGGTAGGGGCTCACTTTAGGGGGTAGGTAAGATAGATGGCGGCGGAGTAGGGGGCTCAGTTTAGGGGGTAGGTAAGATAGATGGCGGTGGGGTAGGGGCTAACTTTAGGGGGTAAGTAACGTAGATGGCGGCGGGGTAGGGGCTCACATTAGGGTGTTATAAATTTAATATAGCTGGCGGCGGGGTCCGGGAGTGGTGGTTTAGGGGTTAATACATATTTTATTGTTAGGATAGTGAGGGGGGATAGCGGATAGAGGGTTAGACGTGTCAGGCTATGTTAGGGAGGCGTGTTAGACAGTACGGGTGATTTTATAACTTTAGTCAGGTATTGTAGGTGCCGGCAGTTTCTAAAGTGCCGTAAGTCACTGGCGACTCCAGAAATTTGTGCTTACGCAGATTTCTGGACATCGCTGGTTTGTCAGACTTACGGCACTTTAGCCTCTGACGGCAGCGTATATAGGATAGCTCGAGTTGCAAGCTTAAACTGCGAGCGGCGGGGGTTCCCTCGCTTGCGCCGCAAACTGCGATCTTTATCGGATCACACCCCAGAAGTGGAATATGATATAAGCATAGCTGAAACGGCGGGAGGATTCACTTGACTGGGCAGTTAACTTAAAGGGTAACACCCTATTTAGGGCCATATTACAAGTGTTGCACGCTATTTAATACTTTTGCTTTAGCACAAACACCACCAGAAGTAAACGTTTAATGCGCAAAAGTTCACGCTCGTATTACTAGTTAAAAGTAAAATGTGTTTAAAGGGACACTCAAGTCAAAATAAACTTTTATGATTCAGAAAGAGCAAGCAGTTTAGACACTATTTAATTTACTTCCATTGTCAAATTTTAAACACTCTTTTTATATTCATACTTTCTGGGGAACAAGATCCTACTGAGCATGTGCACAAGCTCACAGGGTATATGTATACTAGTCTCTGATTGGCTGATGTCTGTCACATGATACAGGGGGCCGGAATATGGAAGAAACAATTTGTCTGAATTTTTTTTTACTGCTGATTTGAAATTCAGATTATATATTAAATGTTTGCCTTTTTATTATGTACTTGTTAATTATGATTTGCTATTGCATTGAATGGTCCTTTAATAAATAAAAATGTTTTTAGCCCTAACCCTTTACGTGAAGTCTACAGTAGCGCTAACTGGCGAGCACAAATTTAGTTTTCTCTCGTGCGGTCACATTTACTTTCAATTTGTAATGCACCCGCAATATTTTAGCCCTAACCCTTTGCACTAGGTCTTCAATAGCGTTAACCCTGTGAGCACAAATTTAGTTTGCTCTTATGCGGTCATGTTTACTGTCAACTTGTAATAAGCCCGCAAGTTGATGCAGGCACATTTTTTTAATATCCCATGTGTGCTAACCTTAGCACACAACTTATAATCAAGCCTATAGGATAAAAAGGGGTAATAAAAGGGGAGGAGAAATGTGTACATATTTTAAACCTGACCTTAAACCTACAATAAGCACAGATATTCATTTATGATAAGGGTGAAAATATAAAGACACTAGGCTAAATTACAAGTGGAGCCAAACATCAAATTGCTGAAAATTTTAGCTCATGGATAAATAACTGGATAAAAGACAGGGAACAACGACTAATAGTAAACAAATCATACTTAGATTGAACAATAGTAATCAGTAGGATCCCCCAACTATCAAAACTGGGCCCTGTTCTTTTTAATATTGTTAAAGGGATACTGAACCCAAAATATGTTCTTTCATGATTCAGATAGAGCATGTAATTATAAGCAACTTTCTAATTTACTTCTATTATCAATTTTTCTTCATTCTCTTGCTATCTTTATTTTAAAAAGAAGGCATCTAAGCTAAGGTGTCTGCAAATTTTTGATTCAGACCATGGACAGCACTTTTTTATTGGTGCTGTCCAATCAGCAAAGACAACCCAGGTTGTTTACCAAAATGGGCCGGCATCTAAACTTACATTCTTGCTTTTCAAATAAACATACCAAGAGAATAAAGAAAATTTGATGATAGGAGTTAATTAGAAAATTGCTTAAAATTGCATGCTCTATCTGAATCACGAAAGAAAAAATTTGGGTACAGTGTCCCTTTAATAAACAACTTGGAGGAAGGATTAAATAGCAGTATCTCTATTTTTTGCAGATTATTCAAAGTTGTGATTAGGTCAATGCATTATATAATTGGCTTGCAAGGGTATTTATAAAATTTTGAGGAATTGCCTGGATAATGGCAAATTAGATTTAATATTGGTAAATGTAAGGTTTTAGATTTTGGAAATAAAAATATGAAGGGTAACTTTTATTTAAATGGGACTAGTCTTAGCAAAGCAGAGGAGGAAAATAATTTCGGCATTCTTATAGATAACAAGCTAAAAAGGCATGTATTAAAATAGGCATAAATGCAAGGGAAGAAAGCATAACTCTGTCACTATACAAATCTCTGGTAAGAGTGCTACAAAAGGGGAATGGATAATTTAAGCTATGAAGAGAGGCTAGTCAAAATGGGTCTGCTTACTCTTGAAAAAAAAGTTGCTTCGGCTGGTGATATGATTACTCTATATTAATACAGGTAGCCCTCAGTTTATGCTGGGTTTAGGTTCCAGAAGGAATGGTTGTAAATCGAAACCGTTGTAAATTGAAACCCAGTTTATAATGTAAGTCAATGGGAAGTGAGGGAATTAGGTTCCAGGCCCCTCTCTAAATTGTCATAAGTAACACCTAATACATTATTTTTAAAGCTTTGAAATGAAGACTTTAAATGCTAAACAGCATTATAAACCTAATTAAATAATAACACAACAGACTGTATCATCAAACTAAGTTTAATGAACAAAAAAATGTTTTTTATTAGTATTTTTCTGCAAACAGTTCTCTGCATTGTTAGCATGTTAGATAATATTGGGTCTGCACCTTTTCTATGCATTTCAATTTGGAGCGATTAATAGGCAGTTAGGCACCCTCACCTCAAGCAGCTGGACAGGAAGATAATAGGGAGTGGCTGCTAGATCTTGTTGCTTGAAAGCTGCTCGATAGCTAAGGTCTGTTCTGTGTACACAGATTAATTTCAGTCTGCCAAGTTGCATAATTTTGCTGCAACACAAGCGGACAGCCCCACCTGCTGGCTATTTTAATTAGTGCACTTCTTTTCAATGCTTTTCAATAGCAGTCACATGACTGAAAAAAAAGGTTGTTATTCTGAAACGGAACAAATTGAACCAGAGTAAACCGAGGGCCACCTGTATATGAAGACCCATATATAGAGTTGGCCAAAGTGCTGTTTATTACAAGGAAGTTGTTTGTGACAAGAAGTCACAATTGAAGGCTAGAGGAAAGAAGATTTACTCTCCAGATTTACTCTGTAAGCTTTTTTTAAAGTAAAATAAATCATATTGCGGAACACCTTTCCTACAAAAAAATAAAAATAAATTAGATAGTTTCTGGCTAAAAACAGAATTCAGGGATATGGTTTCTTGTGTAAAATTGGTAGGGTTTTTAAATTGTTTAATGTTAATTAAATTTTAAGCTTCTTTATTGTACATCAGGTATTTACATAATCTAAAGGGCATAAACTGATATTCAAAATGCTCATATCGAGTTCAGAAATCTGTTTTCCATTCGTCCCTCTCCCTAATCCTCACTAACAAATAGATAACAAGTGGAGCAGTAATTACCGTTCCTGCTTGAGGGTTAACATCACTACAGGTTAACTTTTTTGAAACTTTTGAAAGCAAAAATTTTGCACTTGCATGAAACCCAACGCGTGCAAAATGTTAACCAGAGGATATTGCGTTTGCGATAACACAGTGACCCCATTGAAATCAATAGAGCAGAGATGTTAAAAATAATCCACCAATACTATGCGTTAAACTCCATCACAATAAGCCCCCTACTCTAATAAATCCCTACACTATTAACCACTAAACCTTCCCATAGCCCAACGCTATAGTATTCCTCACATAACAGCTAAAATCCCTTATGCCCTTTTTAGGGCATACTTTTTTGCCAAATTTTTTAGCATAGGATTTTTTTAAGATCGGAAATTAATGTAGTGCAAAAGAGCTATGATTACTTTAGGGCATTGCCCGACAAATGCCCTTCTCAGGACAATTTTTTTTATGATAGGTTTTTTAAAGATAGTTGTTTTAGGGGAAAACCCTTGGTTTTATGATAGTTTTGTATGCATAAGAGCTATTATCACTTCAACTAGGGCTGTAAGAGATATTATCACTTCAACTGCCTGACAATTGCCTTTCTTAGAGGAATTTTTAGAGTAGGTTTTTGTGTTAGTTTAGTTTTTTAGGGGTTGGCTTTTTAAGGGGATTTTAGTTTTAGAATAGGTCTTACTGGTTGTTTTTTGGTAATTTATTTTTTGTGTAATTTTAGTGTTTTTTATTTTTTGTATTGGTAGTGTGTATTTTTTCGTAACTTAGGGGATCATAGGTTAGGTGTCTTGGGGGTTAACTGTTAGGAGGTTAGGGGATAGTTTGCAATGGGGGATTGTAGCAGCTAGAGGATTAATAGTTTAGGGAGTATTTTGCAATGAGGTTATTGGAAGTTTTAGGGTTACTAGTATAGGCAATTTAAAGTGGTGGGCTATGTGGCAGTTTAGGGGTTACTAGTGTAGGGAGTTTATAGCAGTGGGCTTTGTTACGGTTTAGGGATTAATAGTGTAGCTTTGTGATGGTTTAGGGATTTGTAGTGGGCTATGTGGTAGTTAAGGGGTTACTAGGGTAGCGGGGTAATTTGCGGTGGGCTATGTGGTGGTTTAGGGGTTAATAGTGTAGCGTGGTATTTTGCAGTGGGCTATGTTGTTGTTTTGGGGTGTTTATTGCAACTTTTTTGCTAACCAAAACTCTTTACGTGAGCTTTGAGTTCACATAAAAAGTTTGAACACAAATTGCAAATGCTATTGAGCGATCACAACTTGTAATATGAAAATACGAGCACACACGCTCAATGCTACCCATAGAAATGTAAACATCAATACCGCACCACTTTGTCGATCACAAAAAATACAGCAATCTTGCGATCGCGTTTGTACAAACTTGCACAAGTTATTGCACTCTATCCGTAATCTAGCCCTAAATTGTACGAGATTAATCTTTGTGAAATCTGGGTCTTTTTAATTTGGTCAAAAATGGCAGAGATGAAAGGCAGGGGGTAATGGTTTCTGAGAGTAGCATTATTAAAATTGTCTATAAACCATAAATGGTCAAAGGCCCTCCCATCCTTCTTCACAAAAAAATATACCTACGAGCCTGCAAAGTAGAGAATTAGTTAAAACCTTTTACCAAATTTTCTTCAATATAAGTTTTCAGAAGACTTAGCTGAGGACCAGACAAAGTGAAATATTGCAAAAGGTATAGGAACCCCAGGAACCAGATCTATATGACAGACTTAGGGGCACTTAGGTGGGAGGGTGTCAGCTACTTGTTGCTCACAGACATGCCAACATTTTTGATACTTTGGAGGAATTACACAAGTGTTGTCTGTGAGTACACGAAAGAAGTCAGTGACTTGATTAAAACAGGCAGATGTACTGTAACTATACCATTAGTTGCTGGAAAATGAAAACCCCTTCTCTACACCTTCTAAGGTCTGGTTGGACAGAATCTCAGGAAATGACCAATTTGCCATAGTACAAACACAGATTAAGATAACTGCATTTGAAGAAAGAGGTCCTCTAATAGTTCCAATATACATTGTTTCTTTTTGTTGATTGGTTTCCTCAGGAATAAAGGAGGAGCTGAGACTTGTCAAACTAAAGCGTATTGTTTCATACAGCTCTCTGTCAGACATCTGTCAATCTGTATAATTAATATTATCATTCCTTCTAGGTCAGTCAATCTTTTAATGCCTCAGAGACCCCTACACAGAAATGATCCAAAAGGGCTGGGACATTCCAGTTGTTGTCACTGGAAATGCGGTCAAAGTCTGACACATTATCCTCTACTGGCATTTTCTTCTGGTTGAGGGCACGTAGAGATGTCTGTGCTGTGGTTGAATAAAATGGATCAGTACATAATGATGATTCCCAAGTGTAAAGAATCTCACTTTCATTCTGGACTAGATTGTGTGCTTAGATCTGTGGTCCCCCAGTGAGCAAGCAAATAACAGTGTAATCTCTTACAAAGTAAGTAAAATAAGTATTAGGTTTAACAGAAAATAATATCTGGCATGCCGTGATAAATGAGCGAAATTGGTGCCTGTCATTGAAACTTTCAGGCAAAGGAAGATTAGGTCCCAAAGTCATATGATGCACATTCTGCGGGGGCCCTGACTGCAAAGCATAGCTGGTTTATACAGAAACTGAAAAGCTAAGATTGCAGTAGTTGCAGTTCCTTGACTGTCGGCTTTCATAGCCTATGTTCTGTGTAACAAGTTTAAAGGGATATGAAACCCTACATTTTCCTTTCATGATTCAGATAGAGAGTGTGCTTTTTAAATGTTATGCTCTGTCTGAATCCCAAAATATTTTTTTGGGTTTCATATCTCTTTAACTGAGATGTTCTTAATTCTTGTACAGAATAAAAGTGCAACAATTTGTTAATGCTCAATAGCACCTGACATCTCCGATAAATTCATCTCCAGGGCTTGGTTATTATGTAATGGTAAATAAAGGTTTTATCTTTTACTGGGGATGAATACAGATGTGCAGAGATGTGAAGACAGCTACAGGTCAGAGCAGGCCGGGGTTAGTAGCTGGGAGATCAGTCAGTTTAGGAGCAGAGGTGCATGAGGATAATCCAAAAAGGTAACTGTAATTTGTGAGACAAACGTCAATAACCAGGGAATCAGCCAGGATCAGGAGTATAAATGAGGGTTAAGATGCATCAGTCCAATCTCAAACCAGGCAGAACAAGCAGAAAAAATGTTACTAGGTTCTTTACACAAAAATCACAATAAGCAAGAAACTACAGGAACTGATGGTTCTTAAAGGTTGCTTAATCAGTAACAAACCAATGAACCATAATTACCATAGTGCACATATTTCCCTTTAATTCTATTCACAATGTAGCTTGTGCAGAAAGACTTCCTTGGAGTCTTAAAGACACATAGATTCTCAATATTGCAACATTAAAAATGGAACTACTATGAATCAATAAACTGAGAGCAACATTGCTGGATTGTTATTGGATAGTATGTTTCTATTTTGCAGAGAAATATTTTTAAAGAAAGAATGAACGAATATTTAGGGACACAAATCATTGATTTGTTTGTTTTTTTACATTAAAGAAATCATTCATTTTTTTTTTTCAGACAAATGTAATAAATAACAATTTGTTTTTTGTTTACATTTTCTTTTACAAAGATATGACGAGTCCACGGATTTCATCCTTACTTGTGGGATATTAACCTCCTGCTAACAGGAAGTGGCAAAGAGCACCACAGCAGAGCTGTATATATAGCCCCTCCCCTTCCCCTCCACCCTCAGTCATTCTCTTTGCCTGTGTTATATTAGGAAGACATGGTAAAGTGAGGTGTTAGTTACTATTTTCCTCAGGGGGATATGGAAGAAGATTTCTGCCCTGAGGTTTGATGATCTTAGCATTTGTAACTAAGATCCACGCTGGTTCCCACAAGACTTCTGAAGGTAACCATGAGACATCTTCAATGTGGAGACCGGTTTCATGCTACAAACAGCATTAATGTATGTGCAGCCTTTTTTTCTGAGGAGACTTGGTGTATCAGAACTGGCTGGCATTATTTCCCTGTATGGGGATGGGGTAAGCAGTAAAACCTATTTTAATAAGAGGGGTGTTAGTGGAGTCCCTGTATTATATTTATCATTAGTTGATATTTGGGCATTATGTGACATGGGAGACTTTGGGGCCTAGTTAAAAAGCCGTCAACCTCAAATACGCTGGAATTCCGCAGCGTATTTGTGGCGAGGCTGATTCGCCTTAGTTATCAAGCCCTAGATACCGGCAAAAGTAGAATTTTGTGATGTAAGCTTTGATCCGCCGGGCAAAGTCCGACACAGATCGATTCTTACGTGCGGCACAATCTGACTACTTTTGCTAGTTATCAAAAAACTAGCAGGTACTCTCGGCACTTTTCCGGCCCAGCGTACCTGGTTTTCAATCCGCCGCCCTGGAGGCGGCGGATCCCATAGGAATCAATGGGAGTCTGACCATAGCGAAAGTTCATGTTCGCTGCTGCCAGATATCCCATTGATTCCTATGGGAGATGTCTGCACCTAACACCCTAACATGTACCCCGAGTCTAAACACCCCTAATCTGCCCCCCCTACACCGCCGCAACTAATTAAAGTTATTACCCCCTAAACTGCCGCTCCCGGAGCCCACCGCCACTATAATAAACTGATTAACCCCTAAACCGCCGCTCCCGGAGCCCACCGCAAGCTATAATAAATATGTTAACCCCTAAACCGCCGCTCCCGGTCCCCGCCGCAACTATAATATATGTATTAACCCCTAAACCGCCACTCCCAGACCCCGCTGCCACCTACATGATACCTATTAACCCCTATCCTGCCCCCCCTATACCGCCGCCACCTATAATAATAATATATATATAATAAGTTATTAACCCCTATCCTGCCGATCCCGGACCCCACCACAACCTATATTAAACTTATTAACCCCTAATCTGCCCCCCCTACACCGTTGCCACCTATAATACATTTATTAACCCCTATCCTGCCCCCCACTACACCGCCGCCACTGTAATAAAATTATTAACCCCTAAACCTAAGTCTAACCCTAACACCCCCCTAACTTAAATATTAATTAAATAAATCTAAATATTATAACTCTTATTAACTAAATTAATCCTATTTAAAACTAAATACTTACCTTTAAAATAAACCCTAATATAGCTACAATATAAATAATAATTATATTGTAGCTATCTTAGGATTTATTTTTATTTTACAGGTAACTTTGTATTTATTTTAGCTAGTTAGAATAGTTATTAAATAGTTATTAACTATTTAATAACTACCTAGCTAAAATAAATACAAAATTACCTGTAAAATAATTCCTAAGCTAAGTTACAATTAAACCTAACACTACACTATCATTAAATTAATTAAATAAATAAGTTAAAAATAACTACAATTAATTAAATTAAATAAACTATCTAAAGTACAAAAAATAAAAAAAGCTAAGTTACAAAAAATAAAAAAAATAACTTACAAACATTTAAAAAATATTACAACAATTTTAAACTACTTGCACCTAATCTAAGCCCCCTAATAAAATAACAAACCCCCCCAAAATAAAAAAATTCCCTACCCTATTCTAAATTAAAAAGTTCAAAGCTCTTTTACCTTACCAGCCCTTAAAAGGGCCTTTTGCGGGGCATGCCCCAAAGAATTCAGCTCTTTTGTCTGTAAAAGAAAAATACAACCCCCCCAACATTAAAACCCACCACCCACATACCCCTAATCTAACCCAAACCCCCCTTAAAAAAACCTAACACTACCCCCCTGAAGATCATCCTACCTTGAGTCGTCTTCACTCAGCAGAGCCATCGATGGAACCGAAGAGGAGATCCAAGGGGCGCTGAAGAAATCTTCCATCCGATGAAGTCATCATCCAGGCGGCGCTGAAGAAATCTTCCATCCGGGTGATGTCATCTTCCAAGCGGCGTCTTCAATCTTTATCCATCTGGAGCGGAGTGGAGCCATCTTCAGACGAGCCAACGCGGAGCCATCCTCTTCTTCCCGACGACTACCGACGAATGGATATTCCTTTAAGGGACGTCATCCAAGATGGTGTCCCTTCAATTCCGATTGGCTGATAGGATTCTATCAGCCAATCGGAATTAAGGTAGGAAAAATCTGATTGGCTGATTGAATTAGCCAATCAGATTGAAGTTCAATCCGATTGGCTGATCCAATTAGCCAATCAGATTGAGCTCACATTCTATTGGCTGATCGGAACAGCCAATAGAATGCGAGCTCAATCTGATTGGCTAATTGGATCAGCCAATCAGATTGAACTTCAATCTGATTGGCTGATTTAATCAGCCAATCAGATTTTTCCTACCTTAATTCCGATTGGCTGATAGAATCCTATCAGCCAATCAGAATTGAAGGGACGCCATCTTGGATGACGTCCCTTAAAGGAATATCCATTCGTCGGTAGTCATCGGGAAGAAGAGGATGGCTCCGCGTCGGCTCGTCTGAAGATGGCTCCACTCCGCTCCGGATGGATGAAGATTGAAGACGCCGCTTGGAAGATGACATCACCCGGATGGAAGATTTCTTCAGCGCCGCCTGGATGATGACTTCATCGGATGGAAGATTTCTTCAGCGCCCCTTGGATGATGACTTCTGTCGCTCCGGATCTCCTCTTCGGTTCCATCGGTGGCTCGGCTGAGTGAAGACGACTCAAGGTAGGATGATCTTCAGGGTGGTAGTGTTAGGTTTTTTTAATGGGGGGTTGGGTTTGATTAGGGGTATGTGGGTGGTGGGTTTTAAAGTTGGGGGGTTGCATTTTTCTTTTACAGGCAAAAGAGCTGAATTCTTTGGGGCATGCCCCGCAAAAGGCCCTTTTAAGGGCTGGTAAGGTAAAAGAGCTTTGAACATTTTTAATTTAGAATAGGGTAGGGAATTTTTTTTATTTTGGGGGGGTTTGTAATTTTATTAGGGGGCTTAGATTAGGTGTAAGTAGCTTAAAATTGTTGTAATATTTTTTAAATGTTTGTAAGTTATTTTTTTATTTTTTGTAACTTAGCTTTTTTTTTGTACTTTAGTTAGTTTAATTTAATTTAATTGTAGTTATTTGTAACTTATTTATTTAATTAATTTAATGATAGTGTAGTGTTAGGTTTAATTATAACTTAGCTTAGGATTTATTTTACAGGTAATTTTGTATTTCTTTTAGCTAGGTAGTTATTAAATAGTTAATAACTATTTAATAACTATTCTAACTAGCTAAAATAAATACCAAGTTACCTGTAAAATAAATATAAATCCTAAAATAGCTACAATGTAATTATTAATTACATTTTAGCTATCTTAGGGTTTATTTTACAGGTAAGTATTTAGTTTTAAATAGGAATAATTTATTAAAGTATAGTGTAGTGTAATTGTAACTTAGGTTAGTTTTTATTTTACAGGTTAATTTCTCTTTATTTTAGCTAGGTAGCTATTAAATAGTTAATAACTCTTTAATAGCTATTGTACCTAGTTAAAATAAATTGAAAGTTGCTTGTAAAATAAAAATAAATCCTAAGATAGCTACAATATAATTATTATTTATATTGTAGCTATATTAGGGTTTATTTTAAAGGTAAGTATTTAGTTTTAAATAGGAATAATTTAGTTAATAAGATAAATATTATTTAGATTTATTTAATTAAGATTTAAGTTAGGGGAGTGTTAGGGTTAGGGTTAGACTTAGGTTTAGGGGTTAATAATTTTATTACAGTGGCGGCGGTGTAGTGGGGGGCAGGATATGGGTTAATAAATGTATTATAGGTGGCGACGGTGTAGGGGGGGCAGATTAGGGGTTAATAAGTTTAATATAGGTTGCGGCGGGGTCCGGGATCGGCAGGATAGGGGTTAATAACTTTATTATAGGTGGCGGCGGTATAGGGGGGCAGGATAGGGGTTAATAGGTATCATGTAGGTGGCGGCAGGGTCTGGGAGCGGCAGTTTAGGGGTTAATACATATATTATAGTTGCGGCGGGGACCGGGAGTGGCGGTTTAGGGGTTAACATATTTATTGTAGCTTGCGGTGGGCTCCGGGAGCGGCAGTTTAGGGGTTAAACTATTTATTTAGTTGCGGCGAGGTCCGGGATCAGCAGGATAGGGGTTAATAAATTTATTATAGGTGGCGGCGGTATAGGGGGGGGCAGGATAGGGGTTACTAGGTATAATGTAGGTGGCGGCGGTGTCCAGGAGCGGCGGTTTAGGGGTTAATACATTTATAAGAGTTGCGGCGGGGTCTAGGAGCGGTGGTTTAGGGGTTAATAACTTTATTGAGTTGCGGGGGGCTCCGGGGGCACCGGTATAGGGGGTAGAACAGTGTAGTTAGTGTGGGTGCTTAGTGACAGGCTAGCAATAAAGCTGGGAAAAAGGCGAAGAGCAGCGAGATCGGATGAGTGATAACTCTCACAGTCCGCTGCTCATCGTCCTATATTTGGTGCCCGGCTTTTTGACAGCTTTATTGATAACTTAGGTGAACGTATTCAGGTCCGCGGCGGCGGCGATGGTAGGCGAACTTAGGTGGGCGTATTGAACCGGCAAAGGCAGGTAAAGTAGACGCGTTGATAACTAGGCCCCAATGTAAAAAACAATGTTTTATGTTTTTTATTTTTGGCACTTAAAACTTATTGGTTTTATGCTTGAGGGTTGTATTGTGTGTGTATTTCTACTTTAGTGCAAAACTGCATTCCCATGTGGTGTTGTTTGGGCCTACTCCAACTTTTGACCTTAAAGTGAATGTAAACTCAGCCTTCGTTCTAAACAGCAGTCTATCAAATATCAATAAAAAACCCTAGTTTCATTCATCAATTTTTAAATTTCTAAATGTATACCTTTATTTTCAATCAATTTATAGCAATTTGCGGCTAAACCGTCCTCCGCCCGGCATTCGCGCTCTGTTTATCATCTTTTTGATTGATGTGTCAATAGCCAATAAGGGCTCTAACCACGGGGGGACCCACCCTCTTCTCATTACGTAATATATCATTATTGCGCATGCGTTCGTCTTTGGTGCCAAGTTAATTGACTGTAAGCTCGTGCACATTTCGCGCATGCGCAATACTAGTAAACACGGCTAGCGTTACATTATTAGACGGATTCCTTTCATTTCCTCTTTATTGTCAAATTTGTATCAGTGGATGGGAAAGGTCTCCGTATACAGGTTAGCTTTTTCTATTTTTATTATCTATGTGACATCTATTAAACAAGAGTAACGCATGCGCAATCTAAAATTGACACGGGAGCGCGCAGTGCCTATATGTAAACAGCGGATGGGACCGCTGTTTACGTAACTTGGTAGAAAATGAGGAAGCAATGAGTGGGAGGAGCGGGTAAGCGAATGAACGAGATGTAAGAGATAAAATAAAAAATAAAATACACTTTTTTTTTAAATTGATTGCGGCGGTACACTTAATATCAGTAATGACTACAAAACTAGATAACACAAAAGGTAAAACTTGACATTCACTTTAAGGGGCGGAGCCTATTTTGGCGCATTTCCTTCAGGCTTAGCAGCAGCAAACAGTAACTTGGTGGCTCCTGGACTGTGTAGCTGGTCTGAAGGGTTGGAAACTTGATTCAAATTACTCTGGGGGCAGGTAGGCTTATAGAGGGTATTTTTTATCTATATTTTGATTAGATGTTGATATAAGTACTTCTAAAACTTTATTTCTGCCCTTGCTTCTGGGTGCAGTCATTTTTGGATTAACCAACGATATTTAAATAAATTTGAAAAATTGTTCACTTTTTCTTTTCTTAAAGGCACAGTACACGTTTTTTCTAATGTTTATTTTATGCTATAAACAAGTGTTTAAATGACTTTTGTGGTATTACTAGTCTGTTCAACATGTCTGACATTGAGGTTTCTCATTGTTCTATGTGTTTATAAGCTATTGTGCAACCCCCCTCTAACATTGTGTAACTTTTGTACTGAAAGGGCTTTACAATGTAAAAAGCATATTTTAAATAAAGTAAGTGTGCCTAAGGATGATTCTCAGTCTGAAGAGAATCAGGATATGCCATCCAATTCTCCCCAAGTGTCACAACCTTTAATGCCCACACAAGCGACGCCTAGTACTTCTAGTGCGTCTAATTCCTTTACTCTGCAGGAGATGGCTGCAGTTATGTCAACTACCCTTACAGAGGTATTGTCTAGATTACCAGTGTTGCAGGGTAAACGCAGTAGGTCAAGTATTAATGTAAATACTGAATCCTCTGATGCTTTATTAGCTATTTCTGATGTTCCCTCACAGTGCTCTGAGTTGGGGATCAGGAAATTACTGTCTGAGAGTGAAATTTCTCATTTAGGGAATGACAGATTCGGATGCTATGTCATTTAAATTTAAGCTTGAACACCTCCACCTGTTGCTTAGGGAGGTTTTAGCGATTCTGGATGCTTGTGACCCTATTGTGATTCCTCCAGAGAAATTGTGTAAAATGGATAAATATTTGAAAGTACCTACTTAGACTGATGTTTTTCCGGTTCCTAAGAGGATTTTGGAAATTGTTAGAAAGGAATGGTAGGTATACCGTTTTTTCCCCCTCCTAATTTTAAGAAAATGTTTCCCATATCAGATACCATTCAGGACTCATGGCAAACGGTCCCTAAGGTAGAGGGAGCTATATCTACCCTAGCTAAGCGTACTGCTATACCCATTGAGGTTATTACTGATGCCACTTTTCAAATTGCTAAATTAGCATAAAAAAATGCAGGATTTGCTATTTTAGCATGTAGGGCATTGTGGTTCAAATCTTGGTCTGCTGATGTGTCATCAAAAACATAAGCTTTTAGCTATTCCCTTTAAAGGTAAGACCCTTTTCGGGCCAGAATTGAAGGAAATCATTTCTGATATTACAGGAGGTAAAGGCCATGCCCTACCTCAGGATAAATCGGTTACAATGAGGGGTAAACAGAATAATTTTCGTTCCTTTCGGAACTTTAAAGGAGGACCCCCCCGCTTCTTCTTCTTCCTCAAAGTAGGAAGGGAATTTTACCCAATCTAAGTAAGTCTGGAGACCTAATCAGAACTGGAATAAGGGTAAACAATCCAAAAAGCCCGCTGCTGCTCCTAGGACAGCATGAAGGGGCGGCCCCCGATCCGGGACGTGATCTAGTAGGGGGCAGACTCTCTTTCTTTGCTCAGGCTTGGGAAAGAGATGTTCAGGATCCCTGGGCACTAGAAATAGTGACCCACGGTTATCTATTGGAATTCAAGGACTTTCTCCCAAGAGGGAGATTTCATCTTTCAAAGTTATCTGCAAACCAGATAAAAAGAGAGGCGTTCTTTTGCTGCGTAAAATACCTTTCTACTATGGGAGTAATTTGTCCAGTTCCAAAATTGGAACAGGGACAGGAGTTTTACTCAAACATATTTGTGGTTCCCAAAAAAGAGGGAACTTTCAGAACCATTTTAGATCTCTAATGTCTAAACAAGTTTATCAGAGTCCCATAGTTCAAGATGGAGACTATACGAACAATCTTACCAATGATCCAGGAGGGTCAATATATTATTACCATGGATTTAAAGGATGCTTACCTTCATATTCCAATCCACAAGGATTGTCATTGGTTTCTAAGGTTTGCCTTCTTGGACAAACATTATCAGTTCGTGGCTCTTCCTTTCGGGTTGGCCACAGTACCCAGAATCTTCACAAAGGTTCTAGGGTCTCTTTTGGTGGTTCTCAGACCGCGAGGAATAGCGGTGGTGCCTTATCTGGACGATATTCTGATTCAGGCGTCAACATATCATCTGACAAACTCTCACATGGACACAGTGTTGTCTTTTCTGAGAACCCACGGCTGGAAGGTGAACATAGAGAAGAGTTCACTTGTCCCACAGACAAGGGTTCCTTTCTTGGGAACTCTGATAGACTCGGTAGCCATGAAAAATTTTCTGACGGAGGTCAGAAAATCAGATTCTAAATACTTGCTGAGTACTTCAGTCTATTCCTCGGCTATCAGTGGCTCAGTGTATGGAGGTAATTGGATTTATGGTAGCGGCAATGGACATCATTCCGTTTGCTCGCTTTCATCTCAGACCACTGCAACTGTGCATGCTCGGACAGTGGAATGGGGATTATGCAGATTTATCTCCTCAGATCAAGAGACCAGAAACTCTCTTCTTTGATGGTTGTCGCCGGATCATCTGTCCCAAGGGACTTGTTTCCGCAGACCCTCGTGGGTGATAGTGACAACAGATGCCAACCTTCTGGGCTGGGGTGCAGTTTGGAACTCCCTGAAGGCTCAGGGTGTTTGGACTCAAGTGGAGTCTCTACATCCAATCAATATTCTGGAACTGAGAGCAATATTCAATACGCTTCAGACGTGGCCTTAGTTGGCTTCGTCCAAATTCATCAGATTCCAGTTGGACAACATCACGACTGTGGCATTTATCAATCATCAGGGGAGAACAAGGAGTTCCTTAGTGATGATAGAGGTATCCAAGATAATCAGTTGAGCAGAGGCCCACTCTTGTCATCTGTCAGCAATCTACATCCCAGGAGTAGAGAACTGGGAAGCAGATTTTCTAAGTCGGCAGACTTTTCATCTGGGGCAGTGGGAACTTCACCCGGAGGTATTTGCCTCATTGATTCTTAGATGGGGTAGACTGGAATTGGATTTGATGGCATCTCGACAGAATGCCAAGCTTCCAAGATACAGATCCCAGTCAAGGGATCCTCAGGCCAAACTGATAGATGCCTTGGCAGTGCCTTTGTTGTTCAGCCTAGCTTATGTGTTTACACCATTTCCTCTCCTTCTACGTGTGATTGCTCGAATCTAACAGGAGAAAGCTTCAGTGATCCTGATAGTGCCTGCGTGGCCACGCAGGATTTGGTATGCGGATCTAGTGGACATGTCCTCTCTGCCACGGTGGAAACTTCCATTGAGTCAGGACCTTCTCATTCAAGGTCCTTTCCAACATCCAAATCTAATTTCTCTGCAGCTGACTGCGTGGAGATTGAACGCTTGATTTTATCGAAGCGAGGATTCTCTGATTCGGTCATCAATACTTTGTTATAGGCTAGAAAGCCTGTCACTAGAAAAATCTATCATAAGATATGGTGTAAATATCTTTATTGGTGTGAATCCAAGAGTTACTCAAGGAGTAAAGTTGGGATTCCTAGGATTCTGTCTTTTCTCCAAGAAGGATTAGAGAAAGGGTTATCAGCAAGTTCCTTAAGGGGACAAATTTCAGCTTTGTCAATTCTGTTTCACAAACGTTTGGCAAATGTACCAGATGTTCAGTCTTTTTGTCAGGCTTTATCTAGAATTAAGCCTGTATTTAGACCCATTACTCCTCCCTGGAGTTTGAATTTAGTTCTTTGAGTTCTTCAAGGGGTTCCCGTTTGAACCCATGCATTTCATGGATTTCAAATTGTTATCCTGGAAAGTTCTGTTTTTAGGTTGTTTCAAATAAGAATATTAATCAGGAAATTGTTGTTCCTTCCTTATGTCGTAACCCTTCTTCTAAGAAGGAGCGTATGTTGCATAATTCCGTGCCTTAAAGTTTTACTTTCAGGCAACTAAGGATTTCTGTCAATCTTCTTATTTATTCATTGTTCATTCTGGAAAGTGTAGGGGTCAGAAAGCTACAGCTACCTCTCTTTCTTTTTGGCTGAGAAGTATCATTCGCCTGGCGGCATATGAGACTGCTGGACAGCAGCCTCCTGAAAGAATTACGGCTCATTCTACTAGGGCTGTGACATCCACATGGGCTTTTAAAAGCAATGCATCTGTTGAACAGATTTTTAAGGCTGCGACTTGGTCGTCCCTTCACACTTTTTCTAAATTTTCCAAATTTGATACTTTTGCTTCTTCTGAGACTATTTGTGGAAGAAAGGTTCTTCAAGCAGTGGTGCCTTCCGTTTAGGTTCCTGTCTTGTCCCTCCCTTTTATCCGTGTCCTATTGCTTTGATATTGGTTTCCCACAAGTAAGGATGAAATCCATGGACTCGTCATATCTTTGTAAAAGAAAACTAAGTTTATGCTTACCTGATAAATTACTTTCTTTTACGATATGACGAGTCCACGGCCCACCCTGTTCTTTTTAAGACAGTTTTTCTTTATTTTTTGTAAACTTCAATCACCTCTGCACCTTTTAGCCTTTCCTTTTTCTCTTCCTATACCTTTGGCAGAATGACTGAGGGTGGAGGGGAAGGGGAGGGGCTATATTTACAGCTCTGCTGTGGTGCTCTTTGCCACTTCCTGTTAGCAGGAGGTTAATATCCCACAAGTAAGGATGAAATCCGTGGACTCGTCATATCGTAAAAGAAAGTTATTTATCAGGTAAGCATAAATTTAGTTTCTTTATTCCAAGTACACATATTAAAATATGTTTCTAAAAGTCCTTGCAGACAAAAGTTGTATCCAATGTTATAACACTTTAAGGGAAAGTCTACACTAAAATTGTATTGTTTGAAAAGATAGATGATGCCTTCTCTACCCATTCATCAACGTATATTAATATAACCATATTGGCTGTGCATAACTGGGGAATGGGTAATAAAGGTATTACCTATATTTTTAAACAATAAGAACATTGGAGTAGACTGTCCCTTTAAGGTTTTTTTAAATGTTTGTTAGCCACATGTGGAAATTGTATGCAGAATGTAAAGGTTTGAGCAGAGTTTTAACAAGTGTTTTGCTGTGCCTGAAATGGCAATGAAATCATTTTAAAGGTACTTCTTGGGTAATGAACAAGATGGAACTGATCCTTGGCATTAATAAAGGATTCTTCTGGCAAACTGAGTGCTTTTGCTCTTGTACAGTCAACAGGTTTGGAGTTTTACTACAAGTGTGCAGCAATTTCCCGATCATTACTGCATTGAAAGTTGTCCAGAGGATGTTTACTCTTGAAAAGCACAAAATATACAACAGCACAAGGTCTATCCAGTTAGAGTTTAAAGGAATTTTTGAGTGTACAAATTTCTATCATGCAAATGAAAAAGCCATATTTAAAGGGACATGAAAACCAGCATTTTCCTTTCATGATTCAGATACATACAATTTTAAATAATGTTCCATTTTACTTCTATTATCAATTTTGGTTAATTCTTGTGACAGCTTTACAATTCAGAAACTAAAAAGAAAGGGTTAATGTCGAGGCAATGCAGTATACATTTGCAGGTAAAGTAATTGAAGTACATATTATTATATTTTGTTTCTATCCCAACTTGTTTTATGTCTGTTCAAAGGGACAGTCAAGTCAAAATTCAACTTTCATGATTCTTGCAATTCAGTAAAAAAAAATATTTGAATTTACTTCTGTTATCAAATTTGATTAATTTATTTACTTTGTATATTTGTTAAAGAAGAGAAAAAATAAATAGGTTCCTAGGAGCTCAAGAGCGTGCACATCTTTAGCACTCTATGTCCTTGTGATAAACACTGTTGCAAAGCCTGTGGCCATAGAGTACTAAAGTTAAGTGCACGCTCTTGAGCTCCTATGAGTTTACCTACTGCAGGTCTACTCTTTAACGAATGATATTAAGAGAACAAATCAAAATTGAAATGTCCACCATTCCTCCCAGAAGGTGGCACCCCCAAACAAGTGGTATGCCCAGGTGCCTCATAAAATTGTCAATAACATACTAAAAAGGTGACTTGATCCCTTGTACCCAGCTTGATCGGCACCCATTTTAAGAAGTGCTGGACCAGAGCTAAATTTTGGTCTGGTGTTTATTTCCAGGAGCCCAGCTAAGCCGGAAAGGTTTTGCTGGCCCTCTGGTATTTACCATATCTCCTTGACGAAATATGCATTGCCATGTACAATGCAGATTATTTAAAGTATTGTAGATATCATAAAAGGGATTGATTGTTGTAAATTCATATAAATTCATAAAATCTATATAACATTTGTATAAAATTCCTATCAAGGTCCATATAATGAAATGTAGAAATGTAGAATTATAAACGTCAGTCCAAAAAAGTGTAGTACGCCAAAATGAGTGATCTCCAATATATATATACAGTATCTCCCGAAAGTGAATACACCCCTCACATTTTTGTAAATATTTTATTAAATCTTTTCATGTGACAACACTGAAGAAATGACACTTTGCTACAATGTAAAGTAGTGAGTGTACAGCCTGTATAACAGTCTAAATTTGCTGTCCCCTCAAAATAACTCAACACACAGCCATTGATGTCTAAACTGTTCACAACAAAAGTGAGTACACCCCTAAGTGGAAATGTCCAAATTGGGCCCAATTAGCTATTTTCCCTCCCCGGTGTCATGTGACTCGTTAGTGTTACAAGGTCTCAGGTGTGAATGGGGAGCAGGTGTGTTAAATTTGGTGTTATCACTCTCACACTCTCTCATACTGGTCACCGGACGTTCAACATGGCACCTCATGGCAAAGAACTCTGTGAGGATCTGAAAAAAAGAATTGTTGCTCTACATAAAGATGGCCTAGGCTATAAAAAAATTGCAAAGACCCTGAAACTGAACTGCAGCACAGTGGGCAAAACCATATAGCGGTTTCACAGGATAGGTTACACTCAGAACAGGCCTCGCCATGGTCGACCAAAGAAGTTGAGTGCACATGCTCAGCGTCAAATCCATAGGTTGTCTTTAGGAAATAGATGTATGAGTGCTGTCAGCATTGCTGCAGAGGTTGAAGGGGTGGGGGTCAGCCTGTTAGTGCTCAGACCATATGCTGCACACTGCATCAAATTGGTCTGCATGGCTGTTGTCCCAGAAGGAAGCCTCTTCTAAAGATGATGCAAAAGAAAGCCTTCAAACAGTTTGCTGACAACAAGCAGACTAAGGACATGGATTACTAGAACCATGTCCTGTGGTCCAATGAGACCAAGATAAACTTATTTGGTTCAGATGATGTCAAGCATGTGTGGCGGCAACCAGGTGAGGAGTACAAAGACAAGTGTGTATTGCCTACAGTCAAGCATGGTGGTGGGAGTGTCATGATCTGGGCCTGCATGAGTGCTGCCGGCACTGGGAAGCTACAGTTCATTGAGGGAACCATGAATGCCAACATGTATCTCAATATGTACTTTAAACAATATGCATTGTACATGACTATGCATATCATTTAAATATAGACCCCTAAACCACCATAACCTAATACTAACTATAGGAGGCCCTGCACATAAATATTCAATATTGAAAATGATGCATTGTTTTGTAGAATGCATATTAAATGTTTGCAAATAAATTAAAATGCAATTACTGTTGCTTGTTGTGTTTATTATTTTTTATTAACGCAGTATAATTGAAATTATAGTTCAACATAACTGCATGCCTGTTATGTAAAAATATAATTTAATGCTACTGACTACTATAACATAAGTATATATTAACATACACTCACTGGCCACTTTATTAGGTACACCTGTTCAATTGCTTGGTAACACAAATTGCTAATCAGCCAATCACATGGCAGCAACTCGATGCATTTAGGCATCTAGACATGGTGAAGATGACTTGCTGAAGTTCAAACCGAGCATCATAATGGAGAAAAAAGGGGATATAAGTGACTTTGAACGTGGCATGGTTGTTGGTGCTAGACGGGTTGGTGTGAGTATTTGAAAAACTGCTGATCTACTGGGATTTTCACGCACAACCATCTCTAGGAATGGTCTGAAAAAGAGAAAATATCCAGTGAGCAGCAGTTGGGTGTACAACAATGCTTTTTTGATGTTAGACGTCAGAGGGAAATCGGTAGACTGGTTTGAGATGATAGAAAGGCAACAGTAACTCAAATAACAACTCGTTACATCCAAAGTATACAGAATACCATCTCTGAACGTACAACACGTGGAACCTTGAAGCAGATGGGCTACAGCAGCAGAAGACCTCACCGGGTGCCACTCCTGTTAGCTAAGAACAGGGAACTGAGGCTACAAATCACACAGGCTCACCAAAATTGGACAATAGAAGATTAGAAAAACATTGCCTGGTCTGATGAGTCTCGATTTTAGCTGCGACATTCAGATGGTAGGGTCATATTTTTGCATAAACAACATGAAAGCATGGATCCATCCTGCCTTGTACCAACGGTTAAGGCTGCTGCTGGTGGTGTAATGGTGTGGAGGATATTTTCTTGGTACACTTTAGGCCCTTTAGTACCATTAAGAATTGTTTAAATATCACTGCCTACCTGAGTATTGTTGCTGACCATGTCCATCCCTTTATGACTAATAGACTAACAATTTATGTTACCCTGCACAGGGAGACAAAATACCAATGAGCCAGTGGGTAATGGAGAATCCCCTATCTCCACAAAAGTGCACAGAAACAGAAAAAATCCTACTTACAAAAAGACAGGAAATTTAAAACCCACAGCACTGCAACAAGTACAGCTAGATTGGTAATTGGATATAATATATGACCTGTGTCAAAAAGTGATGAAATTGCACTAAAGTTGCAATAAATTAAAACTGTTTCAAACAATTGGCCCCAAAGAGAAAATATACTAAGGAGTAAAAAGATGATAGTTTATTACAAATAGTAACAACAAAAACACATTTATAAAATACGCTGATTAGCCATTAATACCTAAAACAAATGTGTAATATCTTTGTTTTTGTTGTTATTATTTGTAATAAACTATCATCTTTTTACTCCTTAGTATATTTTCTCTTTGGGGCCAATTGTTTGAAACGGTTTTAATTTATTGCATCTTTAGTGTAATTTCATCACTTTTTGACACAGGTCATATATTATATCTAATTACCAATCTAGCTATACTTGTTGCAGCGCTGTGGGTTTTAAATTTCCTGTCTTTTTGCAAGTAGGATTATTTCTGTTTCCATCCCTTTATGACTACAATGTACCATCTTCTTTTGGCTACTTCCAGCAGGATAATGCACCATGTCACAAAGCTCAAGTCATCTCCAACTGGTGTCTTGAACATAACAATGAGTTCACTGTACTCCAATGGCCTCCACAGCCACCAGATCTAAATCCAATAGAGCACCTTTGGGATGTGCTGGAACGGGAGATTCGCATCATGGAAGTGCAGCCGACAAATCTGCAGCAACTGCGTGATACTATCATATCAATATGGATCAAAATCTATGAGGAATGTTTCAAATTCCTTGTTGAATCTTCTCCACAAAGAATTAAGGCAGTTATGAATGCAAAAGGGAGTAATTAAGGTTAGGTAATTAAGGCTTACTACATGCTAAACATACAATAATCACCTAATCAACCCACATTCAGGTATGGGGGGTGATTAGGGGATCAAGGCCTAAACTGCCACCTTCCAACGTAAAATAGAATTAAACTAACTAATACTTAACCCCCCTCTAAACTAAACCCCCCAAGTTACATGAAAATAAAAAAATCTAAGTTACAAAAAATAAAAAAAGATAGTATCCAAAATAAAAACCCCACAATTAAACCTAACACTAATCTACATGCCTCATAAAAAAACCTAAACAAAAAAACCCTAACAGTAAAATAAATTACAGTAGCCCTTAAAAGGGTCTTTTGTAAGACATTGCCCTAAAGATAATACAGCTCTTTTACAAATAAAAATGTTTTACAAGACCCCCTCTACAATACAATTAACCCCAAATAAAATAAAGTCTACCTAAAAATCCTATCCTAAAAAATAAAATTTTAAATAAAAAAAACCTATACTTCAAAATAAAAATCCCCCTAAAAACTAACCTCAAAGTTTGTACTCACTGTACGAAAATCCAGCCTCTCTTGATCCAACGTTGGGCCCTCTACATCCCAGGTCCAGGTGCCCATCCTGAGTTTATGGGCCCTCCTTTGTGGCGGTGGAGGCGGACATCGGTGGTCTCTTCCACCACCTCAGCTTTGCATCTTCTTCAACGCCAAGTACCTCTTCATCCAAGGTCGAGGTGCCAGGGGCCCACCTTTGCGGTGGTGGAGACGGACTTCAACGGCCTCTTCTGCCACCTCTGCTGCACATCTTCTTCAATGCCGGGGCCCTCTTCATCCACCGGCCAGGCACTGTGGCTCATCTTTGTGGCAGTGGACTTTGGAGGTCTTTTCTGCCGCCTCTGCTCTGCATCTTCTATCTTGTAATCTTCAGCTCTCTTCCTAGTGTCCTCGTCTTCATACGATCACTGCCGCACATTGAATTTCCGGATGTGCAGAACTCCTTTATATAGGCGTCCCACCTCATATTTTATTTTACATTTTAATCATCAAATAGAAAATAAATGTTTATCAGCCAATAGCAAGAAAGTATTTTATTTTAAATTTTAATCATCAAATAAAAAATATTTATTTTCTATTGGATGATTAGAATTTAAAATATCTATTGGCTTATTTTTAATAGGGATTGGCTGATTAAAAAACAGCCAATAGGGATGAAGCGGTACCCCTTTATAAAGGAATGCCATGCTTCCAGAAATTCACTGTGTGGCAACCCTAAGAAGACAAGGACTCTAGGAAAAGAGCTGAAGATTAAAAGAAAGAAGAAGCAGAGTGGAGGCTGTGGAACTTGCCCCCGAAGTCCACCTCCATTAAGATGGGCCCTGGCGCCTGGGCTCAAGATGAAGAGAGCCCAATGTCAGATCAAGAGGAGCTGGATTTTCAAACGGTGAGTACAAACGTTGGGGTTAGTTAGGTTTTTTTTTGGGTGTTTTTTTATTTTGAAGAAAATGCTTTTTTGCAGGATACTTTTTTAGGTAGACTATTATTTTGGAGCTGCGGGGGTTACTTGCATTGTAGAGTGGGGTCTTGTAATTTTTTAATTTGTAAAAGAGCTGTATTGTCTTTAGGGCAATGAACTACAAAAGGTCCTTTTGAAGTGTTATTGTAATTTATTTTAGTGTTAGGGTTTAGGCCTTTATTTTGTTTTGTTTTGGGTGTTTTTTTATGGGGCATGTAGATTAGTGTTAGATATAATGGTATGCTTTTTATTTTGGATATTGTCTTTTTTTATTTTCTGTAACTTATGTATGGTTAGTTTGCGTTGGGGGTTGTGGCAGTTTAGGGTTGAAGTATAGGGTACTTGCGGTGGGCTTGTGGCGGTTTAGGGTTTAATAAATGTAGGGTACTTGTGGTGGGTATTTGGCAGTATAGGAGTTAACAGTTTAGATAGGTACTTGCAGTGGGTATGTAGTTCTAAAGGGATTAACAGATTAGATGGGTGCTTACAGTGGGTATGTGGTGGTATAGAGGTTAATAAATTAAATAGATACTTGCGTTGGATATGTAGTGGTTTAGGGGTTAATAGGATAGATACTTTCGGTGGGTATGTGGCAATTGAGGGGTTAACAGGATAGGTACTTGCTGTGGGTATATGGTGGTTTAGATATTTATTAGTGTATTGTTAACTTGCAATCATGGGGTACTTTGGTTTAGGGGTATTAGGATTAGTGGTTAGGGAAGAAGTTATATTTAGAGGGATCCTTTATTATACATCTCCAATATGGGCGGCAATGCTAGACCATTGGCATGTATAGTAAATGCCTCTCAGAGATGCCTCCTGTTAGTATCTATGTGGGGAGCTTGGGATATTTTGACAGGCTCACTCAACATAGCGGCAAATCCCTTGGAATATTTGGCTGCCTTGCAGCACTTTCGATCATCAGGGGCTAAGGGCCCAAAGTTGAAAAGTTCACCACCAAAAATGTGAAAACCCCAGTTTAGCCTCAGTTTGGCCAATTGTATCCAAAAGAAATAATGGGCCGGATTACAAGTTGTGCGGATTGCCTTTGCATGCGGAATGGTCAGCTACTTGATATTACAAGTCGGACAGTATGGCTTTACCTCGATGGTTATGGCCTATACTGCAAGGATCCATTCCACATTCAAAGACCTGTAGTTATGTGTTTTGCAAAACAAAAAAGTTGTAACAAAGTACACTAACACCCATAGACTAAACTATTAACCCCTAATCTGCCCGCATCACAACTAAGAAACAAACTTATTAACCCCTAAACCACCATCCCCCCACAACGCCAACACTAAGTAAACCTATTAACCCCTAAACTGCCACCCGCTCATCACCAGCACTAAATAAACCTATTAACCCTTAAACCGCCACCCCCCACATAACCGACACAAAATAAACATATTAACCCCTAAACCACTGTCCTACCACATTGCAACTACTAAAATAAACCTATTAACTCTTAATCCGCCATCCCCCACATCGCAACTACTGAAATTAAACTATTAACCCCTAAACCTAACACCTCCTAACTTTAACATAATTAAATTTACAATAAACTAACTACTGTAAAATATAATTAAATTTACAATAAACTAACTACTGTAAAATAAATAAAATAGAAACTTACTTGTGAAACAAAAAAAACTTAAGCTTATCCTAACCTAACCTAAACCTAAGCCTTTTCGGGGCAATTGGTTGATTAGGGTTTTTTTGGTTAGGTTTTCTTTTATTTTGGGGGGTGGGGGTTGTAATGTTAGGGGGTAATTGGTTTATTTTATTTGCAAAAGAGCTGTTAACTTTAGGGCAATGCCCTACAAAAGGTCATTTTAAGGGCTATTGATAGTTTATTTAGAGATGAGGTTTTTTTTATTTTGGGGTGGGGTTTTTGTTAACGGGGGGGGTGTTGGAATAGAAATATTTTTTTAAAAATTTTGGATAATTTTGTTTATTTTTTCTATAATGTTAGTTTTTTTTTATTTAGTGTAATTTTATAGGTTTTTTTGTAATGTTAGGCTTTTTATTTTTGATAATAACATTTTAGTTTTATTTTTAGTTTAAGCTTAGGTTTTATTTATTTTTTCACAGGTAAGTTTTTATTTATTTTAAGTTGGTTAGTATATTGTAACTTTAATTTAAAGTTAGAGGGTGTTAGGTTTAGGGTTTAATAGTTTAATTTAGGTAGTCACAATGTGGGGGGACAGCGGTTTAGGGGTTAATATGTTTATTTTAGTAGTTGCGATGTGGGGGATGGCGGTTTAGGGGTTAATAGCAGGTTTATTTTAGTAGTCACGATGTGGGGGATGGATGTTTAAGTGTTAATAGGTTTATTTTACTAGTCACGGTGTGGGGGACAGCGGTTTAGGGGTTAATATGTTTATTTAGTGTTGGCGATGTGGGTGGATGGCAGTTTAGGGGTTAATAGGTTTATTAAGTGTTGGCGATGTGGGCGGACGGCAGTTTAGAGGTTAATATGTTTATTTAGTGTTGGCAATGTGGGGGGGGGCAACGGTTTAGGGGTTATTAGACTAGGAGCTTATGTTAGGGTGTTAGGTTTTTGTAAAACTTTCTTTTCTCCATAGACTTCAATGGGGAATGCGAAAATGCAATAGCGATTTCGCAATCACAGATGTTAGTTTTTTTCCAACATTTTTTCTCCACTGATTTCTATGGGGAAGTTGGAACTTGATTTTTGTGCGGTATGTGGCTTACCGCACTATACCTCACGAGAAAAAAAAGTTTTATGGTGACGCAATAGAAATAGTGGCACAGCCTCATTGTGCGTGGTTTGTATGCAACGGGTTTACCGCACAACATGTAATTCGGGCCAATGAGAGCTCTTTGCTATTTAAAAGTTTGTAATGGAGGACAAAGAACACAGGGAGAACCTAACGTTATTATTATTATTGTCGGTTATTTGTAGAGCGCCAACAGATTCTGCAGCGCTAACGTGCGTTTAGACTTTAATATTATGCCTAATACAAAGAAAAATATATTGTTTTCAGTGCACTGTACATAAAAATCATGATTATTTTTATAAGCATAGGTTTTCCTTTCAGACTAATTAGTGTTTTCATTATTTTTTTAAAAGTTTGCCATCTTTTAATTTCTGAGAAAAATTGTGAAATCTGTAAGGTGGAAATATTTAGATTATTACACTTGGAGTTGAGAGACAATTTTAAACACGCCCATGTTCAGCCCATTTTCCGATAAAAACTAATTATGCTTTTTATTTTGTAAATGTAAGTACATATTTCTAAGGCCTAGATTTAGAGTTGGGTGGTAGCCGTCAAAACCAGCGTTAGAGGCTCCTAACGCTGGTTTTTACTACCCTCTGGTATTTGGAGTCAGTCATTAAAGGGTCTAACGCTCACTTTTCAGCCACGACTTTTCCATACCGCAGATCCCCTTACGTCAATTGCGTATCCTATCTTTTCAATGGGATCTTTCTAACTCCGGTATTTAGAGTCGTGGCTGAAGTGAGCGTTAGAAATCTAACGACAAAACTCCAGCCGCAGAAAAAAGTCAGTAGTTAAGAGCTTTCTGGGCTAACGCTGGTTTATAAAGCTCTTAACTACTGTGCTCTAAAGTACACTAACACCCATAAACTACCTATACACCCCTAAACCGAGGTCCCCCCACATCGCCGCCACTCTAATAAAATTTTTTAACCCCTAATCTGCCAACCGCCACCTACGTTATACTTATGTACCCCTAATCTGCTGCCCCTAACACCGCCGACCCCTATATTATATTTATTAACCCCTAACCTGCCCCCCACAACGTCGCCGCCAGCTACCTACAATAATTAACCCCTAATCTGCAGACCGCCACCTACATTATCCTTATGTACCCCTAATCTGCTGCCCCTAACACCACCGACCCCTATATTATATTTATTAGCCCCTAATCTGCCCCCCTCAACGTCGCCTCCACCTGCCTACACTTATTAACCCCTAATCTGCCGAGCGGATCTCACCGCTACTATAATAAAGTTATTAACCCCTAATCCGCCTCACTCCTGCCTCAATAACCCTATAATAAATAGTATTAACCCCTAATCTGCCCTCCCTAAAATCGCCGACACCAAACTTCAAACATTAACCCCTAATCTGCCGACTGGAGCTCACCGCTATTCTAATAAATGTATTAACCCCTAAAGCTAAGTCTAACCCTAACACTAACACCCCCCTAAGTTAAATATAATTTAAATCTAACGAAATAAATTAACTCTTATTAAATAAATTATTCCTATTTAAAGCTAAATACTTACCTGTAAAATAAACCCTAATATAGCTACAATATAAATTATAATTATATTATAGCTATTTTAGGATTTATATTTATTTTACAGGTAACTTTGTATTTATTTTAACCAGGTACAATAGCTATTAAATAGTTAAGAACTATTTAATAGCTAAAATAGTTAAAATAATTACAAAATTACCTGTAAAATAAATCCTAACCTAAGTTACAATTAAACCTAACACTACACTATCAATAAATTAATTAAATAAAATACCTACAATTACCTACAATTAAACCTAACACTACACTATCAATAAATTAATTAAATAAAATACCTACAATTACCTACAATTAAACCTAACACTACACTATCAATAAATTAATTAAATACAATATCTACAAATAAATACAATGAAATAAACTAACTAAAGTGCAAAAAATAAAAAAGAACTAAGTTACAAAAAATAAAAAAATATTTACAAACATCTGAAAAATATTACAACAATTTTAAACTAATTACACCTACTCTAAGCCCCCTAATAAAATAACAAATACCCCCAAAATAAAAAAAATGCCCTACCCTATTCTAAATTACAAAAGTTCAAAGCTCTTTTACCTTACCAGCCCTGAACAGGGCCCTTTGCGGGGCATGCCCCAAAGAATTCAGCTCTTTTTTCTGTAAAAAAAACCACATACAATACCCCCCCCCAACATTACAACCCACCACCCACATACCCCTAATCTAACCCAAACCCCCCTTAAATAAACCTAACACTAAGCCCCTGAAGATCTTCCTACCTTATCTTCACCATACCAGGTTCACTGATCGATCCAGAAGAGCTCCTCCGATGTCTTGATCGAAGCCCAAGCGGGGGGCTGAAGATGTCCATGATCCGGCTGAAGTCTTCATCCACGCAGGAGCTGAAGAGGCTGAAGTCTTCATCCAAGCGGGAGCTGAAGAGGTCCATGATCCGGCTGAAGTCTTCTATCAACGGCATCTTCAATCTTCTTTCTTCCGGATCCATGTTCATCCCGCCGACGCGGAACATCCATCTTTACCGACGACTTCCCGACGAATGACGGTTCCTTTAAGGGATGTCATCAAAGATGGCATCCCTCGAATTTGGATTGGCTAATAGGATTCTATCAGCCAATCGGAATTAAGGTAGGAAAATTCTGATTGGCTGATGGAATCAGCCAATCAGAATCAAGTTCAATCCGATTGGCTGATCCAATCAGCCAATCAGATTGAGCTCGCATTCTATTGGCTGATCGGAATAGCCAATAGAATGCAAGCTCAATCTGATTGGCTGATTGAATCAGCCAATCGGATTGAACTTGATTCTGATTGGCTGATTCCATCAGCCAATCAGAATTTTCCTACCTTAATTCCGATTGGCTGATAGAATCCTATCAGCCAATCGGAATTCGAGGGACACCATCTTGGATGACGTCCCTTAAAGGAACCGTCATTCGTCGGGAAGTCGTCGGTGAAGATGGATGTTCCGCATCGGCGGGATGAACATGGATCCGGAAGAAAGAAGATTGAAGATGCCGTTGATAGAAGACTTCAGCCGGATCATGGACCTCTTCAGCTCCCGCTTGGATGAAGACTTCAGCCGGATCATGGACCTCTTCAGCTCCCGCTTGGATGAAGACTTCAGCCGGATCATGGACATCTTCAGCCCCCCGCTTGGGCTTGGATTAAGACATCGGAGGAGCTCTTCTGGATCGATCGGTGAACCTGGTATGGTGAAGATATGGTAGGAAGATCTTCAGGGGCTTAGTGTTAGGTTTATTTAAGGGGGGTTTGGGTTAGATTAGGGGTATGTGGGTGGTGGGTTGTAATGTTGGGGGGGGTATTGTATGTCATTTTTTTACAGGCAAAAGAGCTGAATTCTTTGGGGCATGCCCCGCAAAGGGCCCTGTTCAGGGCTGGTAAGGTAAAAGAGCTTTGAACTTTTGTAATTTAGAATAGGGTAGGGCATTTTTTTATTTTGGGGGTCTTTGTTATTTTATTAGGGGGCTTAGAGTAGGTGTAATTAGTTTAAAATTGTTGTAATATTTTTCAGATGTTTGTAAATATTTTTTATTTTTTGTAACTTAGTTCTTTTTTATTTTTTGTACTTTAGTTAGTTTATTTCATTGTATTTATTTGTAGATATTGTATTTAATTAATTTATTGATAGTGTAGTGTTAGGTTTAATTGTAGGTAATTGTAGGTATTTTATTTAATTAATTTATTGATAGTGTAGTGTTAGGTTTAATTGTAGGTAATTGTAGGTATTTTATTTAATTAAGTTATTGATAGTGTAGTGTTAGGTTTAATTGTAACTTAGGTAAGGATTTATTTTACAGGTAATTTTGTAATTATTTTAACTATTTTAGCTATTAAATAGTTCTTAACTATTTAATAGCTATTGTACCTGGTTAAAATAAATACAAAGTTACCTGTAAAATAAATATAAATCCTAAAATAGCTATAATATAATTATAATTTATATTGTAGCTATATTAGGGTTTATTTTACAGGTAAGTATTTAGCTTTAAATAGGAATAATTTATTTAATAAGAGTTAATTTATTTAGTTAGATTTAAATTATATTTAATTTAGGGGGGTGTTAGTGTTAGGGTTAGACTTAGCTTTAGGGGTTAATACATTTATTAGAATAGCGGTGAGCTCCAGTCGGCAGATTAGGGGTTAATGTTAGAAGTTTGGTGTCGGCGATGTTAGGGAGGGCAGATTAGGGGTTAATACTATTTATTATAGGGTTATTGAGGCGGGAGTGAGGCGGATTAGGGGTTAATAACTTTATTATAGTAGCAGTGAGATCCGCTCGGCAGATTAGGGTTTAATAAGTGTAGGCAGGTGGAGGCGACG